>NC_057407.1:47020490-47320490 GCF_019320065.1 Cervus canadensis
GTGGGCACCCTTGTCTTGTTCCTGATTTCAGGGGAAATGCTTTCAATTTTTCACCATTGAGGGTGATGCTTGCTGTGGGTTTGTCATATATAGCTTTTATTATGTTGAGGTATGTTCCTTCTATTCCTGCTTTTTGGAGAGTTTTAATCATAAATGAGTGTTGAATTTTGTCAAAGGCTTTCTCTGCATCTATTGAGATAATCATATGGTTTTTATCTTTCAATTTGTTAATGTGGTGTATTACATTGATTGATTTGCGGATATTAAAGAATCCTTGCATTCCTGGGATAAAGCCCACTTGGTCATGGTGTATGATTTTTTTAATATGTTGTTGGATTCTGTTTGCTAGAATTTTGTTATGGATTTTTGCATCTATGTTCATCAGTGATATTGGCCTGTAGTTTTCTTTTTTTGTGGCATCTTTGTCTGGTTTTGGAATTAGGGTGATGGTGGCCTCATAGAATGAGTTTGGAAGCTTACCTTCATCTGCAATTTTTCTGGAAGAGTTTGAGTAAGATAGGTGTTAGCTCCTCTCTAAATTTTTGGTAGAATTCAGCTGTGAAGCCATCTGGTCCTGGGCTTTTGTTTGCTGGAAGATTTTTGATGACAGTTTCGATTTCCTTGCTTGTGAGGGGTCTGTTAAGATCTTCTATTTCTTCCTGGTTCAGTTTTGGAAAGTTATACTTTTCTAAGAATTTGTCCATTTCATCCAAGTTGTCCATTTTAATTGCAATAGAGCTGCTGGTAAGTGTCTCTATGATCCTTTGTATTTTCAGTGTTGTTCTGTTGTGACCCTTCCATGTTTCATTTATGAAATTTTGTTAATTTGGTTTTTTCTCGCTCTTTGGTTTTCTTATGAGTCTTGCCTAATGGTTTGTCAATTTTGTTTATTTTTTTTCAAAAAACCAAGCTTTAGCTTTTGTTGAATTTTTGCTTATGGTCTCTTTAGTTTCTTTTTGCATTTATTTCTGTCCCCTGATTTTTAAGATTTCTTTCCTTTCTGCTAACCCTGGGGTTCTTCATTTCTTCTTCTCTAGTTGCTTTAGGTGTAGAGTTAGGTTTTTATTTGGTTTTTTTCTTGTTTCTGTGATTGTAAGCCTTGTAATGCTATGACCTTCCCCTTAGCACTGCTTTTACAGTGTCCCATAGGTTTTGGGTTGTTGTGTTTTCATTTTCATTCATTTCTATGCATATTTTGATTTCTTTTTTGATTTCTTCTATGATTTGTTGGTTATTCAGAAGCGTGTTATTTAGCCTCCATATGTTTGAAGTTTTAACAATTTTTTTCCTGTAATTGAGATCTAATCTTACTGCAAAAAAAAAAAAAAAGATGACTTGAATGATTTCAATTTTTTTGAATTTTCCAAGACTAGATTTATGGCCCAGGATGTGATCTATTCTGGAGAAGGTTCCGTGTGCACTTGAGAAAAGGTGAAGTTGATTGTTTTGGGGTGAAATGTCCTATAGATATCAATTAGGTCTAGCTGGTCCATTGTGTCATTTAAGGTTTGTGTTTCCTTGTTAATTTTCTGTTTAGTTGATCTATCCATGGTTGTGAGTGGGGTATTAAAGTCTCCACTATTATTGTGTTACTATTAATTTCCTCTTTCATACTCGTTAGTGTTTCCCTTACATATGCGGTGCTCCTATGTTGGTGCATATATATTTGTAATTGTTATATCTTCTTCTTGGATTGATCCTTTGATCATTATGTAGTGTCCTTCTTTGTCTCTTTTCACATCCTTTATTTGAAAGTCTATTTTATCTGATATGAGTATTGCGACTCCTGCTTTCTTTTGGTCTCCGTTTGCGTGAAATATTTTTTTCCAGCCCTTCACTTTTAGTCTGTATGTGTCTCTTGCTTTGAGGTGGGTCTCTTGTAGACAGCATATATAGGGGTCTTGTTTTTGTATCCATTCAGCCAATCTTTGTCTTTTGGTTGGGGCATTCAACCCATTTACATTTAGGGTAATTATTGATAGGTGTGGTCCCGTTGCCATTTACTTTGTTGTTTTGGGTTCACGTTTATACAACCTTTCTGCATTTCCTGTCTAGAGAAGATCCTTTAGCATTTGTTGAAGAGCTGGTTTGCTGGTGCTGAATTCTCTCAGCTTTTGCTTATCTGTAAAGCTTTTGAATTCTCCTTCATATCTGAATGAGATCCTTGCTGGATACAGTAATCTAGGTTGTAGGTTATTCTCTTTCATTACTTTCAGTACGTCCTGCCATTCCCTTCTGGCCTGGAGGGTTTCTATTGATAGATCAGCTGTTATCCTTATGGGGATCCCTTTGTTTGTTATTTGTTGTTTCTCCCTTGTTGCTTTTAATATTTGTTCTTTGTGTTTGATCTTTGTTAATTTGATTAATATGTGTCTTGGGGTGTTTCGCCTTGGGTTTATCCTGTTTGGGACTCTCTGGGCTTCTTGGACTTGGGTGGCTATTTCCTTCCCCATTTTAGGGAAGTTTTCAGCTATTATCTCCTCGAGTATTTTCTCATGGCCTTTCTTTTTGTCTTCTTCTTCTGGAATTCCTATGATTCGAATGTTGGGGCGTTTCACATTGTCCCAGAGGTCCCTGAGGTTGTCCTCATTTCTTTTGATCCTTTCTTCTTTTTCCCTCTCTGCTTCATTTATTTCCACCATTTTATCTTCTATCTCACTTATCCTATCTTCTGCTTCCGTTAGTCTACTCTTGGTTCCCTCCAAAGTGTTTTTGATCTCATTCATTGCATTATTCATTTTCAATTGACTCTTTTTTATTTCTTCTAGGTCTTTATTAAACAGTTCTTGTATCTTTTCAATCTTTGTCTCCAGGCTATTTATCTGTAACTCCATTTTGTTTTCAAGATTTTGGATCATTTTTATTATCATTATCCTAAATTCTTTTTCAGGTAGATTCCCTATCTCCTCCTCTTTTGTTTGACTTGGTGGGCATTTTTCATGTTCCTTTACCTGTTGGGTATTTCTTTGCCTCTTCATCTTGTTTAGATTGCTGTGTCTGGAGTGGGCTCTCTGTATTCTGGAGGTCTGTGGTTCCTTTTTATTGTGGAGGATTTACCCCTTGGGTGGGGTTAGACGATTGGCTTCTCAAGGTTTCCTGGTTAGGGAAGCTTGCGTCAGTGTTCTGGTGCGTGGAATTTGATTTCTTCTCTTTGGAGAGCAATGGAGTGCCCAGTAATGAGTTTTGAGATGGGTCTATGTGTTAGGTGTGTCCTTGGGCAGCCTGTATGTTGATGTTCAGGGCTATGTTCCTGCGTTGCTGGAGAATTTGCGTGGTATGTCTTGCTCTAAACCTTATTGGCTCTTGGGTGATGGTTGGTTTCAGTGTAGGTATGGAGGCTTTTGGACGGTCACTTATTACTTAAAGTTCCATGTAGTCAGGAGTTTTCTGGTGTTCTCAGGTTTTGGGCTTAAGTCTCCTGCCTCTGGATTTTAGTTTTATTCTTCCTGTAGTCTCAGGACTTCTCCAACTATACAGCACTGATAAGAAAACTTCTAGGTTAATGGCAAAAAGATTCTCCCCCGTTAGGGACACCCAGAGAGGTTCACAGAGTTACATGAAGAAGAGGAGAGGGAGGAGGGAGATAGAGATGAGCAGGAGGAGAAAAAGGGGGACTCAAGAGGAGAGAGACAGATCTACGCAGCTGTCTGTTCCCAGAGTGTTCTCCATAGCCCAGTCACCTACAAAGATTCACAGAATTGGATTGGGAAGAGAAGGGGAAAGGAGGAAATAGAGGTGTTCTGAGGTAGAAAACAGAGAGTCAAGATTGGGAGAGAATAATCTTCGGTTTAAAAATAGGGCTTCTCTTCTTCTTTTTTTTTTTGTAAGGTTATAGTGTATTGAAAATGAAAATTAAGGAGTAGTAGAGGAGTACTAGAGGACTTTAAAAGAAATAAGAGAAAAAGAAAAATAGAAAATAGAAGAGAAAAAGGAAAGAAAAAAAAGAAGAGAAAAAAAAGAAAAGAAAAAAAGAAAAAAAAAATTTTTTTTCCCTAATTAAAAAAATCGTAAAAATCTATGGAAATGAAAGTTAAGGAGTAATGGGGGAGTAATAGGGGATTTTAAAGGAAAATAAAAGAGAAAAAATAAAAAAAGAAAAAAAAAAGAAAAAAGTAAAATTATATCTAGGAGTTTCTCTGGAGCTGTTGCGGTCAGTGTGGGTTCGGCTCAGTTTCAGATAGCTCCTCGTTCCAGCTTACACTTCTCGATATCTACAGGCCCCTTCCGGTGTAGTCGGTGTTTTCTAGAGGGATTTTAATCTGTTGCACCAGTCCCTTCTGAAGCGGTTCCCTTTGTTTATTTGGCTTCTGTTTGCCGGTCTCTTCAGAGCCTCATTTCCGCCCTGACACAGGCGGGCAGAGGTGGACTCTTATTCAGGTAGCTAGTTCCGTCGCGCTGCGGGAAGGGAGGGGCTGGTGCCGCAGGGAGGGGCTTGTGCCGCGGGGACGGGCTGGCGCTGCTGGGAGGGGCTGGCGCTGCTGGGAGGGGCTGACGCTGCTTTCTCCGTCTGCGCTGCTCAGGCTCCCGGCTGCTCTATATGGAGCGCGGCCCGCGCTGCGTGAGGTTCCAGCCCTCCGGTGTTCCACAAAAGCGCAGAGCGAAAAGCTGCGCCTGCTCTCTGTGCCTTCCCCGTCAGAGCGGTCCAGGCAGCCAGGGGCTTGGTGGGCGCACTCTCCCCAGGTGTGGCGCGCCCCCTCCCTTCCGCGGACCCAGTTTCAGTTTCCTCTGGCGCCAGTCGGGTCCGCGCGCCTTCAGCCCTCCGCGTCCCCAGCCCCAGTCCCCGCCCGCGCCGGTCGGGTGCCTGCGCCCTGTGTCTCTTCCCCTCCCCCCTGCCTCCTGCCTCCGGCGGGGCTGGGCCTGTCCGCAGCCTGCGAGCTCTTCTCTGGATTTTCTCGGTCTCTTTGTTCTGCGAATGGCCGGCAGTGTGTTCGGGCCGGTTAATTTACTCTCTCTCCTTTGGTTCAAGTTGGCAACTCACAGACGCTCCCTCCGATTGTCCTCAGGGCACTCAGGCCCGGACCCTACTCCAAGCAATGCCACTTAAGATTCCCTTCCCGGGACGGATCTCCGTCCTTAGCTCTTTTGTCTCACTTTTTATCTTTTATATTTTGTCCTACCTCCTTTCGAAGACAATGGGCTGCTTTTCTGGGCGCCTGATGACCTTAGCTAGCGATCAGAAGTTGTTTTGCGAAGTTTGCTCTGCGTTCAGTTATTCTTTTGATGAATTTGTAGGAGAGAAAGTGGTCTGCCCGTCCTACTCCTCCGCCATCTTGGCTCCTCCTCCCAGAACATACCTCTTTTTAAACATAACTACAATTCCATGATCACATCTAAAAAGTTTAATATGAGTTCTTTAAATTCATCAAAAATCCAGTCAATGTTCAAATTTCCTCCAGTCTTTTATATTCTCAAAATATTTATTCATTCTTTAACTGATTAGTTGATTGATTGTATTTAAAGTTTGCTTCTTTTCAAATTAGGATTCAAATCAGGTCCTTGCACTGGATGACTGACTTCCTTGCTCCCGGGATTGACAGTATGTTCTAGGCATTGTTTTTACACTTTTTGTTCCAGATCTGGAATCAGCCATTTCTTTAGGGAGTTCTGGGAGGTAGGGTTCTAAGATCACAATCTAGAATGCTCATTGTGGTTATTTTGGGACTTTGTCAGTGGACAGAGCTACTTCAAATTTAGGACTACAAGGTTTTCATTTAACCAGTACATCTGTATCTCCTCTTTTCCACACTGAGAAAACTGGTTCTTGTGGGTACAGAATGTGATAGCCTTTAAAATTTCCATAGCTGTTCATTTTATTTATCTCACAACACACAAAGGGCAGTCTCGTAATAATAGTATTAACACTATCATGATGTATATGATTACTGAAGATAGTTAATGTCTGCCAGGCATCCAGAAAAAACCTGATTAACTTCTAGGGCTGGGTTGTTGGTTTATTTATTTATTTATTTATTTTTGCTGTGGCAAAATGCTCATAACATCAGATTTATCATCTTATGCATTTTTAATGTACAGCTCAGTGGTGTTAAATACATTCATAATGTTGTGCAACCATCATCATCATCCATCTCTATAACTCTTCATCTTGTAAAACTGAAACCCTACACCCATTAAGCCATAACTCCCCGTACTTCCCACCAGCCCCTGACAGCTCCCATTCTACTTTCTGTCTTTATGATTTTAACTGTTCTAAGCATCTCGTGTAAGTGGAATCATGCAGTACTTGTCTTTCTGTGAGTAGCTTACTTCATTTAGCATAATGTCCTTAAGGTTCATGCATGTTGTTGCATATTGCAGAATTTCCTTCTTGTTTAAGGCTATGTATATATCATGTCTTGCTCTTTCATCCGTGTATTGATGGACAGTTGGGTTTCTTCCATGTTTTAGTTAATGTGAATAAAAGTCCTATGAACATGGGTGTGCAAACATCTCTTTGAGACCCTGCTTTGATTCTTTTAGGTCTATATAGACGTGGAATTGCTGTATCATATGGTGATATGTACAATATACAAAGTTTCTAATTTCTCTACATTCTCACGGACACTTGTTCGCTGTTTTGTTGATAGTAGCTATTCTAATGGATGTGAGGTGATATATCATTTCGGTTTTGATTTGCATTTCCCTAATGATTAGTGACACTGAAAATTTTTTCAGCCATACAATATGGCTTATTGGCCATTTGTATATCTTCTTTAGAGAAATATCTATTCAAACCTTTTGCCCTTTTAAAAATCAGGTTGTCTGTCTTTTTGTTTTTATATTTTCAGAGTCCTCTATATAATATTAATCTCTTATTGGATGTATGATTTTCAAATATTTTCCCACTCTGTGTGTTGCCTTTTTACTTCATTGAGAGTGTCTCTGATGCCCCAAAATTTAAAACTATGAAGTCCAATTGGTTTGTTTTTCCTTTTGCCTTTTGTGTCATATCCAAGAAATCATTACCAAATCTAATGCTTTGAAGCTTTTGTTCTGTGTTTTATTCTGAGAATTTTATTGTTCTAGATATTACATTTATGTCTTTGATCCATTTTGAGTTAATTTTTGTATATGGTGTTAGGTAATGATTCAGCTTCATTCTTTTGTATGTTGATATCCAGTTTTCCTGGTGCCATTTGTTGGAAAGACTATTCTGGGACTGTATTTTTTGGTCCATACTGGTGGTGTAAATTTAAACCCCACACCCTCATCAAGGCAGGCTTGGATTCACAAGTTCTCAGTGAAGGGTATAGACTAAGACGATGTCCTGGTTGTCTTCTCTCCCCAGCAGATATGTTTGGTTTTCTTCTTCACTCTGTAATGGCAGCACTTGGAGAATTCCATTACCAACACACAGGGTTCTTGGGCTAACCCCACTGTCTTTTCCCTATGACCCCCTTGTACTTATTAAATCCTAAGACTCTCATTTTTGCAGAAGTTAGCAAGTGTTCTTAGGCCAGCCATGACTTCAGGACTAATTTACTACTCTTTTTTTCTTCTCTCTTGATTTTCAGATGATGGAAATTTTCCTTACTTTTTGGGCAAGTTCAGCTATGTCTTTTAAAAGTAATTCTGTTCTATTTTATCCAGCATTTCTAGATGTTTTACCACTTCTCCCACCCTAATTTCATGAAAATCCTCCTTCACATTTCTGTTCTTTATTACTCAGTGGTGAAGACACTTAAAGCTCTCTAATTTTTTTTGGCAAGAATGGCTCTAAACAGATGTCTTTGGAAATTTTATTAGTGATATATGCATTCATATATTTAAGAGAATTTTAGTTGTCACTTTTTAGGAGTTTTCATTTAGATTTTTATTACTAATATCTATGTTTGTTCCACTGTAGTTTGATTTACACAACTTGAAGTATGTTCAGCTTTTGTAAAGTTTCTGTGGGTGTTTGCAAAGAATTTGTAGTCTTATTTATATTATAAAAAGAGAAATATAACTGATAAAAGTAACATTTCTCCCTTATTCCTTAATTTAAACCCTGTTTCCTTTAGGCCCTTCCTTAGAGTCTCATTCTGCTTCAAATTGGAATTTTAGGATTTGTTGATAGAAATGCAATATAACTTTAAAACTATTTCTGAAAATTCAGAATTCATTTCCAAAAATCTGTTAATGATAATTAGCTCTCATCTTCTCCACATACTTAGGTGGCCAAGATGTCTTTCTGACAGAAGAACAGAAGAAATACTATAATGCAATGAAAAAATTAGGATCCAAAAAACCTCAAAGGCCCGTTCCAAGGCCTCGGGTGAGAGCGCTTGATTGATTCTAAATACATGGATGCATTAAGTGGTTATGAGGAACTCAGACGTCTGCAGTGCCATTCTCTTTAATTTTTAAATTTATAGATTTGACCTAAGAACTCTATATGAGCCAAGGTACACTGGCGTATGACTTGAGTTCTTAGGAAAATGAGACATTCGGATTCAATAGTAAATGCCTGGGCAACACCTTAAATTTACTTTTTTGTGAGCATGCGAGAGCTGCTCGGGCTTCCCAGGTGGCATTATTGGTAAAGAACCCGCCTGCCAATGCGGAAAACGTAAGAGATGCGGGTTTGATCCTGGGGTCGGGAAGATACCCTGGAGGAGGGCACAGCAACTCACTCCAGTATTCTTGCCTGGAGAATGCCATGGCCAGAGGAGCTTGGCAGGCTGCAGTCCATAGGGTTGCAAAGAATCAGACATTACTGAAGCAACTTGGCGTGCGTGCATGCACGAGAGCTGCTCGGTATATCCTCATTACAGTGATGTGAATGTAGCAGCTTGTTTGAATGTAATCTTGGCCAATTTAAAATGCATTTATAATATATTTTACCACCTTTCTCTGGTGTGAAATTGAGGTCACGCATACTCACTTCCACTTCACAAGTATTTATGATAAACTTTCTATCTTAGGAGCGGACACACTTTTTCTGTAAAAGGCCAGGCAGTAAATATTTTAAGCTTTACAGGCCATGTGGTTTCTGCTATTACTACTCAACTTTGATGTTGTAACACAAAAGCAATCATTATAGATAGAGAACAAATGTTCTTGGCGGTGCACCAGTATAACTTTATTTATAAACATCAAAATTTGGATTTCATGTAATTTTCATGTGTCAAAATTTTATTCTTTTTGAGTTTTTTGCCCCAAAACTCATTCTGAGTAAAGCCTATTCAGAGCTCATGGGCTGTACTAAAATAGCTGAGGGACCAGATTTGGCCTTTGGGCCACAGTGTGCTGAACCCTGACTTACGAGGTACTTACAGGGCTGCTCTGTGCTTACAGTCCATTGAGGGGCTGGGATTTGAGAGCATTAGATTATAAAGTCATACAACAGGCACAGCTGGTAGTTCTGAGAAGTGAGTTTGGAGGCTTTCAAGACAAGGAGGGTCAGGGGTACCGAAAAGTCTGAGAAAGCAGTATGGAAGAGGGGCTTGATATCTGATGCATGTAGAGGACTTGGAGATTTTCATTCAAACATGAGGTCCCAAATTATCAAAGTGAAAGTGAAAGTTGCTTAGTCATGTCCGACTCTTTGTCATCCCATGGACTATAGAGTCCATGGAATTCTCCAGGCCAGAATACTGGAGTGGGTAGCCTTTCCCTTCTCCAGGGGATCTTCCCAATCCAGGGATCGAATCCAGGTCTCCCACATTGCAGGCAGATTCTTTACCAGTTGAGCCACAAGGGAAGCCCAAGAATACTGGAGTGGGTAGCCTAAACCTTCTCCAGCTGGGCCTTCCTGACCTAGGAATCGAACTGGGGTCTCCTGCATTGCAGGTGGATTCTTTCCCAATTGAGCTATGAGGGAAGCCCTAAATTATCAAAGGTATGTTTAATTTCCTGCTATTCCCAGCAATCAGAATAGAGCCTAGCATTATGTACATTTTCAATGATTTGTTGAATAAAGAAGTATGTTTTAGGGCACAAAATCCATCCCACTAGGTTTAAACATTTGTGTTGCACTAAAAATGTCTATAAATGTCAGGACAAGTGTTTAGAATTTATACAATGAAAAATTTTTACAAAAAGTTTAATGATAAAATTATATTTGTAGAGTTTTCATCTGACAACAGTATGTGGAACTTAAATTTACCTAAGTCAAATCTAGCTTTTAAGTACCATACTCATTTTCTAGTACTAATTTCACTTTGAAGTGACTTCACAAGGACAGAAATGGTAAAGACCTAACAGAAGCAGAAGAGATTAAGAAAAAGTGGCAAGAATACATAGAAGAACTATACAAAAAAAGTCTTAATGACCCAGGTAACCATGATGATGTGGTCACTCACCTGGAGCCAGACTTCCAAGAATGTGAGGTCATGTGGACCTTAAGAAGCATTACTACAAACAAAGCTAGTGGAGGTGATAGAATTTCAGCTGAGCTATTTCAAATCCTAAAAGATGATGCTGTTGAAGTGTTGCACTCAATATGCACTCATCCATGGCCACAAGACTGGAAAAGTCAGTTTTCATTCCAATCCCAAAGAAAGTTCCAGTTATGCTTATTTCACATGCTAGCAAGGTTATGCTCAGAATCCTTCAAGCTAGGCTTCAGCAGTTTGTGAACCAAGAACTTCCAGATGTTCAAGCTGGATTTAGAAAAGGCAGAGGAACCAGGGATCAAATTGCCAACATTCGCTGGACCAGGGAGAAAGCAAAGGAATTCCAGAAAAACATCTACTTCTGCTTCAGTGACTATGCTAAAGCCTTTGATAGAGATGGGAGTACCAGACCACCTTACCTGTCTCCTGAGAAACCAGGTCAAGAAAGAAGCATCAGTTAGAACTGGACATGGAATGACTGACTGGTTCCAAATGGGGAAAGAAGTATGACAAGGCTGTATATGGTCACCCTGCTCATTTAACTTTGATGTGGAAGCTACAGTTCATGGGCCCACAGAGTTGGACATGACTGAGTGACTAAGCACAGCACAGAGTGAAAGTGAAAATTGCTCAGCCGTGCCCAACTCTCTGCTACCCCATGGACTACACAGTCCATGGAATTCTCCAGGCCAGAATACTGGAGTGGGTAGCCTTTCCCTTCTCCAGGGGATCTTCCCAACCCAGGGATCGAACCCCGGTCTCCTGCACTGCAGGTGGATTCTTTACCAGCTGAGCCACAAGGGAAGCCCAGGAATACTGGAGGGGGTAGCCTATCCCTTCTCCAACAGATCTTCCCATCCCAGGAATTGAACCGGGATGTCCTGCACTGTCAGTGGATTCTTTACCAACTACGCTATCAGGGAAGCCCACAGCACAGAGTACATCATGCAAAATGCCAGGCTGGATGAATCACAAAGTGGAATCAGGATTGCTGGGAGAAATATCAGCAACCTCAGATATGCAGATGATACCACTCTAATGGCAGAAAGTGAAGAGGAACTAAAGAGCCTCTTGATGAGGGTGCAAGAGGAGAGTGAAAAAGCTGACTTGAAATTCAACATTGAAAAAATCATGACATCCAGTCCTATCATTTCATGGAAAATAGAAGGGGAATAAGTGGAAGCAGTGACAAATTTTATTTTCTTGGGCTCTCAAATCACCATGGACAGAGACTGCAGTCATAAAATTAAAAGATGCTTGTTCCTTGGAAGGAAAGCTATGACAAACCTAGACAGGGTATTAAAAAGCAGAGACATCACTTTGCCAACAAGGTCTCTATAGTCAGAGCTATGGTTTTCCCAGTAGTCATACATGGATGTGAGAGTTGAACCATAAAGAAGACTGAGCGCTGAAGAATTGATGCTTTCAAATTGTGTCGCTAGAGAAAACTCTTGAGAGTCCCTTTGACTGCAAAGAGATCAAACCAGTCAATCCTAAGGGAAATCAACCCTGAATACTCATTGGAAGGACTGATGCTGAAATTGAAACTCTAATACTTTGACCACCTGATGCAAAGAGCTGACTCATTGGAAATGACCCTGATCCTGGGAAAGATTGAAAGCAAAAGGAGAAAGGGATGGCAGAGAACAAGATGGTTGGATGGCATCAGTGAGTCAATGGACATGAATTTGAGCAAACTCCAGGAGATAGTGAAGGACAGAAGGAGCCTGGCATGCTACAGTTCATGGGGTCACAAAGAGTCAGACATGAGTTAGTGACTGAACAACAGCAAACACTTTGAAGTTCTTATTTAAACTTGAGCCAACAAGAAAGGCAAAGAGAATTTTTGTTTATATGTGCATGATATGCAACCATTGATTCAGTACCAGTTGGTCGCAGATTTGAAGTTTATTAAAAGACTCATGAGACACCCATTTACTGGTTTGTTTCGTGAGGGATGTGGAGCTGGCAGTGCAGCACACAGCTGAACAGAAGCTGCAGTGACACATGTGCCGCTCCTAGGCCTCTGCACTGCACTGGGCTTCCAGGCGGCTCAGTGGTGAGAGGACCCACCTGCCGATGCAGGCAGAGGCACAGGAGACACAGTTTCTATCCCTGGATTGGAAAGATCCCCTGGAGGGGGAAATGACAACCCACTGCAGTATTCTTGCCTGGCTGGGAAAATCCCATGGACAGAGCAGCCTGGCAGGCTGCAGTCCCTGGAGTTGCAAAGAGTTGGACGTGACTGAGCACACAACACACATACTGCACTGGACATGTCAGAATGCAAGAGATGAACTTGAAGTGGGCATGGACTGCTTTCCCACAGGGATGCCGCCACCTCCATTCCTAACTATCTGTTATAGCTTGTTTGTTGCCTGTCTCATCGGGGAGTAGGTGTTACCCCAGAGACATTCCTGCATGGCTCACCAATCATGGCTTCACAGTGAGTGATTCCGACAACCAAGTGCAGCTCACCAGTTAATGCCAAGCATTTATCTTAAACTCTATATTCCAGAGAGCAGTGTTGCATGAGGTAAACCCCAAAACCCTATCCCCTGGTGTCCGAATTTGAGCTTAGACTTTGAATCAGCTGTTAGCCCTTAACTGGGCTTCCAAGGTGGTGCAAATGGTAAAGCATTCGCCTGCCAATGAAGGAGACACAAGAGACATGAGTCCAGTGCCTGGGTCAAGAAGATCCCCTGGAGAAGGAAGTGGTACTCCACTCCAGTATTCTTGCCTGGGAAATCCTATGGCCAGAGGAGCCTGGTGGGCCCCAGTCCACAGGATCACGAAGAGTCAGACACGACTGAGCATGTATAGGCTAGACACGCTAGCCCTTAACTCCCCAGAGATTTTTTTTTTAATTTCTAAAGTCTACATATTATCTTTTGACCTTTGGAGTAGCAACTCCGTAGAGAGGGAAGTACAGCTGTTTTAACCTGAAAAGTGATGGATATTCTTTCCAGCAGTAAGACCAAGGGCTCTGGAATCATTTCTACCTAAAGCATTCCCACAAGGTAGCTTCATTACAGGCTTTAAAAATTATCCTGAGGTATAGAAGTCACTATAAAATGACATAGAATGTATGTATAATACATTAAAATACATAGAATGTATCTTAAAATAACATAGATTTTTTTTTGATCCTCTACCACATTTGGTAGCTTATATTTTTAATTTCCTCCACTTTCTAAATTATTAGAGTTGAACTGTAAGGCCAGTGCTTACCATGCCCTTATATTTATTCTCAGCCCTTATTCTGCTTTCTTGGAGAGTATCCTTAAAAGTAATGTTTCTCAAGGTCCTTTCTGACTTCCCAGTTGCATTCTCACACAGGAAAGGCATTTGACTTTCACGTTTCTTCTCCAGACTCCTTGATAAAAGTTTTAGAGCTCCTGAAGCAAAGTTTGAAAGACATCAACTTACATGTGATATCCTTCTACTGCTGTTCCAACCCTTTTCTTCTCATTGCCCTTGCTCTCCCATAGTGACAGCATTCATTCTCTTGATGTTAGTTCATATCAGTACTGATGCCATAGAACTCCACATTTGCTTTCCAGCTCTCTGCCTGAACTCCAGACCCATACCTCTATCTGCCCATGTCCCTTGGATGTCCCACTGGGCACTTCAAACTCCAGGGTGCCCAGGACACATCCATCATCTCCCCACCAAACTCCTCATCTGCTGTTCTCCAGTTGATTGAATGCACCAACAAGCAGAAATTATAACCTCAGCCTTAACTTTCCCACAGCCTACTCCATTAGAACACTCTTGGACTCCTGCTTCTACTTCCATATTAGTTCTTAAACCTAAAAACTCATGTCTTTCTCTACTGTTATGACCACAAAATATCATCTTTTGCCTGGATTACCCTAACAGATGCCTGGGGCTGTAGACATGAATTCTTAGGGGTCTGTGCATTTTCTAAATAGAATGCTATGTGCATACTTTGATTAGATGATATATAATATGAAATAATCTAATATATACATATGGTGTATATATATATATATTAGATTATACATAAACAAACAATGTATAGTCAAGCATACCATACAATATCAGTGTCTGAGTTTGTGCTAAAGAACAGTTTCCACTTAAGCAAACAACCAAGTAGTGCCTTATAGAGATAATTAAAGAAAATAGTGGAGTAGTTGAGTCATTGCACTGCACGTGGTAGATAAGGCATGGAAACTTGAGTTAGAACCTGTACTAGAGCAATCAGCACACCTTTACTTTGGAGCAGGCCATCCATGTACGAAACAATATGCAAGTTCACCATCAGTACTAATGTGAAATAATCAGTTTTTCTGTTTTCAGTTTTAGTAATCACTGGATTAGAGTCCCATTTATCTAGCCTTATTGTCAAGTGAACAGCAATTAGAAAATTGACTTTCAAGAATTGCTTGAATACAGTGTTTTGGTTGAATATAGGTTCTGATTATTCTAAACTAACAAATGGAGCCTTGGAGATGTTAATTCTGTCTTGTCCAACAAAAGTATGTGAGCAAGTATCCTCTGCATTAATATTATTAAAGTCAAAAATACAGAAGTAGGTGAAATATACAGACCAAAGTTCATTTTTTTAATGATTAAACCCAACATGAATTATTTTATTTCAGCAAAAACAAATCATCCACCACATCAAAGTTATGTTGTTACTAAAAATTTACGTATTTATTTAGTTTCAAAATGGGATTAAAGCTATATGTCTACATTTTAAAACCAGTTTCTAATTAAATTTAATGAAATTAAATGAAAAATATCTTTTAGAAGAATTTCTTGCCCCTTTAAAAAGTGTGCATTTTCCAAGAAACTACTTTAATTGTAAGAGAGGGCAAGTGCTATTGTATGTGCCTTTTAATGTATGTGATTTCATTCCTACAACTCCAAATGATCTATGATTCCTTTTTATTTTTCCTCAGAACAAGTGCCAAGGTTTTGTGTTTGACTTCGTCACACACCAGGTCTTTGACGTCATTATCATCATCCTCATTCTCCTCAACATGCTTAGCATGATGGCTGAATCACATGACCAGTCAGAAGCCACGAAGCATTTACTTGATCGTCTCAACCTGGCCTTTGTGGTCATCTTTGGATTTGAGTGTCTCATCAAAATCTTTGCTTTGAGGCAATACTACTTCACCAATGGCTGGAATTTATTTGACTGTGTGATCTTGGGCCTTTCTATTGTTAGTAAGTAAAATTGGCAACCCAGAGGGGCTTTCATCTGAGAGCCAGAAGTAAACTTGTAAATCTTATCATTTGAAATTTTGTCCAGAGTATCCACAGAGCAGAAAATTAAATTTAATGTGGTTTTTGAAAAAAAAAAAAAATAGATGAATGAATGCCATTGTCTTTGGGGAGTTGCTAGAAGATACAGAGTAATTTTCACTCCCTTGACTATCTACACAATTGAAATAGAGTTAAGTAATTATGTGGATCATTTATTCAGTGGGGATAGATGAAATTAAGATGACTTAGAAGTTTTTGTGAGGCTACCTGCTTTATCCAGGGAATTGAGTCAAAGTTCCATTTTCTTCTACAACTATAAGGCCTAAAGAGCATTTCTTGTTTTAAGGATTTGGCATTTAGTTTCCATGTTTTTCCCTAGTTCAAAATCCTTGTGGATGTCAGATCACAATTACTGTGTCCCAGTGACATTGCTGGGCCTTCCCTTACCTCCTCCTTATAGAGGGCCTCCATGGCTCAACGTGTATGGGGCTTGTAAGAGTGTCTCATAAGGACAAATAGTGCTTTTTTTGTGTGCTGAATCTCATGTTAAATTATAGTGGAAACTACATAGTGTGTCAGCTGCTTCGGTTTCACTCACCAACTAGCTTCACTCTATAATCACTATATTTTTCTTAACTGCAGACAGAAATTAACCTTAAGGTTTATAGAAGAATAGGGAGAAAAAGAGGGTTATTGCCATACACCTTTCCATGAAACATATACACACACATGCACGTACATTAACTTCGAAGTTAAATTCTTCATGACTAAGCTGTAAGATTTTACTCTGGGTTTTTGAAGTCTGCTTTAATTAAACTGATAATTTAACTATAATTGCGTATAACTACCTATGGGTTCTTCCCATTGTTCAAAGAGCATGAAGGCAGTGAAAATGAATTTCACAAGTGGAAGCTTTTGTTTTATCTCAGAAAGGATGCAATAAACAGACTTGCTGGATCAAAATATTTTGGTTCTTAACACGATAGCAGCAGTGCAGATGTGTCAGGGACCAAGAAAATGGTACAGTTCATAGTCTGTTCTACTTTTTAGCCATGGAAACTTATGTAGATAAGGCTTAGTAATAGATCTTTTGATATACTTATGGTTTAATAGACTGTTAATCTTTATTAGTCAGTTTCAAGCACAAGTCCTGGTGAAATTGACAGCAGCAATAAAGTTAGAAAATCATGATGAGTCTGGGGCAACCGCCTGAGCACTTAAAGAGCTCTTCCTCCAATATGCACAGAGCAGCTCATTCATTCCACTGTTTGCTGAACTTTTCCCAGGCAGTGCCAGGCATTGTAGAGTTCACGGTAACTGAAGGAGGTCGCCATTACCCCTACCATACAGCCAATAGCCTACCATAGAGACTGAAGACTCTAGGACTGGGCCGCCTCAGGCCAAAGTACAGGTAGAAATCACAGCCCCTCCCATCAGCAGAAAATTGGATTAAAGATTAACTGAGCAAGGTACCGGAGAAGGCAATGGACAAAGGAGCCCGGTGCAGGCTACAGTCCATGGGGTCGCTAAGAGTTGGACACGACTGAACGACTTCACTTTCACTTTTCACTTTCCTGCATTGGAGAAGGAAATGGCAACCCACTCCAGTGTTCTTGCCTGGAGAATCCCAGGGACGGCAGAGCCTGGTGGGCTGCCGTCTATGGGGTCACACAGAGTCAGACACTACTGAAGCGACTTAGCAGCAGCAGAGCAAGGTACAGCCCTCCAGAGCAAGACCCAGTCTTCCCTGCAGCCAGTCCCTCCTATCAGGAAGCTTACACAAACTCTTACCCTCATCCCTCAGAGGGCAGACAGAATGAAAACCACAATCACAGAAAACTAACCAAAATGATCACATGGATCACAGCCTTGTATAACTCAGTGAAACTATGAGCCATGCTGTGTAGGGCCACCCAAGACAAATGAGTCATGGTGAGTTCTAACAAAATGTGGTCCACTGGAGAAGGGAATGGCAAATCACTTCAACATTCTTACCTTGAGAACCCCATAAACAGTATGAAAAGGCAAAAAGATATGACACTGAAAGATAAACACCGACTCCACCCCCAGGCCAGTAGATGTCCAATATGCTACTGGAGAGGAGTGGAGAAATAGCTCCAAAAGGAATAAAGAGGCTTAGCCAAAACAGAAATGATGCCCAGTTGTGGATGTGTCTGGTGGTGAAAGTAAAGTCTGGTGCTATAAAGAACAGTATTGCATAGGAACCTGGAACGTTAGGTCCGTGAATCAAGGTAAATTGGAAGTGGTCAAACAGGAGATGGCAAGGGTCAACATTGACATTTTAGGAATCAATGAATTAAAATGGACCAGAGTGGGCGAATTTAATTCAGATGACCCTTATATCTGCTACTACGGGCAAGAATCCCTTAGACGAAATGGGGTAGCCCTCAAAGTCAACTAAAGTATCTGAAATGCACTACTTGGGTGCATTCTCAAAAATGGCAGAATAATCTCTGTTCATTTCCAAGGCAAACTGTTCAACATGACAGTAATCCAAGTCTGTGCCCTAACCACTGTGCTGAAGAGTATAAAGTTGAATGCTTCCATGAAGACCTACAAGACCTTCTAGAACTAACACCAAAAAAAATGTCCTTTTCATCATAGGGGGCTAGAATGCAAAAGTAGGAAGTCAAGTTATACCTGGAGTAACAGGCAAGTTTGACCTCAGAGTACAAAATGAATCAGGGAAAAGACTAACAGAGTTTTTCCAAGAGAATGCTCTGGTCATAGCAAACACCCTTTTCCAACAACACAAGAGACAACTGTACACATGGACGTCACCAGATGGTCAATACTGAAATTAGGTTGATTATATTATTTGTAGCTGAAGATGGAGAAACTCTATATCATTAGCAAAAACAAGACAGGGAGCTAACTGTGGCTCAGATCATAGCTCTGTAAAATTCAGACTTAAATTGAAGTAAGTAGGGAAAACTACTAGACCATTCAGGTATGACCTAAATCAAATCCCTTATGATTAAACAGTGAAAGTGACAAGTAGATTCAAGGGATTAGATCTGACAGACAGAGTGCCTGAAGAACTATGGACAGAGATTTGTAACATTGTACAGGAGGCAGTGATCAAAACCATCCCCAAGAAAAAGAAAGGCAACAAGGCAAAATGGTTGTCTGAGGAGGCCTTACAAATAGTTGAGAAGAGAAGCGAAAGACAAAGGAGAAATGGAAAGATATATCCATCTGAATTCAGAGTTCCAGAGAATAGCAAGGAGAGATAAGAAAGCCTTCCTAAGTGATTATTGCAAAGAAATAGAGGAAAACAACAGAATGGGAAAGACTAAAGATCGCTTTAAGAAAGTTAGAGATACCAAGGGAACATTTCATGAAAAGAAAGGCACAATAAAAGAAAGAAACAGTATGGACCTAATAGAAGCAGAAGAGATTAAGAAGAGCTGGCAAGAATACACAGAAGAACTATACAAAAATGATCTTCGTGACACAGATAACCACGATGGTGTGATCATCATCTAGAGCCAGACATCCTGAAGTCCAAAGTCAAATAGGCCTTAGGAAGCATTACTACAAACAAAGCTAATAGGGGTGATGGAATTCTGTCTGAGCTATTTAAAATCCTAAAAGATGATGCTGTGAAAGTGCTGCACTCAGTATGTCAGCAAATTTGGAAAACTCAACTGTGGCCCCAGGACTGGAAAAGGTCAGTTTTTATTCCAATCCCAAAGAAGGGCAATGTCAAAGAACGTTCAAACTACCATACAATTACACTCATTTTACGTGTTAGCAAGGTTATGCTTAAAATCCTTCAAGCTAGGCTCCAGCAGCACGTGAACTGAGAACTTCTCGGTGTACAAACTGGGTTTAGGAAAGTCAGAGGAATCAGAGATCAAATTGCCAACATCTGTTGAATCATAGAAAAAGCAGGGGAATTCTGGAAAAATATCTACTTCTGCTTCGCTGACTACGCTAAAACCTTTGAGGATCACAACAAATTGTGGACAATTCTACAAGAGATATAGGAGTACCAGACCACCTTACTTGCCTCCTGGGAAACCTGTATGCAGGTCAAGAAGCAATAGTTATAACCGGACATGGAACAACTAACTGCTTCAAAAGGAATATGTCGAGGCTATACATTGTCACCCCCTGCTTATTTAACTTATGTGCAGAGTACATCATGTGAAATGCTGGGCTGGATGAAGCACAGCTGGAATCAAAATTGCTGGGAGAAATATCTATAACTTCAGATATGCAAATAATACCACCCTAATGGCAGAAAGTGAACAGAAACTAAAGAGCCTCTTGAAGGTGAAAGAAGAGAGTGAAAAAGTTGACTTAAGAATTCAACATTCAAAAAATGAAGATTATGGCATCCAGTCCCATAACTTCATGCCAAATAGATGGGGGAAAAATGAAAACAATGACAGAGTTTATTTTCTCGGGCTCACAAATCGCTGCAGATAGTGACTGCTACCATGAAATTAAAAGATGCTTGCTCCTTGGAAGAAAAGCTATGACAAAACTAGACAGTGTATTAAAAAGCAGAGACATCACTTTGCTGACAAAGGTCCTTATAATCAAAACTATGGTTTTTCCAGTAGTCAACGCATGCATATGAGAGTTGGACCATAAAGAAGGCCGAGTGTTGAAGAATTGATGCTTTCAAACTATGGTGCTAGAGAAGACGCTAGAGAGTCTCTTGGACAGTCAAGAGATCAAACCAGTCAATCCTAAAGGAAATCAACCCTGAACATTCATTGGAAGAACTGATGCTGAAGCTGAAGCTCCAGTACTTTGGCCACCTGATTCAAAGAGCGACTCATTGGAAAAGACCCTAATGCTGGGAAAGATTGAAGGCAGGAGGAGAAGTGGGTGACACAGGATGAGATGGTTGGATGACATCACCAACTCAATGGTCATGAGTTTGAGCAAAGTCTGGGAGATAGTGAAGGACAGGGAAACCTGGCATGCTGCAGTCTATGGAGTCACAAAGAATTGGACATGACTGAGTGACTGAACAACAACAAAATTAAGACTTACCACATTAAGGAATCAGAAAAAGACCGAGAAATTAATTGAACCCCAAATCACTTGCTGCACGAAAGAACTGAGCTCACAGGAAAGACAAATTACTGTGAGCTTGATTACTCAAAGAAATATTCACAGAGGAAGTGGACCTTAAAGGAGGGACCTCCTCCAGTTGTTGCTGAAATGGTAGAAGTTCCACATCTCAAAAAAATTGGTTTTCCATCATCTCTAATGACCTTAGAGGATCCTAGAGGAAGAACAAGGCCCTGTGTATACGAGGCAAGCATGTTCAAGCCATTCTGTAATATTTGGTTCAAAATGTGTTTTGTTTTAAATCCTTGTATCACTTGCTTGCAGAGCAAGCAATGAGAAAACAGGGTGACGTTTTAGGCCAAATATTCAGCAGTCTGCAGAAACTTCTGCTTGAGATGCCACTTCTGGGATATTTACAATAACAGAGAAACTGTCTCCAATTTATTCCCGTAGCTTTTTGAGTTTGGACTTCCAGAAGTCCTTGGAATGAGCATATTGACAAAGATGAGAAATCTGTGGCAGTTTTAGCCCAAAGACAAGCATTGCAACATCACCTTCTTTCTCTAGCTCTGTCCTTGCCTATAGCAGGCTGTGTTCAAATTCCTCTACAGTAAGAACCTGTTTGTTTAAGAAACCTTGGGGTTAGGGGTGTACAGCTTCCACTGATAGCTCACACTCAGGCTTCAGTAGCAGAAATTTCTCTTTGCATTATAATCTAAATGACTCCATCAATAGTTTATCTGTTTTCCATTCTATGTATATAATAAATATAGAAAACTGTTATATTTTCTACCTCATGAGTGATTTTAAATGCCCAACATAGATGATAATGTATTTCAAGTCCATTAGGTAACTTACAAAATAGCCTTTAATAAACTGCATTTTATTTCTTTTCTTTGGAGGGTCTTCTTAGATGTCCTGTCCCACCTAAATTCCTATCTAAATTGTATGAACCTTGAAAACTGCTCTCCAGTTTAAGGCACATATATTTTTTTCCCCTCAGATGGGTAAAAAAATTCTTAATTTTGTACATAAGCTGAAAAGTAATGGTAAAAAGTTGGTCTCACTCAGATTGAAAGCAGGAGAAACAGGCTATGTCAAAAATCAATCTGCCTCCTGGAAATTCATTGACCCTCCTCCTTGTCTTCAGGTACAGTGGTTTCTGCCTTGGAAAGCCAGAAGCATATTCCTTTCCCTCCAACACTGTTCAGAGTGGTGCGCTTGGCTCGGATTGGCCGAATCCTGAGACTTGTTCGAGCAGCACGAAGAATCAGAACTCTGCTTTTTGCTCTGATGATGTCCCTGCCCTCTCTATTCAATATTGGTCTTCTCCTCTTTCTGGTTATGTTTATTTATGCCATTTTTGGTATGAACTCTTTTCGCAAAGTGGAGGAAGATTCTGGAATTGATGACATCTTCAACTTCCGAACTTTTATAAGCAGCATGCTCTGCCTCTTCCAGATAACCACGACAGCAGGCTGGGATGCCCTCCTCAGCCCCATGTTGAAATCAAAAGAGTCCTGTGACCCCACGTCAGAGAGCTGTCACCTCTCTACCATAGCCATAATCTACTTCGTCACCTATATCATCATCTCCTCTCTCATTGTGGTCAACATGTATATTGCTGTGATTTTAGAAAACTTCAATGTAGCCACTGAAGAAAGTGAGGAACCTTTGGGTGAAGATGACTTTGAAATGTTCTACGAAGTCTGGGAAAAGTTTGACCCAGAAGCAACACAGTTTATCAAATATTCTGCCCTTTCTGACTTTGCTGATGCCCTTCCTGAGCCTCTGCGTGTGGCAAAGCCAAATAAATACCAATTTTTAGTCATGGACTTGCCAATGGTGAGTGGAGATCGTCTCCATTGCTTGGATATTCTCTTTGCTTTCACCAAGAGGGTGCTTGGTGAGTCCAGTGGCCTGGATAGCATGAAAGCAGCGATAGAGGAGAAGTTCATGGAGGCCAACCCTTTCAAGAAGTTATATGAACCCATAGTCACCACCACCAAAAGGAAGGAAGAGGAAAGATGTGCTGCTGTTATTCAAAAGGCCTTTCGAAAGTACATGATGAAGACCAGGTGTACCTTGAAAGACAGGCCTCATTCAACCCTCCAGACACTCTCCAATGGAAACTTACCCAGCTCTGGGGTGGCCGAGGGCAAGGTCCATTATGACTGAGCCCCACACCTCCACCCATACCTCACAGCCTCTAAGCCTCGCCTCCGGCCTCTGAGCTCCAAGCCATCCACAGCTCTGTGTACAAACAAGTGAACTCTTCGAACTAGCCGTTCCTTTTTTTTTTTTTTTTCCTAGCTGAAAGAAAATATTTTAGAGTTCACATCAGAGGATTCTTATAGAGATAAGGGTGCCTGACTATTACTACCAGTACTGTTTTAACAAAGAAAAAGACACTAGAAAGGTCTATAGAAGACATACTAATGTGAGGATTGAAGCACAGTTCAAGTTATGTCAAAAGAATAAGAAACAAAAAACACATTAAAGTTTTAAATTATGTTTCCCATGTGTTCCTGAGTACTGTGTCCAATACCTTTGTTGGATGTTTTCCCCAGTAAAAGTATGTGGTTTATCACGTATAGCTCTTTTGCATGCTAAGTGAGAATTCAAAACCTGCCAATAAACACTTATTGCAGATTTTTTTTAGCCAATGTTGAATATTTTGAGTTTATTTCAAACCTAAAAGCATGATCATGATTTGTATCAGTTACACCCTATCTTTCACTAGCTGCAATATCTGTTATATATATGTGGGGAAAAATAAATAAATGAAGCTTTCAGTTGCATTTCATTCGGATAATACACTAAAAATCCTTTTGTTTGGTGCTTGTGTGAGTAGTGGTTTAAATGTGGTGCCTAAGTTGAAATTAAAGACAATAGCCAGTGGTGTGCTGATAAGTGCCTAATAATTGATCTTCAGGAAAAAAGAAACAAGCCATGATTTGTAGTGTTTACTGATTTCTGTGGTGAATACTCCCGTCATGACCGATTTCACACTACCAACATGATGTTTCTGAATGTAGAGTTGGGAAAGATGTCCACAGTCAGTTCTCGTGAGCTGCCCAGAGCTGGCTGAGCACACCACTGACTGGAACCAGTAAGACAGTCTCACTTCCGGTTAAATATCTGCAGTGGGCACCTTGGATGGAGAGTGCACCCCACTGAGCACAACACCTGGACCCCAGGGCAGGGGGGCCATAAGATGTAATGATTAGCCAGAGACCTCAGTCATTTGATGAGCCCTACATTGAGTTCTGGCTAAACATATGCATGAAACACAGCCCAGAGAACAACCAAGTCAATCAGAAGGGCCTGGCCCCAGGAATATCCCAGGAACTCCCTAAAACTTGGAGTTGCCCAGAGGCCAAGCAAGACATTAGCTGGACTGGGGGCAAAGAACTACAGTATAACAATCTAGGCTCAGAGGAAAATCCCGCAGAAATAGCCCTGGAATCCTGTATCTCTGACAGGCCAGAGGAGGTGATGTGTTTGTCAGCAGCCAGGAGTCTGAGCCCTGAGCCTCTGCCCTGCCCTTCACTGTCCAGTGGAGGTAAGGCCAATGCTGTATGCTGTGACATATTAAGAGGGGACTTATTTTCAGTGTACACAAAATCTAACTGTGACTCAATGTATCCATATCCGGGGCCTAAATTTTGTGAGGTTTGTAGGCAGCCTTGTGCTCTGGAGCACTGGCAAAAGTAGTAGCATCATTATCTAATCATTATCAATATCTAATAGACTTAGCATTTGCTGTAGGTTAGACACAGGCTAAGCATTTGCATAATCTCATCTGTTCCTTGCAATAACCCAGGGTGTGTGCAGTCACTCACCAGGTAGAGCCCGGGCATCTCTGCCATACAGGGGCAGAGGAGTGCTTGTTCCTAGAACTAGGGCACTTTTGAGACAGCGCTGGAGGGACTCCCAGGCAGGACTGCAAGAGCTGTGTGGAAATCACTGGTTCTAAAGCCACAACCGTCCTGCTTGAGGCCCTGGGGATTACCTACAGCTTCCTCCAAAGAGGCCTCCGATTATGAACTCTCAGTGATTTCAGATTCCTACCAAGTTTTCTGGAAAAGATGGTTGGTCATGATTCTAATAGGGATACCGCCTGGCTGGAGGTAAGGGAGAGTCTGGTGGGATATGGTCTTGCCTATTCCACATTACAATTTAGGGGCTTGAATACTATCTGTTCTGTGCAATGACTTGTGCCCTTGGCACACACCTGTCATCCCCACATGGCCCCATGTCGCTAGTGCTGGATTCCTGGAGCCAGCTCCTGGGGAGAGCAGAGGACCCCTCTGGCTTCTGCAAGAGGCTGAGCCTCACCTCCTTCACTAGATGGCAGCAAATGCCCGACACGTTCTTTTCTGAAAGTAGCACAGCATCTCTCTGTATGAGCCTGCCGCTCAAAAGAGCCAGAAGGTTAAAGAGGGGTGAAGGAAGTGGTGGATTAACCCTGGATGGATGCCAGAAAACTCACAGAGATGGCTCTCACTATGCAAGGATCCTGGATACCCACAGGAGGCAGAGATGTTGGTCTGAGCTCAGCTCTCCTGGGACTACCCATGGTAGACAGTCCTGCAGGCACATGAAGCCAGCCCACTGTCTTCTGAGACTTCTTTTCCCCGGGCAAATCAGTCCCTGCTCAGTTCAGTCAGCAGACAAGTGCTGGAGGGCCAGTGCAATACTGCCTTGTGCAGACTGCTTCTAACCAGTGGCTCTGCACCTCAAGGGCATATGTGCTAATTGGGAGGAGCTTTAGATGGGTGTTTGTGTGACGATAAATAGAATGCAAAATGACAAGAGCGTGGACACAGCTCTCTTCTCAAAGCTGAGTGGAGACAGGATCACAGGAAGACTTCTTAAGATAGAAGGGAGCATCTGAGATGAGCTGGGTAATGCGTGGGTCTGTGATGGGTAGAGGTGGTTTGGGAGGGTGTTTTAAAGGGGAGGAGACAATAGCGGCAGCATCCTGGAGGGTAAGGAGTGTCAGAAGCGGAAGGGAGCATGAGCTCCCCCATTGACTGGGCTCAGAGTATAGATAGATTCAGAGCAGCAGCAACTCAATGTAGAAATGGACAGTTTTGTAGAGAGCCGCCAATGCCACAGTGAAGAGTTCTAACATATTTCAGAAGTAAGGAAGCACTGATGGTGTTAGAGCTGGGGAGAAAATTAGCTGGACTGAGTGTTCAGGTGGAATGGAGGAGAGAGAGACCAGAATGCTGTTCCTGGTGTGGAAGAGGCGCTTAGTGAGGACGGAGGGGTGGGGCATGCGGTGAGATTCAGATTCTTGTGCTGAGTGCCTGTCCCTGGGGTGAAGTGTCTAGGGAGGAACCTTAACATTTGGGGCCCAGGGGACAGGATATGTAGCAGTACAAGTTACCAAATTACTGCCTAGGAGGGACAAGGCTTTCTTTCATTTATTTTTGTTTGTTTTCATGAAGGAAGAAGAAATCTAAAAGCCAGTTCAGTTTTGAACATTTTGAAGGTTTTAAGATGCCAGGTCCAAGTGACAGTGTTCAGCCAGGCCTGGAATTTGAGGAGATGGCCTGCACAGGAGCCCTCAGAACAAGGGTGATATTTGAAAACCTGGGAGCAGATGAAATCACGGAGGAGGGAGAATATCCAGCCCTAGAAGGAGGCAGAGGACTCACCCTGGGGGTCGTGCTTTCAGAGAATAAAGGTGAGGAGTGAGATGGTTCAAAGAAGGGTGTGGGGAGGTAGTTGAAGGCCACACCACGACACACAGTGTGGCCACAGAGCAGGCTTCAGAAGAAAGTTACAGATGACAAGATGAGCTAGCTGGTCCTCCCTTTACATCTGTCCCACCAGGAAGCGTGCAAGAAGCCATGGCGCAGAGCCATGGTGTTCCAGGAAGGGATCCCTACCCTTTCATGGAACAAGTGTGAGAGCTTGCCTTATAAATAATCCAGACTCAGGAGTCAGCTCTTCCAGGGAGCTGTTTTGGAACGTCAGCTTCTAGCGCCCAATGCCCTTAGGGAAGCTGAAATCCTATGCTGCTCCTCCTGCTCAAGGAGAAGGAGCCGCTGGTCCCAGAAGGTTGTTGCCTGGCAACTCAGATAGAACCTCCAGTTCATTCAGTGGGCAATCCTGCCCTTCCCTGTCCAGGAGTCATCAAAGAGGCAGTGAGAAAACAAATGCTGACATTTACTGAACGTTTATTCTGGACTCAGTAGCCACTTTCCCAGTATTACCTTGTTTAATCTTCACAACAGCTCTATTAAAGAGAAACTATTTTTGATCTTCATTATTCTGATGAGAAAACTGAGGCATGTGGGGAAATAACAGGCTTCTTCAAGGCCACATAGCCAATAAGTAGCCCTGACAGAATTTAAGCCCAGGCACTCTGGCTCCAGTGCTTAAGTTATCACTACTGTACCACACAGAGATGGTGTGGTTGACAGTGAAGGGAGAGTGCAGAATTTTCCTGGTTATGTCTGTGCTTATGTCCATTTAGTCAAAGCTTTGGTTTTTCCAGTAGTCATGTACAGATATGAGAGTTGGACTATAAAGAAGACTGAGCACCAAAGAATTGATGCTTTTGAACTGGAGAAGACTCTTGAGAGTCCCTTGGACAGCAAGGAGATGGAACCAGTCAGTCCTAAAGGAAATCAACCCTGAGTATTCTTTGGAAGGACTGATGCTGAAGCTCCAATACTTTGACAACCTGATGTGAAGAGCCAACTCATTGGAAAAGACCGTGATTCTGGGAAAGATTGAAGGCAAAAGGAGAAGGAGGTGGCAGAGGATGAGATGGTTAGATAGCATCATGGACATGAATTTGAGAGAACTCTGGGAGATAGTGAAGGACAGGGAAGCCTGGCATGCTGTAGTTCATGGGGTCTCAAAGAGTCAGACAGAACTTAGCGACTGAACAACAATGTGGATCTTTTACCATCCATTTCTTGGCCTCTGGAGACAGTGCATGTATTCAAAGTTCTTACATTGTGGAAACATGCTCTTCATGGGAGATGCTATGCTCCATCTCCAAAGTCAGTGTCCTCAGTTCTGTCAATGTACTCCATTTCCTAATACTTGGATTTTGCTTCAATCCTTTTATCATTTTCTCCCTCTTTTTCCAGACAATCTGGTTAATCTATCTCCTCTAGCCCCCAGCACCCAGAGGGCCAGAAGGAACCTATCCCCTCCTTTTGAACAACATACTTCTATTAATGTAAACTTCAGGTGTGCTAGTCAGACAATGGTGGTATCAAGAGGTATGACGGTGCTGATTTAGTTTTCCTTAATCTCCGTCAGTCCCCCAACCCAAGCCACCCTGAACAAGCATGCAGTCTGACTAAAAGCACTGTATCTTCTGCATTTTTATCCACAGTTACAGCTTCAAGTCCCCTTACCTCCTTCCCATGCTCTAAGCTCTTTCTGTATTTTAAAATCATTTTTGGAGCCAAATCACAATGATAGTTTAAACTCTATTTTTTTCTAGCTTTATTGAGGTATAATTGACAAATGAAAGTTGTATATATTTACGGTGTATAGCATGATGGTTTGCACTACATATACACTGTGAAATGATTCCCACAGTCAAGTTAATTCTCATGTCGATCACCTCACATAGTTACCCTTGTTTTTCCTTCTGCTGTGCTGAGAAAACTTAAGATCGACTCTCTTAGCTCATTTCTAGTGTACAAGACAGTATTAACTGCACTTGCTATACTGTATGTTAGACTTACCAGAACTTATTCATCTTATAATGAAAGTTTGTACCCGTTGACCAACATCTCCCTAATTTTCCCACCCCATCCCCACCGCCAGCTGCTGGTAACCACTCTTATGCTCTCTGGTTCTGTGAGTTTGACTTTTTTAGATTCCACATATAAGTGCGATCATGCAGCATTTGGCTTTCTGTGTCTGGCTTCTTTCACTTAGCAAAATGTCCTCCAGGTTCAGTCATGTTGTTGCAAATGACAGGATTTCCTTCTTTTCCGTGGCTGAATGGCATTCCACTGCACATATATACGTGGCAGTTTCTTTATCTCTTCATCCATTTATGGTCATTGAAGTGGTTTCCTTGCTTTGGCAATTGTGAATAACGCTGCAGGGAACTCTGGAGTACAGATATGTCTTTGAGATTGTGATTTCATTTCCTTTGGATATATAATCTATAGAGGGTTTGCTGGATCACATGGGAATCTGTTCTGAAATTGAAGAACCTCCATATAGTTTTCCATCTTAGCTATACCATTTTGTTCCCACGAACAGCATACAAGCGTTCCCTTTGCTCCTTACCCTCACCAACACTTGCTTATGTCCTGTCTTTTTTTTTTTTTTTTGTCCTGTCTTTTTTATAATAGTCATTCCAATAGATGCGAAGTGATATCTCACTGTGGCTTGATTTGCATTTCCCTGATGGTTAGTGATGATGAGCACTTTTTCCATCCATACATATGCCCAGCAGGATGATGTACCTGCTGGGCATATGTATGTCTTCTTTGGAAAATGTCTACTCACCTTTTTTTGTCCATTTTTCAATGGGTTGTTTGGGTTTTTGGCTACTGAGTTGTGTGAGTTCTTTATCTATTTTGGACATTAGCACCTATCTGATACATGGTTTGCAAATATTTTCTACCATTCTGGAGGTTGCCTTTTCCTTTTGAAAGAAGAAAATGTAACCTAATGAACTGTTACGACAGAAAGTTAAGTCACTGGTAACCTGAGGGTGGGGAAGAGTTGGTAAAAAGAGAGGATAAAGGGGCATGAAGAAATTTGAGGGGATGATGGATTTGTTTACCATTTTGATAGTGGTGGTTTTCACTTGTGAAACTTGATGGTTTTACAAATGAATAGTATGTGTCAAAATTTATCAAATTGTACTCTTCAAATATGTGCAGTTTGTGGTATGTCAATTATACTTTAATAAGCCTGTTAAAATAAAGCCCTTGAGTTTTTGAATTCTAATAGAAATCTCAATAAGCCTCTGGAACTATTATTTTAGTCCTGAAACTGAAGGAGGAGGCTGCTGGGGAGACACATCAAACAAAGGTGATATTTTGCCTGGGGGTGCAGAGTGGCTGCCTCAATGTATTTGGAAAGAAACCTTGGGATAAGAATTGGGATGTGCTAGGTCATTTCAGTTGTTTCCGACTCTTTGCATTCCTATGGACTGTAGCCTGCTAGGCTCCTCTGTCCCTGGGATTCTCCAGGCAAGAATACTGGAGTGGGTAGCCCTTCCCTTCTCTAGGGGATTTTCCCAACCCAGGGACTGAATCTACATCTCTTATCTCCTGCATTGGTAGGTGGGTTCTTTACCACTAGCGTCACCACTGGGGCTTCCCTGGTGGCTCAGGGTAAAGAATCCACCTGCAATCCAGGAGAGGCAGGTTTGATCCCTGGGTAGGGAAGATCCCCTGGAGAAGGAAATGCCACCCACTCCAGTATTCTTGACTGGGAAATCCCATGGACAGAGGAGCCTGGAGGGCCATGTCCATGGGGTTGCAAACGAATTGGGCATGACTTAGTGACTAAACAACAACTCCTTCATTAGGGAAAAACATTTCAAGACATCATGCTTTCTAACTCCTCATTATACAGATGAGAAAAGTGATGCCCAGAGATTGGTCGTAATTTAAACCAGGTCCATCATGGGGCAGATTTAGGGACAAAAATGTGAGTGGACATGGTCAGGGGTTGGGGGCATTCCCTATGAAAAGGGACTGAGTCTTCTGTCCCTTCTCCCCACCCCTACAGTAGACACATTGCAAAGGAAGGCTACTGAGTGGGTGATCTTATCCTCAGCCCCCTATCCCCCAGATTTAGTTAGAACCTGCTGGCCACTGAACACTCAGTATCCTGGCCTGCGGTCTCTTCAGGGGCTTCAACCTTCTTCTGTCTCCCAGGGGAGGGCTCCATCCTGCAGCCTGGAGGATGGACTTTTCTGCACCCCAGACGCTGCCCCAGGAGGCAGGAAATGCCAGGCACTCTCCTTCTCCCTACAGACCTTGTGAGCTCATCCTGGTAAAAGTTTAATGCCTAAAAGTCAATTACACTTAAGAATGCTCTATGGAGCCCCACAACAGCCTTTGCTCAGAGCCTTTGGGGCCTGCAGCTGCCTTCCCGCTCCCTTGACGAGATGCTGAGAAAACTTCACTGCCCTTCCTCACAGTGCAGCCGGTGTCTGAGCTCTGCTTTGCCACCGAATTGCTGTGACCTTGAGCAACACCCATGCCCTCTATGAGCCTAACTTTGACACTAACAGAAAGGAAGCGCTGTCTTGGATGCTCTGAGATGTATGTTCATTGTGTTTAGCCTCGCAGCCCCTCATCTCTGGGTGAGCAGAGAAAGAATAGGGAGACACATTCAAGATTGGAGGTCTATAGATGGTCTGCAGGAGGTCTGCAAAATGCCCCAAATCCCCTGAATGGGCTCTGAAATGGGCCGTGCAGCCCTAGCCAAGTCTTGAGATGACTGTGGCCCCTATGAACAGCTGGGTGGCAACCTCATCAGAGTCAGAATTAGTGAGAAGCACCCAGATAAGGAGCTCGCAGATTTTCATCCCTGAAAAACTACATGAAAACACAAATGTACATTGGTTTATGTAAAACGTTAGGGTAATTTTAGTGGTAAAGAATCTGCCTGCCAATGCAGGAGTTGTGGGTTCAGTCCCTGGGTCAGGAAGATCCCCTGGAGAAGGAAATGGCAATCCACTCCAGTAGTCTTGCCTGGGAAATCCCATGGACGAGGAGCCTGGCAGTTACAGTCCATGGGGGTTGCAAAGAGCCAGGTATGGTTCAGCGACTAAACTGTTATAGCCACGCTTTCCGGGAAACAAACTCACTCAGAAGGACAATGCAGATAGTGGAGTGCAGTTTATTACACCGGCGGGCCCAAGGCAGAGTCTCCTCTTAGCCAAGGACCCCGACCAGCATTTGTGAAAATCTTTTATACCCCATGTGTCCAAACCCACTACCCCAATTCCCTTGAGACTTACATAAACAAAGGAAGGGTAAATACAACTACAATAACCCCATCATTCACGTGTTATGTGTTCAAACAGTCAATAATCAATAAGCCCGCAGTTACATTCCAAATAGTTAATAACTGATAAGCCTGTGCTTACATTCTGATAGATAGTGTCCGGAGGCAGGGGTGATTAGTGTCTGTTTTCTCTTCTTCAAGATTCCCCTGCCCAGAGGGGGGGTCTTATCCTTCCATTGTCATTCCCACAGGCGCTAAGCACAGAGTTCAGAGTCCACTGGAGAGGTGGCCGCGCACGATCAGCACAGACAGGCCTGAGATGGAGTCCAGGCCCTATGAATTCCTTATTCAAAACAACAACAACAATTTGTGACACAGCAATGGGTAAGTAAAGCAATTGCATCCACACCTCTATAGACAGTCCTTCATTCATGTTTCCTGAACCATCTGAGGTAGATTCTGCTTTCTGACTGGTACAGGGGCTCAAAGCAGCAGCCAGTCAACAACTGGCATAGAAAATATTCAAAACTGATGGCTTCTTTTTTTCAAGAACAAAAAAAAAAATAACACAGGCCTTCTATTTGCTCCAGGCCCCGGTTGCTGTGGCTGTACTGATGTGTTCCATCTGAATATCTTCTGATTCGTACATCACTGGAAGAGCTGGGCCTCTGGAGCAGAGCAGCTGTCCTTAGTAAGGGCCTTGGACCAGGCAAGCCTCTGGATTGAGAAGGGAATAGGGCCCAGGGAACAGGGGAGAAGGGGAAGGAGGAGAAAGGAAGTGAAAAAGAGACAAGATAGGGAGTTAGATGACAGAACGGAAGATTAAGGCCTGAGTCAATCCACAAGAAACCAGGAAGACGTCTCTTGGGTTTCCACCAGCTCATCAAATGAGATCAAGATGAGAGCCAGAGTGAGTCCAGCAAAGGTAAGAGCCCCTAGACTGGCAGTTTTGTGTGGTTAATTTAGCATTATTTCTCGGTGAGTTTTCCTCAAGGTGCCAAATCTTATAGAAGACTCTCAGCCTCACCTCCAGCACTCCAGCATCCCTGGGCCCTTCAGAGAGCCCCAGCCTAAAGAAGACAGCAACCCCCCACCTCTTCCGTGGGCGGGGCACTCTCCTCCCGGCAGTCGGTTGGTCAGCAGCCTCGCATTACTGCGCAGGGGGCCCCTTTGTACAGCCGAGTGGCCTCGGGGCGCCCTCTGTGAGTCATTTCCTGTTATTCTCCTCGGAGAAGTCCTGCCATTCTTTAAAGCAAGATGTGACATTTTTACAGGACTAACTTCTGGGGCCTTTGGTCAAGAAAAAAAGCAGGGATCCTTTCTTTTGTATTTACAGAACCATTAATTGGTTTCTTTATAAAATTAGACTCCATTATAAGCTCAATCCGAGTGGGAGCACAGCTTTATTTAGTCCAAAACATCAAGCAGTTTTAAAGGATTCTTTTTAAAAACGCAGCGCCCAGGGGCAAGAAGACTGGTGAGGCAGGCCCCGCCTCCTCCTCTTGCTGAAAGCTGGCAGCAGACTCACAGTACATTCTCTGCTCACCTGTGTACCTCAGGTGTGCCCACCTCTGCCCGGGAGAGGGAGAAGGATAGGGAGGATGTGTGATCCAGAGCCATCCCCAGAGCACTCCCTGCAGCTGCATCTCTGGATCCAGGTACCCATCCATCTCCAGAGGAGAAATCCCTGATGAGGAAGCCCCAGCCTGATCCCAGCTCTAGACCTAGCCCAGGCACCCTCAGTACCAGCTGCATGGCTTGCCACCCTGTTCTCTGCCAGCCACTGCACTTTCAAAGGGAGTTTGTCTCCACTTAGCCCAACCCAAGAAGCTCCAGGAATCAGTGGTCTCCATCATTCACATTATAGGCTGGGACCCTGGGACCAGTTGCCTAAAATGACTTTGAATTCTCATGTTAGAGCACAGAGGGCATCTAGGGCAGGGTTTCTCCAACTGTAATGTACAGATGCCTCAGCTGGGGAGGCTGTCAAAATGCAGACTCTTCTGCCGTCACTCTGGCTTCGGCTGAATTTCTGCATGTCTACCAGGGCGATGCTGATGCAGTTGATCCAAGACTACACTTTGTGGAGCAAGGGTGTGGTGCAAACCCCTTCTCTAACAGGTGGGAATACTGAGCTCAGAGAGGGAGAGTGACTTTCCCAAGATACTTCATCATGCTGGAGGAAGTGTCTTAGGTGAGCTCACCTGTCTCCTGGACTCCCTTATGATTCAGGTCTACTGCTTTAGAGCAGGGGTCCTCAACCTCCAGGATCTATTGCCTGATGATCTGAGGTGGAGCTGATGTAATAAAAATAGAAATAAAATGCACAATAAATATAATGTGCTTGAATCATCCTGAAACCAAGGTAAAATTGTCTTCCACGAAACCCGTCTGTGGTGCCCAAAAGGTTGGGGACAGCTGCTAGAAGGAAATGCTTCTGAAACTTTAATGTACCTGAATCACCTGCAGCCTGATGAAAATACAGATGCAGTAGGGCTGTGGGGGGGACTGGGAATTTTCATTTCTAGCAAGCTCTCAGGTGATGTCAGTGCTGCTGGTTCTTAGTGGTGAGATCTTGGCCATCATAGTCTCTGAGGTACTATTACATTTATCGGCTCCCCTGAGCTCACAGCAGCCACAGGACATAGTCAAGCCAAAGGTATTTATTCTCCCCCCAACACAGGTGCTTTCCTACCTGAGGCCAGTCCAGAGACAGCCTGCGCTACTGAGGCTGCTGCTGGGAAGAGTTTAGAGCAGGGCCAGGCGCACCTCAGGTTTCTCATGGTCAAGTCACAGCTTAGTCGCTATGAAGGTGTGTCCTTAACTACAGCCCTGAGGCTGTCCTTAACTACTGAGACCAAAGTAATTAAGGCAAAGTTGTAGCAGAGTTGGTGAGGGGCTCACCCAAAATCCACTCTCCTCTTTTGTTAGTAAAAGAAATCTGATTATATTGGAAATGTCAAAGTGCTCACCTTAAAAAATATACAGTTTTAATTCTCCCTTGAAGCTAGGAATAGACTTGCTGTAAGTTCTGGCCAATAAGTTATGGTGGACATATGCTGAAAGAGGCTTCTAGGCAAACTCCTTAAAAGAGGGGGCTAAATCAGTTGATATATGCCCTTTTTTTCCTTTACCACCTCCTCTTCCTTCCTGCCTGGAATACAGATGTGATGGTGGGGCTTTAATAGCCACATTGTGACCACGAGGCACACTAAAGAATAGAAGCTACATTCTCAGGATGGCAGAGGAGAAAGATAAGAGTGTGAGACCTGACAGGATCATGGCTGTGCTGCACTAGCTCTGAACCACCCACTGCTACATTTCGAATTACATTAGAGAAAGAGAGATGCAGATTCTTTAAGCCAATCTTTAAGCCTCTGTTTCAAGCAATTGTGGGGAATTTCTAACTGATGCAATGGTTCTGTCAACAACCTTGAAGGGTGACACAACACTTCCTATGTATTCCATTCCCAGAATGAAATAATGGAATTCAAATTGGATTTAAAGTGACCAGAAATAGATAAATTTGAGCAGGGTGAGCCAGAGAGGGTGCCACTGGTTCTGTGATTACAATCTGCTCCCAACTCTGTACATCCTCATTCAAGGACTCTGTTGTTCGCTGTTGCTGCTGCTGCTAAGTCTCTTCAGTCGTGCCTGACTCTGTGCGACCCCATAGACGGCAACCCACCAGGCTCCCCCGTCCCTGGGATTCTCCAGGCAAGAACACTCGAGTGCGTTGCCATTTCCTTCTCCAGTGCATGAAAGTGAAAAGTGAAAGTGAAGTCGCTCAGTCGTGTCTGACTCTTGGCAACCCCATGGACTGCAGCCTACCAGGCTCCTCCATCCATGGGATTTTCCAGACAAGATTACTTGAGTGGGTTGCCATTGCCTTCTCCGGCTATTGCTCTCTCTGGGCCAAAAACATGTCACACAACGGCAGCTGCGTGGATCTCACATCCATGTTACCCAATAGCAGTGGGGTGACCTTGGATCCAGCCCTCAGTCTCTCTGAGCTTTAATCATTTTGAAAATGAGGACAGTAATGACCATGCCTATTTCATGTGGCAATTAGGAAACTTAAGTGAGATACAGTTCAAATAGTATTGACATTACTATGTATTAAGTATTTATTGAATGTGTATTATTAGATTTTGAAGGGTCAGAATAGGGGTACAAAGATGACAAAAGAGTAGTCCTATTCCCTCAAGGAACCCCAATCTTATTCCTTTACTCTTCATTCTTTGACTCTTGTTGCTTGCCTTTCATTATTAGGAAATCATTTGGATGCTGCCAAAGAAACAACTCTATGTGCGGGCCTATATCCTGGGACTCAGTCCCCCAAGCCTCTGGATGGACATTCTCCTGGGAGTCCATTTCCCAGGGTCCCTGGGGACTCTCCAAGGTGAGTTCTGAATGGGTATCTCTAGTGTCCTGAACGATGCAGAGGTCTTTAAGGAACTGGTCACCTCAGTGTTTCACCTGGTCTTTCCATTTTGACTTAGAAAATTTTGTCCCTAAGTCAGTTTGCTTGGTGTTCGAATGAGAAAGATAAAACCACTAGTGTCTCAGGCCTGCTGCAACAGCTTCCGGAGCTCTGTAGGTGAGAGGTTGAGCGTGCTGCCCATCATTCGGGGACAGCCAGTGTCCGCCCTACTTTCGGTGAGTCTGCTTGTGGGTCCCACTGCCACATGGCCCCTCTTCTCTGGCTGGGAGTCCACCTACCTGGCCCCCTGCTGCTGCTCAGAAGGTTGGTCATGGAGAAATTCAGTACCCCCCGGTGCCGGGCCTAGAGGAACAGGAAGAAGGAGGGTCACATGAATAATTATGGCAAACTGATACCCAAGTAAATGAGTCACTCCCCGACAAGGCAGTGAAGGCAGCGCCTCAGCACTTCTTCCCACAGAGACACCTGCACAAGGGAAGCTTTGTTGTTGCTGTTCAGTCCCTAGGTCATGTCCCCTTCTTTGCAACCCCGGGAACTGTATCCCGCCAGTCTCCTGTGTCCATGGGGTTTTCCAAACAAGAACACTGGAGTGGGTTGCCGTTTCCTTCTCCAAGGCATCTTCCCAACCCAGGGATCAAACCTGGGTCTCCCGCCTCATGCATTAGCAGGCAGAGTCAGCACTGTGCCACCTGGAAAGGCATGTAAGGGAGGCCTTGTTGTGACCTGGCACCAGCCAGGCCAGGAAGAGCCCCCAGGTATGGGAAGGAGAGGAGAGCATGATTTGGGGGCCAGAATCAGCCTCCTTCCCTTGCTCTGTCTCCACCCTGGTTATAAGCTGTGGCCAGAAGGACACATACACACACTTGCTTTCCCAACCAGCAGAGGCTCACAGCTGATGGCTGAAGGGTTTCGGGGGTGAGTTCAGGGGAAGACCCAAAACTTGCTTAGAACATTTCATCAGAGGAACGCGGGGGCCACTCATGCTCCTCCTGGCTGGCCCTCACAGCCCCACTCCCATCAGCTATGTCTCTCGCAGCCCCCTTCTTACCTGCAGCTCCACCACCTTTGTCCTCACTTCATTCTGGGAATTAAGTGAGATAACCATGTAGGGCTCTTGGCACATAATAAGCAGTGTTGGCTGGTACCACTATTAATGCTGGTGCTGTTCTCTCTGCTCTCACTGACCGTCGTGGCCTCAGCCTTCCTCGCTGGGTCTGAACAGCTCACTGCAGAGGTCAGTGCTGACTGTGTTCATGCCAAGGGCAGGACACATGGCTTCTGGGTCTCAAAGAAATGCACAAATATGCTCCCCACTTTCCTAATGGCTCACAGATGAGGTCTCAGCTAAGCCCTGTGGGTTTAACACTGCTAAGGGAGGGATCTATGGATCGTCTCCACTGTGTTCTGGTGGCCACCCATTCCTATTCTGAGCTTGATGGTGAGGACTGGCTACTGTGGTTCATACTTGTCATTAGGGGAGATGAAGTGTGAAGCTGCTTCCACCAGCTGGGCACCAGGCCCCTGAACTGGGAATTCTCTCCCCTGTCCTGGGAGAATAGGTTTCCCAGTGCTAACAGGGGTTACCTTAGAGTTTGGAAGTGTGTGCACATATGTGTGTGTATATGTATGTATGTAGTTTCCCTAGGGCTTTAGAATCTATTGCATATTTTCTGATGAAGTACGTAGTAATTATATGGTTAGTAGAACCAGGTAAATAATAAGATATGGGTGGAGCAGAGGAACCAGGCCTACATCCATTGAGAATGAGAAGAGCAGAGCCAATGTGGGACTCATGGATCTGGGGGATCTTGTTCCTGTCCTGGAACCAGCCTGCTGTGAGACCTTGGGCAAGTTCCTTCCTCTCTCTGGACTCTGTTTCCTCATCTGTAGAAGAAGGAAACTGATTCGATGAGCTCTCAGTTCTCTTTGGCATTGACATTCTAGAATCCTCTCATTCTGATGGACATGCTGTCCATATCTTTTGACCCCATTACTTTTCAGACAGGAAATACACCCTCTGGCCCTTTCCTGCTTTCCAAGGTTGGGTGAGCCTACATATTATGCATCATGTTCCGGAGACCTGAATACTCCAAGGGAGCTGATAGGGATAGGCCATTAAACCCTGCAAGGCAAGCTCTCAGCTTCCACCAGATCACCAGCTTTCACCTGTTCCTCCCAAGCCCCAACCAAGAATGAGGGACAGCATTGTTCCATCACAGACCTACTGGGCACAGATCATGGAAGTTCTTGTCTCCCAGAGCAGAAGGCATGGAGTGGTGTAGGATCAATGACCTAGGTCTAAGGATGCAGTGGACGTTCCCTGGAACCAGGAAGGGGATTTTGAGCGCTAGAGACCTCAGTGCTTTGTGCACGCTCTTCAGTTTGGCTGGGGAGAAATTTTGAGCTAGAGGAGTAATGAGGCTGTTCAGGGGTCAGGGCGGAATCAGAGGAAAATCACCTTGTCATGTTAAAGGGAAGTTGCATTCCAGGTCCTGGGTGTCCCAGCCCTGGCAAAAGATGTCTTACGAAGCAAGACACCAAGGAGTCACTTGCTACCTTCAAGAGATCATACAGGTTTAAACAGTGAGCACAGCCATGGTGACTGGTATGGTGCGAGGCCAGGGCACCTTCTCCAGGTGCTCCAGACCTTATAAGGAAGCCTAGAGAGATTACTCACCCCAGGGATGACTGAAAGTTCTTATTCCTGCAGGGCTGGAGTCTCACAGACGTATGTCATTTAATATTAGAAAAATAAAGTCATATAACATCACTTGTGTCATAGTGTAGTAAAACCCCCGCTTGCTACGTGCTGATCGTGAAATGGCCTGAAAGAGGAGATAGATCTGATATCAGTCACCTCCCTGCAAAGGATCCTTTGCCAGAATCTTGGCCCATCTCACTGAACATCCTCCACCATCCTCAACCGGGTAACCAGGCCCCACTCTTCTTCCATAGGAGTAGGTACCCTCTATGGACTGGTTTGTGTCCCCTGAAATTCATAATTAGGGCTTTCCAGGTGGCTCAGTGGCAAAGAATCTGCCTGCCAATGTAGGAGATGCAGGTTCAATCCCTGGGTTGGGAAGATCCCTCGGAGGAAGAAATGGCTAACCTACTTCAGTATTTTTGCCTGGAAAATCCCATGGACAGAGGAATCTGGTAGGCTGGCAGGGACTGCAAAGAGCCAGACATGACGGCTACTGAGCATGCACCCATGCAAATTCATAGTTTGAAACTCTCAATGTGACTAAATTTGGAGATGGAAGATAATTAAGAAGATGACCAAAGTTACATGAGGCCAGAGGATGAGGCCCTAACCTGATAGGACTGGGCTTCTTAGAAGAAGAGACACCAGAGATCACAAGTGCACAGAAGAAAGGCCGGGTGAGAAGACTGCAGGAAGGTGGCCGTCGACAGCCGGGAGGAGAGCTCTCACCAGACACTCAGTGCTGCCAGGTTCTGTCTGAAACGTCCCAGCCTTCAGAACTGTGAGAAAGTAAACTGCTGTTGTTTAAGCCACCCAGCTTGTGGTATGTTGTCATGACAGCCCACACTAATATAGTAGCCAAAGTCTAATGTTTGACATGCTGCACCGGAATCATCCAGAGTACTTGTGAAAAATGCAGATTCTTGGAATCAACTCCAAATCTACAAAAGGAGAAGAAGAAATCTCTAGGAATAGGGCTCTGGGCTATGCATTTTAGGATCACTCCTAGGCTGCGGGACAGGATACTCCTGCCAATGACATTTGGCGGCCACTCCGGTGGTCCATTGCTGGGTCTCCATCCATCCCTGCTCTCCACCCTCCCCATCCAGAGGACCCTCAGATACAGCCCTGCCCCTTCCAGGAAAGCTCCAGCCTGCTGTGACCTCCACTCCAGTGAAGTCCTTCAATGAATTTTCTGCTATGAGTTCCAGGAAGATCTGAGGGACTTACCCTAGGGAGATTTGAGTTGGTTTGTCACGTTCCAGTCATTTCTAACCAGTGAGAGTGGTTGTGGGCCAGGACGCACCCTTCTCCTTTGCACTAACAGCTGTTTCTCAACATAGTTCCCACCCATCTGCCAGCTATTCTTCTTCAGCTTAGCTGCAGCTCTGCTGTTATATTGGCCACAGATCCAGACAGATTGTTCTAGAATTACATGTGACAAGTGCATGAACCTTCACAGTCAAAACTGTGAGTGTGTTCAGGGAGAGGCCATCTGAGTGCCTCCCCTGGAACACCAGCTCCACATACAACCCCTGACACAGAGAAACTCAGTCCCAGATGGTTCACCACTCCAGCCTTGCTGACCAGCATCTGTCTTCATCTTTTCCCCGTGGTTGGGTCAAAGGTCAGAAGGGCACCATCTCTGACCTGGGAGAGTGAGTATCTCACTGGCCCCTCAGGAAGTTTCCCCCAAGAGGACGGATTCCTAACCAGTCCCCAAGTCAATTCCAATCTTATTCTATCGAAGTGATTTCTTTTCACTGTAGAAAACCTGGAAAGCACAGGAAATTAATTGCATTATTAAAAGTATAGTTTCAGAAACCTCCTCTGCCAATTCTTCCCTGGCTCAGTCGGTAAAGAGTTGCCTGCAGTGCCAGAGAGCTAGGTTCAATCCCTGGGTCGGGAAGATCCCCTGGAGAAGGAAATGGCAACCCACTCCAGTATTCTTGCCTGGAGAATGCCATGGACAGATGAGCCCGGTGAGCTACAGTCCATGGGGTCACAAAGAGTCAGACACGACTGAGTGACTCACACTTCTGCCAATGCAACTTCATTCATTCACTCATTCATTCAGCAAATACTTGAGCCAGCAGTTCTCTCCCCAAATAAGCATTGAAGAGGGAGAAAACGAAGGTCACAGAGCAATTCTCATTCTGCATGGAATCACTAACATCATTTTTGATTTAAGATTTGTAGTTCATTTCAATTAAATATATATTATATTGAAATGCTCCTTGGAGTCATATTTCATCTTGGATTGAAATATCCATTAACATCCATTCTGTATTTCCTTTGTCCATTTAGATTAAGTCGTGTTCCGAGCTCCCAATTCTCCAGGGCATGGAAAGCTCTTAGAGCACACCCTGCTTCTTCCAGCCCAGCTCTCAGTCTTCCCTCCAGCCCAGGGCTAAGAGGTTCGAGATCCGAAATGTTTTCTCTTCTTACACGAATTTCTCTGGCCAACCTCTACTGAATCCACATCAGGTGATGCATTTTCCTCTGAACAGTGTTTCATGAAGTGAAATGCTATTGTCTCAGGCTGGTACCTTCTGATTTCACTGCCCTCGCTGTTCTAGGCATCTTTTCTTCTACCTATTTTTTTTTTCTCTTACTTTGAAATTATGAAAGCAGGTATCAATTATGACTCTAAGACAATTGTCATTTTAATGAATGTGCCTCTATTTCAGAGATAATGTGAGCAAGAGCATACCTCTCCTGCCAGCACCGCCCCCATCCAATCCTATTGTAGCGAGGAACTTGGGTACAAAATAAAATCACACCTCCTTTAGTATTCAAATTCATATAACTCCAAGCTCCGTTCTGTTCCCCGGAAGAGTGTCTTTCTTCTCTAGTGCCACTGGCTCATGCAGAGTTCAAGAATCTCAATGGTGGGTTCACTGTACCTAGTCCATCCAATCACCTTGGAACCCCAGGGGGAAAGTCTTGGTATCAATCCATTTCTCCCCAGACAACTCCTAGACCCTAGGCAAAGTGTCCTTCTTTCATCCCATTGACCTTCCTGTCTCAGGAGTTTGATTGGGAAGTGATTGAATGAATCTCAGGACTGCAGAGCTCCAGACCTCCCAAACAAATATCCTGTTATACCTTCCCACAGAGCAGTGGGCATTCCAGGTCCTGAAGGGCCTCCTTAGTGCCTGTGCCTTCTCCTCTTGGATCTCAGTTAAGCTCCAGGATTTCATCTGAGCTCTGACCCTTATTAGCTGTGTAAACTCTAGGACCATGTCTCTGATATCCAAGCTTATTCTCTATATTAAAGTTGGTGCAAAAAGCATGTTGAAAATGGCAGCCACTCCCAGTCATGGCTCCTGGAGCAAGGGGGTCATTTCTCCCCTGCCTGAGTCAGCAGAGGCCAGCCCCAGGGAGGGGGCCCTGCTGGGGAAAAGGATCTCAGAGTCTCAGAAAGGCAAGCCAGTGCTCCTCACGGTAGGATTGGGATCTGCAGCATCAGCATCTCCTGTGATTATTAGAAATGGAGATTATGACCCACCCCCGATCTCACCTCCAGAGTCAGAACCTCTCGGGTGGAGCCCACGAATCGAGTGGAACATGCTCTCCAGGTGATTCTAATGCACACTGAAGTTTGAGAACCATGTTCTAGACCATCTCATCTCATCTTTCCCCTACAACCACCTCCTTAGCCATTTTATACCAAATGAGACTCAGCCACAGGAGGCCAGGTTCCCTGAGTCCTCAGTGGGGTGTCATTCAGCACTGCCTTCTAAATTCGCTCTAAGACCCCCTGTATGGGTCACAGGCCAGCTCGTCTAGATGGCCCTTTGCCCACTCCTCCAAATCCCCCTCTCAAGATCCTGCTTCTGAAGCTCCCCTTGCTGTGGTTTCTGAAACAACCAGTTCCGACATCCCAGTGGCTCTGCGTGACTTTCCTCTCCTTCCTACTGTGGCCCACAAGACTATAACCTTCTCATTAGAGAAGGCCCCTTTACCTGAACCCACTCTCAATCCCCTCAATACCATAAGTGAGTGGACAGATTGGTTAGATTCAAGTCCTGTCTCACCATGGCTGTGTGACTCAGGCGAGTGACTAAATGCATGTGGGGCTCGATTTACCCCTCTGTGAAGTGGGGAAGACAGCCTCCATCTCCCAAGGCTGTTGTGAAAGTGAGATGATGTTGGGGCATAAGCCTGGCCTGTCTTGGCTGCTCAGTAAATGGGGCCATCTTGCTAAGGAATCAGTTGTCAGGAGGTGGAGAGGGAGGAACAGAGTTCACCTCATGGACGGTGCTTACAAGGGAAGAGAAAGGGAATGCAGGCACTGGAGGAAGATTACCAAGTGAATTACATCTCAGGTTCTTCGTACTTGGCTCCCGACTCCTCCCCAACTCTGACTGAATAGATCTCTGCTTATACACCCAATGAGTGCATTTCTCAACAAGGGAGGTATCCTTTCTTTTATATGTCACTGTCCCAGGCCCTTGCTGTGAATGCTTGAGTTGGCAGTAGGTGGGTGAGGAAGCGGTGCTTTAAGCCTCACCCTGCCACCTGGAGCTCCTGGCGGGTAGCAACTTGCAGACTGGCATGCACTTGTATGATGGTCACATCATCCTCCTCTAATCTTCGCATGCAGCTGTGGGAGCTGCTGTGAGGAAGGAGGGCATTCCTCCTGGAGGTCAGACACTGCACAAGGGCCAGACTCTGCCACTTAGGGGCTGGAGACCTGGTCAGTTACTTCTCTGACCGCTGTAACTTCCTCTTCAGAGGGGGACAATAGGTTTGCCTGTCTCACAGGATGAAATGAGATGATGTAAGTAGAGTGTGAAGGCCTGGGGTCTGCACTAGTGCTATCGGCACTCAATAATGATGGGTTTTTTTTTGCTGTTATTAACAGCTCCCTGACTTGGGAGGTACCAAGAATGAGAGGACTTTCTAGACCTCCTAGTCCAGGCCTATCCATTTTCCAGCTGGGAGAGCTACCCAGGGAGAAGCCATGAATGTGGATGAAGTCTGAAGTGGGCACAAATCCCGTTCAGTGAGAACCCACTGCCCAGCTCCAGCAGCCCTGGAGGCGGATGCAGCTGCCAACTCTCGGGACAGTCTTAGCAGCAGGCAGCTACTTCCAGGTCCTGCGTTCTGAGGATGACCCACCTCCAGCGACCCACTGAGGCGGGGGTATAAAGGCCCAGCCATGTGCCCCACGCAGGATGACTCCAATGAGCATCTGAACTCCTGAGCTGCCCATGGGTCAGTCACAGCTGACCTCTGCTTCTGCCCCACTCCTGCCACCGCCCGTTCCCTCACAGGTGCTGACCCAGGCGCTCTCCTCTCCAGGCTGACCTCCCTCCCCGAGAGTCTTCCTGACCTGTGGCAGGATGTGGGCAAGGCATCTGTCAGCTGACAGCCAGATCTACAGGCTTTGGGTTCCTGCCACCTCCACATGAAGGTATAGAATTGATGCCCATGGCCACCCCAGTGGGGCAGGAGGTCCCTGACACTGAGAGATTAGTCGCCAGCCTCTGCGATCTCACCAGGATTTCTGCAGCCACCTCGTTGTCTTCCCCACTGCTCATCTCCTCCTCCCTAAATCTGTCCTTTCATGGCATCCTTGGTGACCATCCTAAATCCAGCCACCCTGCTTTCCTGTGTAAAATAACTCCTCTTTCTCTGTTGGACAGGGTTTCCCAGGTGGCACAGTAGTAAAGAATCTGCCTGCTACTGCAGGAGACACAAGAGACCCGAGTCAGGAAGATTCCCTGGAGGAGGAAACGGCAATTCACTCTAGTATTCTTGCCTGGAAAATCCCATGGACAGAGGAGCCTGGCAGGTACCGTCCATGGGGTTGCAAAGAGTCAGACACAACAGAGCACACACACACCGTCCCTGTAGGACAAAGTCAAGTCCCTCTTTTCCCAGCACTTGGAGCTTTGGTATTTCACACAGCATATTCTTTCCTCTTACATTTTTGCAAGAGCTCCTGCCTCTGTTTGGAATACCTCCCCCTCCCCTTCTTAAATTTTCCCCAGAGTTGAGCAATCCTTCCGGTTTCTTGTTTTAGTCCCACTTTGCTGGGCCCCACTGCACTGTGATTACTAGCTTGATGGACTGTCTTCCTTGTTCGTCTTGAGGGTGGGGGCAGTGCCTCAGTCATCTTGGTGTCCCCAGGCCCTGGCCCCGAGGGAGTGCCCTGTACCTGACACGGCCCCACAGTGCCAAGTTCTTAAATCTATCTTTGGATGAGGGGTGGGTGAAAGGGCCAAGGCATCTGAAACTCACTCTTTCTTTCAAAGTCTCTGAGCCCAAGAGGAGCTGCCTGAATTGCAAGGCAGTTCTGACCCGATGATCTGACCGCAGGCAGCGTGTGCCCACAGCCGTCCCCATGGGAACCATGTCAGGCAAAACTCCAGTTCAGAATGAACAGCCTGCCTTGGGCCTGAACCCGGCGGGGGCCGACGTGGGCACAGGACTGGCTCAGGTCACCCGCAGCCCCACCTCAGGGGGCCGGAGAGGGGCTGCAGCTGCAGGGACCGGGTGGGCAGGTCGCCATGGAAACCAAGCTGTTCTCCTTTCCCTGGTGCTTGGAGTTCTGACAGGGAGGCCAGACTCCACAGAGCGCCCTCGCCCCTGGGCTCCTCCTCGCCCTCTCAGCCTGTGTCCAGGGCACTTCACGGGCACAGAGATGGATGCTGGGGACTTGGAGGAGAAGGGAGAGCAGATGAACCAAGAAACTAGCAGTGATTCTTCCACTGTGTCTCACTGCTGCCATGATTCCCAGGGATGGTTACTGCCTGAAAGGAGCTGGTTTGTCTACGCAGCAGTAATGGAAGGAAGCAAGAGTCACGTCTGGAGAACCTGTGGTGTCGAGAGCCTTGGAGTCGGAGATCTTGTGTTCCCAACCTTGTCCTCATACTGCAGAGCTGGGAGTCAACCTCGCCACACCCAGTCTCCCCACATACAAAACAAGGACCATTTGATCCACCAGTGATCTATCAGGTATCATTATTCAAAGTAAAGGGGAGCTACAAAGCCCTTGTACACATAAGGAATTGGTGCAATAGTGGGCTAAAAACATCATCTGTATTCAAAACAATTAGATAAATGAAAGCATGACAACTCACTGATGGATTAAAAGAAGCAATTCCTTTATTCCTTCAATTAGTCTGAGCTTAGTACTTCTCCATCCACTGGCATAGTGCTGGAAGCTGGAGACCCAGGATAAGTGCTTGGACTTTGCCCCGGAGGGATTCCCAGCCTCACAAAAAGGGTCTTTGTTGACCTACTTGTGCAGTCAGTGCTGTGAAGCATGCCAGAAGAGATGGTCCCACTTTTCTCAAGGAGCACAAGTAAAACTTCTTAGGGAGATGAGCACAAGATATATGAAACACAGAAGGAAGGTAGTAATGTATTTGGGAAGAAGACCTTTGTAGGTGTCTACTCAGTACAGAAAGTTTCCTGAGATGAAGAGGAAATTGCGTTAGAGGGGGTGAAAATTCTGTGTTTGTCTAGAGCAAAAGAAATCTTTGCAAAGTGTGTTACCTTTTGGAAAATAATTCTTCTCCTTTAATATGCTAAAAGTGAGCACCCCGGTCCAATGTGTGTGGGGGGCAGAAATTTTCCCTCACATTCAACAAGCAAGTCTGTGTTTGACACCCAATAAACTGGGTGTCTCACAATTCAACTCAATTCTGACACCATTTACTCAGAGATAGCATCAGATTCTGCAAGCTAAGGGCTCAGAACTGCAAGAGTGCCCTCTCCTTCAGAGGCCAATTGCAAGCCCAGGTTGTCACTTGCTCTTCTGACCAACTGGCTGTAGAGCAAAGGTTCCTACCACCCTCATCCTTGGGTTCAATTTTCTAGAATGACTCACAGAACTTATCCGTAACTTATCCCATTTGCTCACCAGATTGCCAGTTATTATGAAAGGATATAACTCAGAACAGCCAAATGGAAGAGATACCCAGGGCAGGATATGAGGAAGGGGCACAGAGATTCCATGCCCTCCCCCAGTCCCACTCTGTTGAATCTCCATGTGTTCAACAGTAAAGAACTTCCCTAGTTCCCATCCTTGTGGGTTTATTTTTATTTTTATCGAGGCTTCATTACAGAGGCATGACTGATTAAATTGCTGGCCACTGGGGACTGACTCAATCTTTAGTCCTCTTTCCTCCCTAGAGGTTAGGACTGAGACCAAAAGGTTCAATCCTCTAATCCATAGATGGTTCTCCCTGCAACCAGCCCCATCCCAACAGTCACCTCATTAAGGAGTCAGAAGACTCCTTTATGGCTCTCATCACTTAGGAAATGTCAAGGATTTTAGGAGCTCTGTACCAGAAACAGGGGGATGAAAATAAAATATTTATTTTTGTTATAAATCACTTGTTTACAAAACAGAAACAGATTCACAGACAGAGAAAACAAACTAATGGTTACCAAAGAGGAAAGGTGGGAGGAGGGGATAAACTGGGAATTTGGGATTAACATATATACACTATTACATATACAGTAGGTAAACAACAAGGACCTACTGATCATCACAGGGAACTATCCTCAGTAACTTGTAATAACCTAAAATGGAAAAGAATCTGAAAAAGAATATATATTTATAACTGAATCACTTTGCTGGACACTTGAAACTCACACAACATTGTAAATTAGCTATTGCTATTTAGTCACTAAATTATGCCCGACTCTCTGCGACTCCATGGACTGTAGCCCATCAGGCTCCTCCATCCATGGGATTTTCCATACAAGAATACTGGAGTGGGTTGCCATTTCCTTCTCCAGGGGATCTTCTTGACCCAGGGTTCAAACCTGCATCTCCTGCCTTGCAGGTGGATTCTTTTCTGCTGAGCAACCAGGGAAGCCCAAATTAGCTATACTTCAATTTTAAAAAATTTAAAAAATCACATCACATAATGCATTCATTAATTTCTTAGTTTCTTACTTTCTGTGCTCCCCCCTTTTAGAATATAAGCTCCATGAGAGCAGAAATTCTTCTTTTTGTTTCTACACTTTTTGCTTCTACACTTTTGTTTCTACTCAGCACTCAGCGAAGATGCATCGTAGGTTCCTTTGAAGCACTAGTTAAGTAAATACACAAGGAGAACAGACAGATATTGAACAAATGACTTGAAATGTTTTATGTTCTCAGTTGATATCTTGTCATCATGAGTGAGGCTCCAAAAGTTCAGTCATGTAGACCATGTGTTGCATTATCATGTCTCACCAAGTGAGCAGGGCGAGCCAGCCGCTGCCAAGGAGGAGAGCCAATAGCTGATTGCTGTCTGTCTGAATTTGTGTTACAGCAGGCTATGTCCCCACAAGGCATTTTATCATAGCCATTTTCAGAATTGTTTATTCAGTGTCTGTCTCCTGATTAGACTGTAGGTTCTTGGCACCTAGGTGGTACTCAATAAATATGTGTTGAGTAAATGAAAAAATTTGTATCAGGGTATAACATGAGTTTGGTTTGGAGAATCAAGGAGTGTATTTTCTCAAGGAAGTAATATTCTGTCTGAGGAAGAAGGATCACTAGTAATGAGTAAGTGAAGGGAAGAGGAGGAAATATATAAGAAAACAAGGAAGAACAACATCTTCAGAGTCTCCAAGTTGAAAAGAGTGTGGTGAGTTGAAGCATTTGTAAGTGGTCCAGTATCACAGGGGCTTGGGCATGGGGGTAAGGTAGGGAATTGTCAACCTGAGGCTAAGAGATCATGAGAGCTCATGAGCGGCTTCTAGGATCTGGGACTTCCTGGTATCAGTGATGGGCAGACATTAAGGGGTTTTCAGCAGAGGTGTCTTCTGATCAGATTCTGTTATAATGAACATCCCAGGTGCTGTGTGGAGAGTATGTTGGAGAGTGGTGGGGTGGCAGTGGGGAAAAAGAGGTACAGAGAAATTAGGTGGCTGGTCCAAGGACACAAACATAGCAGCAGCAGAGCCCGCCTTCCCTGATATCAGCCCAGAGCTGTTTCCTCAGATGGTGCCACTTTTGAGAACTCTGAAGCCTGGGCTCTCTGCTCGGAGGAGGAGAGAAAGCAGGGGAAAGGGTGATTTCTAAAAGCAGAGAGCAGCCCTTTTCTCACTGTGCAGATTCTGTCACATAGTAGTGATGGTCTTAACATATGCCTGAGAGGCACTCAGGGAACACCACCTGAATGAATGAACTCCTTTCTCCTATCAGAACTCTTACTCACCCTCTTACTCACCAGACCAGGACGTGCAGAATAAGGATCCTGGGAGATGGAGCCCTAGCCATGATCCTCAAATATTGTTTTAAAGTACTATGTTTGTCCTATAAAAAAATTAATATGAAGAGAGGTTAAAAAAGGGGAGGAAAATTACTCATAGTTCTACAATATACATACAAACACATAAACTTTTGGTGTCTTATCTCCCGGACAGTATTCTCTGTAGTTAGCTAGAATAGTTTTTCCTAAAACTAGATCAGTATAGTGTCATAATCCACAAAATATAACTATTGTTAATACCTTTGTATGAATATATTTTAAAAACTCCGTCCCTGGTAGCTCAGCTGGTAAAGAATCCGCTTGCAATAAGAAGATCTAGTTCAATTCCTGGGTCGGGAAGATCTGCCGGAGAAGGGATAGGCTACCCACTCCAGTATTCTTGGGCTTCCCTGGTGGTTCAGCTCGTAAAGAAACTGCTTGCAATGTGGGAGACCTGGCTTCAGCCCCTGGGTTGGGAAGATCCTCTGGGGAAAGAAACAGCTACTATCCATTATGCTGGACTGGAAAATTCCATGGGGCCGCAGAGTTGGACACAACTGAGCAACTTTCACTTAACTTTTTTATTGAAGTATAGATGATTACAATATTATGTATTACAGGTGTATAATATAGTGATTCACAATTTTCAAAGGTTATACTCCATTTATAGTTATCATAACATGTTTGGCTATGTTCCCTCTATTGTACAATATATCATATAATGCACAATGTAACTTATTTTCTATAAATAGTTTGTACCTTTTAACCCCTTACCTCTACATTGCCCCTCTCTCCTTCCCTCTTCCTACTGGTAGGTACCCTATATATTTTTTAAAAAATTATTTATTTATTTGGTAATTCCCTATCCTATATCTCTGAATCTTCTTCTTTAAAACATTTTGTCATAGAGATTCAAGCATATACCAAACTGGAGAGAATACTTACCTCAATTCCACCGTTATCTACTCATGGTCCATCTTGTTTCATCTTCACCCTCCTCCTCTTAGGTTATTTTGCAGCAAATCCCAAACCTCATGTCATTCCATCCATAAATACTTTAGAAGCTTCATCTGATAGACCACAGGAGAAGCATCCAGAAGAGGTTGCCAAGGGCAAAGAAGCACCACCCTCCCTCCCTACACCCACAGAGCTGTTGTAGTGCCCAAACCCACCAGCCTCCAATCTTTCTCTGATGTATGCCTTAGAGCCAAGATGTTGGCCTTCTTGGCCTGTTCCACTGAAAGTTTTGCTTCCTGCATGGAGAGACCAACACTTCATCAGAACTGGATCCTGACCTGAAAAGGCCACTTTTTGTTTGATTGGGAAAATTTTGCATAAATGAAGTTATAATGCAATACAACATCCAGCCAGTTTCCTGCAATATAAACTAGCCCTGAGGGGTGACTCCCACCCCAGCAGCCCAGGGTGAACCAGGCAGCCTCAGAGCAGTCGGGAGGGGCTGGGACCCCCTCAGCTTCACTCTTGGTCCCACAGACACGTGGACAGGTTATTTTCTCCTGCTCTTTTACAAAATCTGAGGTCTCAGACCTTTTTGGCAATTTCATTTCAAACTGTTCTTTCACAAGATCTGGCCTATTACTGAATATACTTGAAGAATAAGAAAACTACTTCAATACGCTTTTCAAGTCAATGTTTTCAAAGTACGAAAAATAAGATGTTAAAGTTTTAGTGGGGGAGGGGAACAAAAACATTGAAATAAACGTGACTGTTGTTCTGGAAGCAGAAGGTAGAGACCCCTGTGAATGGGAGCAGCCCTGCTCTTTGTGGTCAATGGTGGGGTGTTGCCTGTCTGACTCTTCAAGGCAGCCTTGCTCCAGACTGCGCGTCTATCGTGGATGCCGGAGGCACTGCGATCTAAAGTGCAGCTTCTTGGCTTCCTCAGGTTTCAGCATTTCCCATGAGATCATTTAAAATCACATTTGTTACTTTACCATCTAATCACACATAAGCTTCCCCGCCCCCTCCCCACGCCCTGCTTCCATCCAAGGAGAGCACTTTCTGGAGCACAGGCAGCCAGGGTGGATCTCGTGATGGGAAATGGGAATGCCACCCAAGAAAGGAGGATTCCTTGCAGTTCCTGGTGAAGGACAGTGAGATTCCTAGCAGACGGACTGAACCACCTCCCTGAGGACATACAAGTGTAAGTCTTTGCAAAACTGGGGGTCCTGGACTTGCCTCCTTTCCCAGAGTTGCTTGTAGCCTCCCGGCAGAACAGACATCAGTCCGAGTGTCTTCTGGCCATGCTTGATGTTAAGCTGAGCGTATGTTTCAGGAACTCATGGTTTCCAGTGGAGGTGATCTGGGATAGAAGAGGTGACCTCTCCAGCTAGAAGACAAACAAGATTGAGCAGCAAAGGTTTGGCTGTGGGACTCGGGGGCCTGTCTGTGGCTAATGGTGTAAAGATTTAGGTTTGGGGTGACTGGGAAGAATTACAGGTTTTGTCCATGATCCCAAAATGAAACATGTTTTATGGGCTGTTGAATACATGACTGTCCCCAAACACCCATAGTTCTTAGAAAATAGTTCTACAATTGATCTGTTTGTATAGAAGACTCCCCTGCTTCCCTTCCTCTGAAGGATCAGGGGAAAAATATAGCCAAATCCCAAGCTATCAATTCTATATGCCACATTAATGTTGAGTTTACACTCTTCAAAGAGTCACATTGATATAAAGATGTTTTATTAGCAAGTGTAATTTCAGAAATTTTACCAAAGCTGTGATAACAGAGGCCAAATGTCCTAGCAGTGTTGATGAAAATTTAAATAAGAATGGACATAGAAAGCAGAGAGTGCATGGTCTGTGGGTAGGAGGTGATACACTCCTTCAGAGATAAGTTTTGCCTCAAACTTAAGCAACAAGTACTCTTGTTAGAGAAGCACAAGTAAGGTGAAAAGCAGTGGGTTCCTCTCTTGGTCACAAATTAGAATTATCTGGAGAGCTTTTTAGAAGCAGACTCCTGGGCCCTTCTCGAGGCCTAGTTAACCTGGTGTAGGAGTGACTGCTAAGAATCTATATTTTTTTTTTTCAGTGCTCTCGAGAACACTGTGATGGGCAACATGGTTGAGAAATTCTTATTTTAGAATGGAGGTGAAAAAAGACCAGCACAGGTGATCAAGGGTGTTGTGCAAGCTTCTGGGGAGCATTTATACATGCTCAGAAAGCTGACAACAGGTCGAACCAAAGTTGCCTCTGCTTTGTTTTTAGTCCCAAATCTGCAATCCAGAAGAATGACTCATTCGGAAGTTTCTATGGTTCTGGCTCTGTTTGTCTTTTTTTCCCCACTCTTAGTTCAAGGGCACTTTGTGTACATTTGATTCTTGATCATGATTTGCTCTTTGAGAGTACCTGTCGGGTCACTGCCAGAAAAAGAAAACTCTTCTGTGATTTTAAAATGCAGTTTGAGTTGGCTTTCCTGGCCTTGCAAAATGAAGCAGGTAGAAGCAACCCCACATATGTATTTTGAGTAACAGCAGCCTAAAGGTTGAGCTTTCCAGCCACACGGCGTGGGAGGACAGAGAAAATAACAGCGTGAAATGAACTGCTTTTAGTCTGATGGAAGAATTTGTTTTGAAATGGCAGAAAGTTGGTTTCAAATGTTAGGAGGATTTTAGAGTGGTCTTAAGAAATAATTTACGGGTTCCCTAGCCACTCACTTAGCAATCAAATCATGGTGATAAAAATAATAATAAATAAGCATTTAATGTGAAACATCAGCATTTTTTTTTTTATTTGCAAGGATGGTTTTAAGAAAATCGTCATCAAAAGGAAATGGAAAAAGAGAACGGCCTGTAATGATACATGGTGGATAAAGAGTCTTTCACAAATAAATATTGCCAAGGAAATGCTTTTCTGGGAGGAGTAAAAAACAGTGATCATTGACTCTGGGTGTGCATTCCTTTGTGTCAGAACCCAATCACATCACAAAGATTCCTGAGACCTCAGCTTTTTTATGAGCATCAGTCCACAGATTCCATTAGTCCCCTCTGTCTCAGAACAAACCCGTCCTGGGTCCCACATACAAACTAATATCATGAGCTCCGAGTCCATGCCTTCTGAGCCCATGAAAGAAATGCTATCCCTTCCCCCTCTGCAATTTCTGTGCCATTTCTGATACATTCCTCATTACTGGGCTCGCCCTTTCTGCCTAATCACTTCTTGCCCAGATCTTACCTGCCCTTCCAAGTCCTGGATGGACCTCATTCTCCCACAAGGCACAATGCCCTCTCTTCCCTTCTCTGCTTCTGCCTCACCACTTCACTTCATGTTTCTTTGTATAATACATGTCCTTACTACAGATCCCACCAGAGTGTCAGTTTCTGAGTGGCAGGATCTCAGCATCCTTGATTTGTATACCCCCCGTCACAACTTCGTATATACTGGCAGCTCAGCAAGTGCTTCCTGAGTTAAAAATCATGGCTTGGGGTTCTGGATCATATTGGGAAAACGACTCAAACACAAAAGCATCCTCTCTCACACTCCCACTTCAAGCAAATGTGTTGTCTCCCTTGCCTGCTGGCTTCAATCCTGGGAGCTTAGAACTGTTTGTCCTTGGGGAAGGTGTCACTGTGGTCCATCTTGCTCATTAGACTCCCATGGCCACTCCTCTTTCCTTGCTACTCCTTGCTATGCTTTCCCCTGGGGCTCCAGAGAGGACAAGAGTCCTGTTTCACAAACTGTATCAGAAGAGTGGGAAGAGGTCACAGTGACCACAGGTGGGTAGAGAGTACAGGGGCCAAGAGCACAGGCCTACTGATGGAGCCAGACCTTGCGTGGTGTCCCAGCTTTGTTATTTATTAGCACATTAGGCAAACTCTCCCCGCCTCCTTTTGTTTCCTCAACTGTGAAATGGCCATAATAATACCTATTTCACAAGATGATGGTGAAGTTTAAACAGCAGAATGTATAAAGGACTTAGCCTACCCTATTAGCTGCTATTCCTAGTATCATCTAGTCCAGTGCCCTCATTTTATAGATGAAATTCTGGGTCTCACTGGAGACCCGGAATTTCAGTTTTAGTGACTTCTTCTGAAAGCCCACCCATTAGTCAAGCTTGCATAGCTGGTTACTGGCACGAAGAGCAGGGACCCAGGTTCCCTGTATGTGAGGCATTCGCCCTGCCGTGTGGCACTGATTGGCTTTGAGATGATGAGAGGGGAGCCCTCGTAGAGATACTTTGTTCACGTTCTGTGGGGAGGGGCCAAGGCGCTCTAAGCCCAGCATGGATGCATCAGCAGGTGTAAGTTTGACCTTGCATTAGACGCAGAGTGAGTCATGGCATTATTATTATTTGAAGGGCTCACAGAGCTGACAGGCAGGACAAATTACAGATGCTACATGAAGAGGAAGGCCTTGGATAGTGGGTGGGCTTTAGATAGATGGAGAAGGGGCCGGTTACTGAGCATGGGGGAAAGGGGGGAGCAGCAAAGACACAGGCAAAGAATCAGAGAAACCTGGAAAGTGCCAGAAGTCAGAGTAGTGGTTACACGGGGAGTCTTCTAGGGTCCCAGAAATGTTATCCATATTGGTCTTGGTACTAGTTACACAGTTGTTTGCATACGTTAAAAAAAAAAATCAAACTGTAAAGTTAAGATTAGTGCCTCTTATTTCCATTGTATACAGTTATCCCTCTATTTTAAAGAAAAAAAATACCCTCCCCCCCAAAAAAAAAATCAGTGTTGGGACTTCCCTGACGGCCCAGTGGTTAAAACTCCGTGCTTCTAATGCAGGGGTCATGGGTTTGATCTCCACTCAGGCAACTAAGATCCCACATGTCATGCAGTATGGACAAAAAAAGAAAACAGGAAGAAACAGTGTTAATACTTCTATTCTTCACCTTCTGAACAGAACAGATAAGAATAATGACTTAGGTCTCCAATAAGCTCTGATCTTGGCTATGCCAGCCTCAAGGCTTTAGTGCCTTATCTATCTAAATGGGTTAATAATAGGATCAGCTTGGAATGTCCTGGTTGGCCTGCTAGCTCAGTGCTCGTCCAGACACTGCGCATCTCCTGTTCCCATCTATTCCAATCCTAGCTCTGTTGAGCATCAGTATGAGGGCAGGAGAGAGTCTCTTGGGGAGACTGACAGCATGATTGGTGGATATCTGGGTTGTTGTCCCAGCACTGCTTCTTTCTAGCTGGAGGACTTGGGCAAGATCTGTTATCCACCTGAGTCTCAGAGTCTTCACCTGTCAACTAGAGATAGTCGTCCTTCAGGGAGATTGTACAGTTTGATATGAAATCAGACAGATTGTGTAGCACTTCTGGGTCAACTACTCAATAATTATATTCCCTTGGGGAATGCTGATATTAACAGCAAAATTAATATATGCTTCCTATGTTCTAGTCATTGCTCTAAGTAACTGTAGATAAGTGTTGTTCTAAGCACTTATTTAATTCTCATGATAACCTCATAGTGCTTTTATTAAGCTAGCTTTATAGATGAGAAAACTGAGGACAGAGTAGTCAAATAACTTTTCCAATGTCCCACAGCTAGTAATTTGTATGGTAGGGATTTAAACCTAGATAGTCTGGCTCCAGAATTTAAGAACTTAATCGTTTCACATTGCCTCTCTACTTATTGGTTTCTTAACCAATAGAAAATATTTCATTATATTGAAGGAGAGGTAAAAATGTGTTAAAAAAATTTAGAGAAATCAAGTATTAGATGAAGTCACATAGTCCATTTTGAAATATCTGAAATACTAAGATGTGCGATATAGGTTTTAAAAGTGACAATTTCACTGTGATCTCGTTTTTATCCAGTGACAATACTTCATGCTGTATACTGTGCCAGGCGCTGGGGGGCACAGAACCGTGGATGGAATAAATTTGTGTCTGTCCTCACAGGACTTACAGTTGACTAGGGCAGACAGATATTAAACAAACACAGAAATAAATATAATTATAAGCTATGATAAATGTCAGAAAAGAATAAGACTCTTTGGGAGATCACCTTGAAGCTATCTAATTTAGAAAGGCAAGATCACAGAAGGCCTCCCCGAGGAAGTGACATTTAAGCAGTGGCCTAAAAGGAGACACGCCATTTATGTCAGAATTTGCCTTTTGAAAGCAGAATTTGAGGACCAAATCAGAATGTGATTTGTGGACAAAAGACGGATTCATTCAATGTCAAGAGCCATGCAGCAGCACCGGATTTTCTGAACACCTTTTGCTTCCCTGGAATAAGCCAATGGGCTGCATTATATTGGTTGGCATTTACATAATATTCACAGTTCTCTTGCCTTAGAAACTTGTCCAAAATCCATTTCTACCTGTCAGCATTTGCATATATTTTCTTTAGAAACTCAGCAAAGAAAAAGGGGGATTATTGTTCACGAGAAACATATTTGACTCTAAAATAATTAATGTTTAAGAAGAAGATTAACAGCCACAGAATTGCCTCATGGAAAGGGGCCTCATATAGGTGCCACTGTTTTTAGGAGGTGTTCAACCAAGGCCAGACAAAGGGAGAAAATACTCCGGTGGGGGCTGTCAGCTTGGGTGTGAATTTGCATATTCTTTAGGGTCCCTTAGCCCGGTGTGTGCTTGTACCTCTCCCAGCTAGAATATGTGACATTCATATTATAATACAGTCATAAAATACTCTAAAAACAGTAAGCCTTCCCCAACTTCTCTCATCTAGGTTTGTCCTGCTCTTCTTCAATACCTTCAGGCGCTTGTCTTTATGATTTAAAACTCCATGGCCAGAACCATATAATTTAACAGCCCCCCCCCCCTTTTTTTAACAATCATTTCCTATTTGTTAGGATTCTTTTTTCCCTGAAAATACTCAAAGGCACCCAAAGCAAGAAACATGACTTTTTGTTACATGGGAGGGTCTGAGTGTACACTTAGACCAATTACCTCATTGTACAGAGGAGAAAACTGAAATCCAGAGAGAGCAAATACCCCAAGAATGAACAAGGTTTATTATAGACCTGTGACTGGGGCTCCAGTCTTCTAACTTTTGGCCAGTGGTCTTTCCTCTGTACCACTGTATCAGCCACGACACTATATAGGGCTAAATACACATTAAGCCTTTAGCAGTTACTGGGAAAGGAAGAATTTTTGAGTATTTGACAGAATGAGGAAGAGCAAAATCTTCTAGGCTCACCCTGAAACCTTCAGCAGCTCAGTTGAGCACTTCCAGGCTTTGGCAATTTCAAGAGAACCCTTGAACCTTAAAAACACAAGGCAATGTTCTTTTTTTTTTTTTTTGCAATGTTCATATTTGACTATAGCCAAGGGGACACAGATGTGTTGCTTCTCATTCCCTAGAGAGTCAACAAGCAAAATAAATATGAAGGACCATCATCTTATTCCTCAAACAGTTGCATCCAGAAGGCAACTGAACAGAGCAGTCATGTCAGGGAGAAATACTTCTTCCAGGTGCTTGATCAAACCAATTCCTGACGTTTTCTGCTGCAAAGTTAACCTGTCCTTAACTAGACAAAACCTTAGTTTCCTCAGAAGATCACCCTCAGAATGAGTCAAAGCCATAGCTTTACTTGCAGTTTCATAAGACACCAGCACTCACAAAATCTCTAGCTTACTTAAATGTGCCTGAGCATGTTTTAAGAACTCACAGTGCTTGCCAGTCTCCCTCACCCAAGAATTCTCAAGGTCTGTTAATGATATACTCTGATAGGGACCTGTTGAATAAGATAGGAATTCTGTTGAGAAAAATAGACTCTATGTGTTTTTAATAAAAACTCTTATTCACAGCACAAATTCCCTTCAAATTCTTGAGTATATTGTAATGTGTATTATCTCATTAAATAAACACTTTTATTTTGGGCAGCTGAACTATATTCAAAAGTATCCATACACTAAACGTGGGGGATGAAGAAATAAAGTGGAAACATTGTGAGTTTTTAATATTGTGTTTAATTGTAAATTATCTCAAATATTTATTTCAATAGTATGCAGAGAACTAGTGGTACAGAGTTGAAATAGACTAAGTGGCTATTGGCTATTAAACCACATGTGTAATGGGAAATATTAACATTACATTGTACATTTGCATAGCACTTAGCTTACAAAATGCTTTCACATATATTATTCGATTCTCCCAACAAAGGCATCAGATTAACAGGGCAGATGTTAGCATCTCCAGTTCACAAATCATAGAAATGAGGGTAAGAACAGTTCAAAAAAACCTAGTTAGTGTCAGAATTCAAACTTCCTTTCTCCAGTTCCAGTGCTGTTTTAACAAAACCACAATACTTCTCTCTCTCTCTCTTTTTTTTCCCATTAATTACAGCTTGGAATCTCTAGAACTGACCAAATCCACCACCCTGGGTTTCTGGTTCCATAATACTCCAGATTATGTGATGAGGAACTTGATTTCTTCCTTACTGACAAAAATATTTCCCCCATCCTTATTTTCTTTTCAGTGGGTTTGTGTTGGAAAATGAAGACTCATAAGGAAAGAATATTTGCCTCCTCTTTGACTTCATTTGGATCTCTGTTCTAGTGAGCAGAGATGTTATGATTAAATGCTTATTAGGCACTTTCCCCAAAACTTTCAGATTTCTTTCTTCCTTGAATTATTCCTTTCTTACACTTTATCTCCCACAGAAATTTGATTATTCTCAGCACTATAGCCTGACACACTCATTGAGCACTACAAACAGGGCAGTTACTCACTAAGCCTCATAGAAAACCATTCTCACTCAGCTCTCACCCATCCCCACAGTTCTTTTTCAGAACCACGGACAGCTCAAGGACATGCTAGGCATCACCTTGCTCTTTCAGCACCAAAGATGGTACACACCATTTTCTCCACACTGTAAATAGTTTTTGTTGTTCTCCAACCCTAGACAACAGATTACCTAACTGTTATCTCTGAATCATTCAGAGGTAAATTATACTCAGCAAGGATTCCAATAGCCCCATTCCTTTAGCACCAGGGGCAACTTAGGACTATTCAACTTCAAAGACAATTCTGATATTTTTCTGATGTCCCAGATATCTGAGGCTCAGTCTCTGACTATTGAGCAAGAGCATGCATAATGTGGTCTCACTTTCATTACCACAAACAGCTTATTGCACTTTCCCAGTGGCATTGCTACTTCAAATTCTATCTCTTCTCTGGATAGCTTACTGGCATGTCCTGTTTCCCTGTTGCTCCAACCAGATGCCTAACAATTAAATTTTTCAGGTCAATGGACATCTCAGATAGACACTTCTCAGTATCACAACTATCTAAAATGCTGACACTTTAGAGACTACTCTAAATCTTGACTAGTCTGGCCACATCCCTTGAAACAGGAGACATTTAACTCCATGTTCCCATTATTATGGAGACCCCAGCAATATCCCCAGTGCTAAAGTTAGCTAGGTTGCTCATGACATGAACAAAGAACCTAACCACACTCTCAGCACCATGCACAGTATTTTCACTCAGATGTGTCAATGGCTTGTTTACTACTTCTCAGCACCAGCTTAGTCACATCCACAATCTATCCATGAAATGTCCAACCATATTTTCTATTCTAGTGACATCCTGATAGTATGCTTATTGTTCTACCAAGCAGCCAAGTCATGAAAGCAGAACCTGAAGCAGCTTATTATCATGGTCCTACTCTTTGGCTAACCTCATAGTTAGTTTAATCATGCTTGTAGTTATACCCATACCCAACTACTCTCAGCAAATCAAGCAATCTAGTCACATCTTTTCTACTCCACTGTACTTACTCATGCTCCCCCTGAATCCCCATGACTGAAACCATTCCCATCCCTAAAATCAGGTTCAACAGTTCTTAAAACTTCTCTTCCTGCTTTTCTATGACACTGACAGATCCTTGTTCTTCTCCCTTTCTGGCTGTAGCATCTCTGTAATGTTCAACAGCTCTTTGCCCTCACAACCCTCCAGTTTTCAGTCCTCTGTTTTCCTTCCACCTTGGAGAACAAATTTAATCCAAATCAGGATGGACTTTGGGAATGCCTGCCTTAAGTTGTTAATGAACAGAAAAACACTCACACCACCACCACCCCACCACCACCAGTAACATGGGATGTGGTAAAAGTCTACCCATCCTGATCTTACTGTCCAAGTCCTGGTGCTTTCTCTTCCCTGTTTTCCTGAAACTCAAAACCACTATTAGTTTAATAAATATCTACTGAGTGTTTGCTAAATGCCAGATACTATGCTACAGGCTGGAGAATCAATACTGAACAGGATAAATGTATTCCCTCACTGAGCTTACAATTTAGTAAGAGAAATAGAAAAGCAAATAGCAATTATGAATCAGAGGTTTATAGAGAAAATGCAGCAAGTTAGGCAGCATGAAATGGAAAAACTAACACAGATTTCATATAGGATCAGAAATAGAGGATTTATCCCAATAGTTAAAGAAGGAGGGGAGATTAATCAGGCAAATCCAGGTGGATGAGTAATTTTAGGCAAAAGAAATAGAACATGGAAAGGTCTTAAAGTGAAAAAGAATGTATTAGATTTAAGGAGAAAATAATAAAAATGGTATGCCTGGCAACCACAGTGATGGAGAGGTAAATACCCAGTGAGGGTTACCTTGAGTGTTGTAGGGAGCTTTAGAAGGATTTTAAATAAGAATATAATATAGCCAGACTCTCATTTTAGAAAGATCACTTGGATACAGTTGGAAAATAGATGAAAAAGGACTAAAGAGGAAGAAAAAGGGATACATAGAAGGTCAGTAATCAGATGACAGTGATTTAACCACAGGTATGATGGAGAGGCTAAAGAGAATGGAGAGAAGATACTAGGCAGATGGAATCTATAGCACTGGATGTCTGATTGGATGTGGGAATGAAATAGAAAGGACATTATGATGATAGCTAGGTTGTGGACAGGCGCAGAAATAGGCTATTGGGTACCATTCACAGAGGGAGAGAGCTTTGAGGAGAGGCAGGTAATAGAAAGGGGTGAAGAGATGATAATTTCAGTTTGGGTCATGTTGAGTTTGAGGTGCCCAGCATACATTCAAGTAGAAATACCAAATTAGAGTCTGATCCCTACAGATGTAATAATAACTAGAGATAAAGACTCAGGAGTCATCTGCCTATAGATGAGAACTGAAGCCATGAGTATGGTTGAGATGCTCTCAGGAGGTGGTGTCAAACAGATCTGGGACTGAGTACCTGTCCTACCACTTATTAGCAACGTGGTCTTGGGAAAGTGGACTTTGCCACTCTGGTTTCTCATTTACATATTAGAGATAATACCTCATAGGGTACAGTGATGGTTAATATGTTAATGCATGCAAATTGCTTAGTTCAGAATCTGAAATATAGTGAATCTCTGTAAATGCTATTCTCATTATTATTATCACTATGCAAAAATTTTAAAAGCATAATGTAGAGCCTCTAGAGTCACAGTCACGTATGGGAGAAAGTGCGGGAAAGGAGACTGAGTGTGTCACAGCAGCTGAGGAGAGACTGTGTTTCAAGAAAGAGGAAGTAGGCAAAAGAGCCAATAACCTCACCAAGATAAGAACTGAGTTCTCCCTGAATTTAGCTATAAGAAGGTCTCTGCTGTCCTTACTAGGAGGCATTTTAGTGAGGTAGTGGACATAAAGCTGCTTAAACTGAAGAATGACTGGAGATAGTGAGCAGAACTCAGCAGAGAATGGGAGGAGAGAAGAGGGAAGAACTGGATGGGCTGTGTACCAGGTAAAAAATTTTAAAGTTGAAGGAGACTTGAGCATCTCTAAATGCTGATAGGAAGGAACCAGGAGACAAGTCAGGAGAGAGAAATGAGGTAGTAAGGGAATAAGGTCCAAAGTAGAAGGAAGATTGATCTTAGCCAAAATGAGAAGTGATGTTCTCCTGATTGTGACAGGAGGGAAGATCGAAGGGTTCAGATGGTAGGTAAGTCAGAGGTTTGAGGGCATGAAGCTGAAGGAGTTGTGTTTTCTTCATGAGGAAGCGAATGTGGTTATTGTCTTACTGGAAGGGGAAGTGGGGGAAAGCAGTCAGGGAAGACAAAGAGTATTTGAAATATCAGACTAGGAGAAACTGTTGCCTAGGGAAACCATATGATTCCTAAGTGGCATTGATGTTCCTCATCACTCCTCAACAGTCCAGATTCATGGAAACCTGAGTTAGACTCATCTAAGTTGACCTAGGCTGGATATTTAGGATAGGGACAAGGAAGTAGTTGTTCATGGGATTCTTATCTGGATATGGAGAGAACTGCTCAGTCATGGACAAAAAGAGAAAGCAGTCTGGAGGTCCAAATGGAGTTCAGAGAAGAGGAGAAGCATCAAAATTGTCAGCAGATAAAAGGTGGTGATCAGGAAGTAGGATGAGACCCCAGATAAAGTAGACCATGGACCAAAGTCTTTGATGAATGCAGTAAAGTGCCTGTACTCAGTGGTCATAGAAATGGGAGAGAGGGCCGTATGGCTGGATCTGGTGGTGGTGGGATACAAAAATGATAAATGAACAATGGCTAGAAGCTCATGGACAGCACAGAGACTACTCTGAGGTATTGGCTTAGAGTGGACTGAACAGCCTCCCTCAAGAACACTGCAGGGCCGTGGAGTCCTAGGGGAGCTCAGTGTGAATTAAGGAAAGAACTAGAGAGGTTGGGGGAGGGTAGGGGAAGCTGTTCTAGCAAGCAGGATTGGAGGGGGTGAGCTAGTAGGCAGGCTGTTACCTCTCTGTGGTTGTGTTCACTCTCATGAGTACATTCTTCCTTAAAGAAGAATGAGAAGATGGAATTCCCCTTTGGGTCCCTGGAAACTCCCAACTTCCGTCGATTCACCCCGGAGTCCCTGGTGGAGATTGAAAAAAGAATTGCTGCTGAGCAAGAGGCAAAGAAAGCCAAAGAGAAGTTCAGGAAGCAGAAGGACCAGAAAGACAAGCCTCGGCCCCAGCTAGACTTGAAAGCCTGCAACCAGTTGCCCAAGTTCTATGGTACACTCCCGGCAGAGCTGATTGGGGAGCCGCTGGAGGATCTGGACCCCTTCTACAGCACACACCGGGTAAGGGCTACTGGTGGGAATGGCCATTCTCAGCTCTGGAATAAGAGGCCTCTGACCCACCCAGTCCAGGAGTGCTCCTGCCCCATGGGTGATGTGACTGTCAGCTGAACTCAGTGAGTGAAAAATACCTCTAACTCACCTCCTCAATGCTCTCTTTGAATCTCTATGGTATTCATGGTGGAGGTTAATTAAATTCAGATCCTCTAAAGCAGTGACAACTGTTGTGGAGTTTTCAGATAAAGTTGGCTGTTCCCTTGGTTGGGTTCTAGCCTCAGATCTCTAGAGGTGTTGGCTCTCTATGCAAGTAGAGAGCAGAGATCTTCAGGCTGGAGGTGGGTCCGTGGATAGAATAGGGAAGGGGAACCAAAATCAGGATGATTTAAACCAGTGGTCCTCAAAGTAGGGTCTCAAAACCCCTGGGGTTCCCAAAACCCTTCTAGTGGGTTCGGGAGTTCAAAACTATGTCTTCATGATCCTTAGATGTCATTTGTCTTTTCCACTCACATTCTGTTGTGAATATACAATAGTGAATGTAGAGCCTATTAATAGAGGATCACATCAGTCTAACAGCCACAGGAATATATGTTTATATACTCTTGTGTTTTAAAAGGTCCTTTTTTATTTCTGATACTGTATATAAATATATATTTATATACATATGTATATTTATATACATATATACAGACATATGCGTGCTTGCTAAGTTTCTTCAGTCATGTCCAACTCTTTGTGACCCTATGGACCATAGCCTACCAGTCTCCTCTGTCCATGAGATTCTCCAGACAAGAATACTGGAGTGGATTGCCATGCCCTCCTCCAGGGGATCTTCCCAACCCAGGGATTGGACCTGTGTCTTATGTCTCCTGCATTGGCAGGCAGGTTCTTTACCACTAGCGCCACCTGGGAAGCCCATACCCATACACACACACACATATATACATTCACACACATGGTGTAAGAAAAAGGTATAAACGTTAACAAAATATTTTTAAGGTTCTCAATAATTTTTGAGAGTACAAGAGAGCCCTAAAATTAAAGTTTGAGAACATCCAGTTTAAACTAAAACTACCTCGGACGTTCTACACAGCTGCAAAAGGGGTGTGCGTTTGGGAGTTGGGAAAGGCAGGAACCAGCCATCTTAAATATGGTTTGTAGAGAAAAATAAGAAGGCACTGGAATGCCTTTCTCTCTTCTCTCACTTGCCGAGAACCCACATCCTCCCTAGATGTTCAGAGGAGTGAACCAGTAGAAGGTTTGAAAGGGGAGACCTAGGAGGTAGAGAACAGAAAGACAATCACAAACCAGGGATGTTCCACTAATCAGAAGAGGAATTAAATGCAACCAGAACTCCACCTCCCTGCTGCCAGAATCCTCCACCTTGTATGATATATCTCACCATCCCTGGGTCAGTTTCCTGTTCACTGGGCAGCCTCAGGGGCCCATCTGATTCACAGTCAGCCACGGGGGCTGGGGTCTTTCTGGGAGTGAGGATATGGCTTTTAGTTCTTGATCGTCTCTAACTGTCTGCCCCTCCATTTGCTTCTCATTGACTCATGGGTTTCAGAGCCCTTCTCACTCATGAGCCTGAGATAATCTCACTTATGTTCAAATCCATGGTTGGGTGAGGATGTGTGTTTCTCACTGGAGGTCCGCCTTCTGTTGTGTTTTGTTTTAGACATTTATGGTGCTGAACAAAGGGAGGACCATTTCCCGGTTTAGTGCCACTCGGGCCCTGTGGTTATTCAGTCCTTTCAACCTGATCAGAAGAACAGCCATCAAAGTGTCCATCCACTCATATCCTTTGCACGGTTGCTTCTTCCACATGTTAGAATCAGATGCTGCCAACTGTGTCCTGTACCTTCCTCAGGGGTTAACAATGGTGCCTTGGGATCATTAAATTGAAAAAAATGTTTATGGTTTTAATGTGTTCAACACCTGAATGCAGTCCTAAGACAGAAGAGATATTTGGGCAACCCACAGGTGGGTTGGGGTTCACGTAGACCAGTCTGGGCCCACCTGTGGATGTACAACTTGTAAAGAGGGGACTACTGATGCACCCAGGCACATTCTCACCATATGTGGCCTGCTCTTCCCACAGCATAATGACCAGGAAGGCTTTATGGTTTGGGCAGATGAGATAGGGGTAGGTTGGTTCTCTGTGGGCTAATTTGGCAAAAAAGCAGCCCTTCCTAGTGGGTGAAGAGAACAAACTATAATGGGCAGAGCGAAGATTGTCTCACTGGGATCCCACTGGTCATGAGGCACTGCCTAGAGCACTAGTTACCCCCCAAACTACCAGCAGGTTAAAAATGTCAATAATCTGAGGTTCATGCCATTGGGGAGTATAGTAGTGATTAGAAAAACACTGGTCAGATGTCTGTAATAAATTAATTGCTTTAGGTAGCTTCAGAAGCTGTCTCCAGCTTTTGTTTTCTATTCTTTTTTTTTCAAGGCAAGCCAAACTAGGACAAACAAGAGACTTTGGCTTGATTTCCAAGGATCTTCCCTGGTGACTGTCCAAATTGGAAGTTCCTAATAAGGAATTCAGCTGTGGCTTCTAGGAGGTTGATTTGCAAGAACGTCCTTGCCTTGACTGGCCTAGGAAATGGTAGCCAGCCTCCTCTGGGTGGGGGGAGGACAGTAAAAGAGCTCTCGTCTCATACTCTGGAGCGGCTTGTTGGATTGCTGGGTGGCACTCAGTGAGCTGGTAGCTCACTATGTTACATTCAGCCTTATGTGTTTTGCCTTTACGGCCAACCTGAGGGAATCATTTTCTTAATTCGGTCTTATTGTTGTTTAGTTGCTAAGTCATGTCCAACTGTTTGTGACCCCACGGACCATAGCCTGCCAGGCTCCTTGGATTTCCCAGGCAAGAATATTGTATTGGGTTGCCATGCCCTCCTCCAGGGGATCTTCCCTACCCGAGGACCGAACCTGCATCTCCTGCATTGGCAGATGATTCTTTACTACTGAGCCACCAGGGAAGCCCAGTTCATTCTTAGCTTTCCTAATACTATGGAAGGGCTTCCCAGGTGGTGCTAGTGGTAAAGAACCTGCCTGCCAATGCAGTAGACATAAGAGACGCAGGTTCAATCTCTGGGTTGGGAAAATCCCCTAGAGGAGGGCATGGCAACTCCGTCCAGTGTTCTTACCTGGAGAATCCCATGGATAGAGGAGCCTGGCAGGCTATAGTCCATGGGGTTGCAGAGTTGGACATGACTGAAGTGACTTCGCAAGCACAGCACACAATGCTATGAGAGAGTATTTACTGATAGTAACAGCCTCCCACTGCTAAGTACTTGCTAAGCATGAACACTGTCATAGGTACAAGAACCCTTGGAGAAGGGGTTAGCATCTCCATCTTTATATGATGAAACTGATACTGAGGTGTTAAATTAATTGTGCAAGGTCACATAGCAAGTTAAAAAAATCCAGACTGCATCCTGCTTAGAGTGGTGTCAGCAGTAAGGAAGTAGGAAGTTAATGGAAATGAATTAGGGTAATTTTTTCTCTAAGTATTTAATCTCTATATAGGTGTTTTAAAAAATATACATACAATTACATAAAAATTACAGGTAAAGAAAAACAGCAAATATGCAAACTCCTTTTCATCCATTCTGGTTGATTTACATCTAGTTAAGTAAGGGCTTCCGTGGTGGCTCAGACAGTAAAGCGTCTGCAATGCTGGAGACCCTGGTTCGATCCCTGGGTCAGGAAGATCCCCTGGAGAAGGAAATGGCAACCCACTCCAGTACTCTTGCCTGGAAAATCCATGGACAGAGGAGCCTGGTAGGCTACAGTCCATGGGGTCGCAAAGAGTCGGACACGACTGAGCGACTTTACTTACTTACTTATTCACTTACTTACTTACTTACTTACTAAGTAAGAAACAGCTATTTAGAAGTAAAATCCCATTAAGGAACCAAGTGTACTAGTAAATATTCTTTTTATCTTGAGATTTGATGAAGTGCTGGGTGGAGTCACAGCTGTTAACAGAAAAGCTGTTAAGGGTCTCTTTCTCACTAAAGACTGTGTTGATATATTTAAATCTCATGAACTCAGTAGCTCCAGCCCCCAAAATATTCTTCCAGGTATGGAATTCTCAATCTCTTATTATTAATATTTCACCAAAATTATAATTCTAATCAAATTTGCTGTGAACATTTTCACAAGTAATATTATCAGAATATATCATCATTCTTTTAAAGGTTTGTGGAGTTGGAGATATAATTTTAATTTAATCCTTGGGTTAACATTTTCCCCCCATATGAACACATTTCTTAATTTAATTGCAAGTCAACAGGAAAATGTGGCTTAATTAGTAGAATTTCCTTTTTCAAAATAGATGGGTTCCTAAGTAACTGTAAAACAGAGTACATCAAAGGCATTTACAGAAAACTAAAATAGATAAAGATATTTCTGCTCAAATTGAAATTATGAAAGAAGAGTGATTCTCTCTCTCTCTGTAGGTCAAACTTCTCTTCAGGGGTTGTTTGTCTTTAGGAAGTAACTGTTAGGAACTCTGCTAGTCCCCAGAAAAACGTCCAATGGGAGATACTTATCTTTGGACTTTGCCATCAATATTTCTGCCCCATCTATTTACCCTCTTCCACTCACCTTCCTTTTCAGTGTCTCTGTCCCCTTTTTGTAATTTATCTGCCCCTTTAATATTCTTTAAAGGGACAAAGATATTTTCTTTGCCTTTAATATTCTTCCCTCTTGCTCACCAGAGTTCTCCTTGACAGCCTAATCCTGTTTAGAATCTTCTTCTTAAGCAAGCATTTTACCCACCTGTGCCTGCCCCCACCATTCCTAACCAGACGTCCACTTCCTCAGTGTGACTGACCTCAGCTAAGTTAGAAACACAATCTGACTACCCTAATTCCCATGAAAGCATGTGGCCCTCCCCTTATCTCTAACTTCCTCGGAGTACAGTTGTCTCCCCTGCCCCTGATCCATAGGATATATGTTCCAAGACCCCCAGTGGATGCCTGAAACCTCAGACAGTACTGAACCCTCTGTGTTTTTTCCTATACATACCTATGATAAAGTTTGATTTATAAATTAGGCACAGTGAGAAATTAACGACAGTAATAACGTAGGACAATTATAACAAAATACTGTAATAAAAGTTAGGTGAATGTGGTCTCTGTCTAAAAACGTCTTATTATGCTGTACTCGTTCTTCTTCTGGTGATGGTGTGAGATAAAACACCTACAATGATGACATGAAGTGAGGCAAATAATGTAGACATTGGGACACAGCATTAGTCTACTATTGACCTCCTGATGATAAGTCAGAGGGAGGCACGTCTGCTTTGGGTGACAATGGATCATGGAGCCATAATGATGTCAATGGTTGGGTGTTGGAAGCAGACAATGTTGATGATTGGGGATCCCTGGCAGGACGGAGTTAGAAGGCTGAGATGTCACCACGCTAACTGAGAATGGTGGGTCATTTCACGCCTATTTTCAGACTGCCATTGACCACGGGTAACTGAAACTGCAGAAAATGAAACCATGGTTAACGGGGTGGGGGGGTGGCGGGGGCTACTTCATTCTCTTTGTCTTTTAGGAAAAAAGAGACATTTGCAGGATGAAATTTCAGGCCATACTGTGTAGTTAAATGCAGGTGTCAGGGAAGACATTTTGGAAAAGGGATTCTGTTTCCTTTCATCTTGCTCAGTTCTGTTTTCAGACAATTTGAGCCCACATCTCAGCACCATCATTGACTAGCTGTATGACCTTGGAAAAATATTTAAGCTTTGTCAGCCCATTTTCTTGGCTCCAATGTGTAGATAATAATATCCACCTGTAGGTTAGTTGTATTAGAAATAATGTGGACGAAGTATTCAGCGAGAGTAGGCACTCAGTGTTAGCTGTTATTATGTGACAAGACCATAAAGTTGATCTTAGCGAAAGAGTTATGAATTTAATCAATTCAGTGTCAAGGTGATCAGCGGTGACCTCAAGAAGACATGGTGACTTTCAGCTTCTCCTTAACACAGCCCTTTCAGGTGGTTCAGTTTATTTATAACCATCACTATTTTGGTCAACTGTGTGGGCATGACCCAAACAGAACTTCCAGAGAGAATGGAGTGAGTAGATTTGCTGTCATTCTTGTGCCTTTCCTTTCTGTCCTCCCTTTCTCTTCCTTCACTGGGTGGCTTCTTTCTCTTATTCATCCTTCTGGGTCCCATTTGGGTAATGTGGAATCCTATTGCCTATTTGACTTTGCCATGGATAGATATCATCTTCTCTATGGACTCTGTTTCATAAACACACTTATGATTTTCAGCTATAAAGAGCTATAGATGAGTGGTTCTCCCTGGGGAGATTTAAAAAATTTTAATACCTGGGTCCAAGCCCCAGAGGGTCTGATTTCACTGGTCTGGGGTGGCCTGAGTATATGAGGCCCCCACTTCCCCCTGCCACCACCACACAGACACTTTCCTGCCAGGTGCACATCTGAATGAAACTGAGGGAAGTCCTACTTGGAAAGAGAGGATGGAGCATAATGAGGCAGAGCTAAGAACAAATGGTCCTGCAGCATATTCCAAAAATAACGCATGAATAAAACTGTTTAAGTTATCATGGGTCATATACCTCAAAGTGACGATAATATTCCTGAGATTATTCTGTCTCCCTAGGTTAATGATGGAATCTGTAGTTTCAGATTTTGGGGCCTTTCTAAAAACATCCTGCACCAACACATCTAAGACAGTTGCCCCTCACCCAGGTCAAACATGACATATTTTTGGTATCATAACAGGAGCTCTGTAGAGTGTTCTCTTTTTCCAACTTTTAAATTTTTGCCTTTTGCTGACTATAACATTAAATCATGCTACAGTTGGAAATAAATTCTATTTATCAATTAAAGAAGAAAAATCAAGTGGTCATCTTAATTGATGCTAAAAATAATTTTATATATATAGTTTGACATCTTTATGATTAAAAAACTCTTAGAAAAGTAGAAGTATAAGGGAATTGCTATACTATGATAAAGGGAAACCACTTTAAAGAAAGAAGCAAACATCATACTTGATGTGAAACATGGCAAGCTTTCTCTTCATGATCAGAAAGGAAAAAAGCAAAGATGTCTTTTTCATCAGTTTCACTCAGCTTTGTAAAGGAAATCCTAACTAGTGTAGTAAGGCAAGGAAAAGAAATAAAAAGTATAAGAAAAGAAGTATCAACGATGCCATGATTTATAGATAATATAATTATGTACATAAAATATCCATTGTAATCTACAGGTAAATTATTAGAATTAATAAGAAATATAGAAAAGTAGTTAAGTACAAACTGACATACATAAATCAATTGTATATCTATATATTGCAGCAAACAGAGAATAAAATAGTTTTTAAAAATACCATTTACACTGGCAGCTAAAAATAACAAGCTTCAAGAAATAAGATTATCAACATATGAGTAAAATCCCTACAAAGAAAATTATAAAAATGTTAAGTAAAATTACAGAAAACCCAATAAGTGGAGAGATATATTGTAATCTTAGATTAAAAGTCACAATATTGTAAGACTCCCCAAAATGTTAAATTTAATGTGATTCCAATCTAAAACCCAACAAGTTTTTTTTAATATAACTTGATAAACTGACTCTCAGATTTATATGAAAATACAAAGAGCAAATTACAGCCAAGACACTTTTGAGACAGAAAAATGAGGTGGGAGAAAATAACCTGCTCTACTGGATATCAAGATTTACTATAAAGCTCTAATAATTGAAGCAGAGTGCCATTGGCATAAGATGAGTCAGACCAGTGGAAGAGAGAGTTGGCCCATACACAAACCAGTGCACATACAGACCTTGAACTGGTGAAAAAAATGGCGCTGCAAAGCAGGGACAGGGCAGTCTGGTCACTGATGATGAAGAATTAGGAATCCCAACAGAATAATTATACTGAACATCCAACTTTACACCAAATACAAGAATCAATTCTAGGTGGATTAAGGTCTAAATTTCTTTGTGAAAGACAAAGACATCAAGCTTTTAGAAGGTTGAGAAAACCCCCAAAGAAGCAAAATCAAACAAAACCACAGAGAACTCATGGCTTCAGGTTAGGGAAAGATTTACTACATGTAATACAAGGAGCACTAGCCACAGAGGAAAAAAACATACATTTAGGATGTTAAAATAAAGAATTTCTGTTCATCAGAAGACAACTTTATGAAAGTGAAAAAACAAGCCTAGTGAGTAGAAGATGCAACACATGTACCTCCAAAGTGTTTATATCCAGAACAATGCACCCCTACAAATCAATTAGAAACATGTCAGAGCAACCAATTGGAAAAATGAGCAAAAGATAAAGTAGATAGTTCATGAAAGTTGAAATCCAAAATGGTCAGCAAGCATATGAAAATATTCTTAACCTTTTTCTTAATCAAGAAGATGCAAATAAAATAAAATCATACAGAGAGATTCTGAACTGTGACTGTACCAAATATTGAGAAAGATATGGAGCAGCAGAAACTCCTGTCTTGCTGATGGGAATGTAACTTTGTACAACCCCTTTGGCTGGCAGTGAATATTAGCAAATAAAGGTGAAAACACATAAACACTGTGACCCTTTAAGTATACAGTTAGGTACATACACTTAACAGAAATATGTACTTATGGACACCGGGATACAGCTGCAAGAACGTTCATGAACATTCCCCACAAAAATAAAAAATTGGAAATGACCAAAATGTCCATACATTTTTTTTATGTGGACAATTTTTTTAAAGTCTACTAAATTTGTAACAATATTGCTTCTGTTTTATGTTTTCATTTTTTGGCCACGAGATCTTAGTTCCCTGACCAGGGATTGAACATTCACCCCTGGCACTGGAAGGCAAAGTCTTAACCACTGGACTGTCAGGGAACTGCCTTATATATTTTTTAATGTATTAATTATCTCTGTTATTTTCTTAAAAGGTGACAATGTATAGCAATGGATATGAATAAACTATAATTCCATACAACAGTCTTAAGAACATCAGTCAATTAAGTCATTCAGTCTTGTCCGACTCTGCAACCCCATGGACTACAGCACGCCAGGCTTCCCGGTCCATCACCAACTTCCGGAGCTTGCTCAGACTCGTGACCATCGAGTCAGTGATGCCATCCAGCCATCTCATCCTCTGTCGTCCCCTTCTCCTCCTTTCTTCAATCTTTCCCAACATCAGGGTCTTTAGAACATAATATTGAACAAAGAACGCCAGACACAAAAGATTCAAAACTATGATTCCATTTATACAAAATTCAAAAACAAGCACAACTTAGCTATTTTGGATGCATACTCAGGAGATAAAAACACAGAAAAAAGTACCAAAAGTTAGGATAGTAGTAACCTCTAGGGCTGAGGAGGGAAGGATCTTACGGGTGTTCAAAATGTTCCATTTTGTGACATGAGTAGTTGTCACATTGCTGCTATGGACTGAATAGTGTCCCCCACCCGCATTCATATATTGAAACCCTAATTGCCCCCACCATGTGACTATAAAGGAGAAGGGGCCTTTAAGGAAGTGATAAAGGTTAAATGCGGTTGTAACGGCAGAGCTGTGACCCTGGTACCTTTGTAAGAGAGGAGAGGACGCCACAGCTCTCTACCATGTGAAGACACAGTGAGAAATTTCCATTAGCAAGTCAGGAAGAGGACTCTTACCAGAACCTGACCACACTGGCACCAGCCCCTTGAGCTGTAAGAAAATAAATATTTGTTGTTTAACCGTTCAATCTATAGTATTTTGTTGTGGCAGCCTAAGCTGACCGATACACAAGCATTCATTTTAGAGCTGATTTATACTTCATGTGCATTTTCATTCTGCATGTTACATATTGGGCTTCCCAGGTGGCATAATGGTAAAGAATCCACCTGCCAGTGCTGGAGACACAAGAGACTTGGGTTCGATCCCTTGGTCAGGAAGATCCCCTGAAGCAGGAAATGTCAACAAGTATTGGTGTCTGGGAAATCCCATGGACAAAGGAGCCTGGAAGGCTACAGTGCATGGGGTCGCAACGAGTCAGACACACATCCTAATGAAAAGCTTTAAAACAAAATAAATTTAAAATAAATGACTATTGCATTAAATGCAGAATACTGAAAAATAGTCAGAAGACAGTAGCTTGGTAGATAAACTGCTGTTAGAATTTTAGTTTATTCTTTCTCTCTACATAAAGTATATATACATATATACAGAGATGGCATAGCATTATAGCATGTAAAATTTCTATCCTTTTTAACTTTTAATGCAAAAGCATTTTCTATCAAAAGTAAGAGTTATTTGGGGATTCTGGTTAAATATGGACAATAGCATGAATGTTTTACCGCAACCCTCTGAAAGTGCCAGTGGAATGACAGCATGGGAACAGTATAAATCTACAAGAACAAAAAGAAGTAGAAAAGAAAGCTCAGAGGACAAAAGATGTCAAAACACTCTCAGGAAACCAAAAGTGGATGGAGGACGGTAAATGACTCAGCAGACCAGGGCTTGTTAAATGACAGTGCCTGCAGAGAAGGATAAAAATGAAGACCAAGGCATTTTACCCCCTAAAACTCCAGAGCCCTGAAAATGTTGATGTGGTACAGGTGGCAAAAACTAAAACTGGAATGAGGGAAGAACATGGGAGCAGAGGATTTTCACTTATTGTTGTTTTTCTAACAGCAAGAAATTAAAGAGCATTCTTTAAAGTTGATACATAGGAATGAAAAATAATTATATTAAACAGTGCAAAGGTAAGCAGGAAGAAAATATTAAATACAGTCAGACGATGGATAAAATGGAGAGGAAAGAGAGTTAATAAGAAGACATAGTAAGCGCAATGTATTGTATAGCTTTATTATAATTATAAATGTATATTTTCAAGCAACTACTTGAACTAAAATAAAAACTCTTCTAAATTCAGAATCATAAAGAAAAATAAAGCAAATAAAACACATCAGACAATGAAATATTTTAAAAACTGTTAAAAACATAACAAAGTAATATAAGTAAACTGAGATCAAATCTATCATGTCAAGAAATATAAATGTATTTGACTCATCTGTTTTAAAAAGTCATATTATAAAAAAAAGTCATATTATATAAGAAAGCAGTACTGAATTCTATGCTGACTAAAAATATACCACTCACTCAAAGTGACACAGAAAGGTCAAAATTAAAAGATGGGCAAAGATATACTGAAGGCAGATAGAACAGGAAGCAAGATCTTAATATCAGAGAAGGTGTAATTTAGCCCAAAACTTAAAAAACAGGATAAAAATGACACACATAATGCTAAATAATCCATAAACAATAATGTATATTTTTGCAACAAATAATGTGGCAACAATGTTTGTAAATCAAAAATTATGAGTATTGGGGTAAATAGACAAGAACATTGTAAGGGGCATTCCCTGGTGGTCCAGTGGTGAGGATTCCATGCTTCCACTGCAGGGGGGCACGGGTTTGATCCCTGTTCAGGGAACTAAGAGCACACATGCAGTGCAGAGCTGCCAAACAAACACAAAGTGCACATTCTAGGGGATTCCAGTTCCAGTTCAGTCACTTGGCCATGTCCGACTCTTTGCGACCCCAGGGACTGCAGCACGCCAGGCCTCCCTGTCCATCACCAACTCCCAGAGTTTACTCAAACTCATGTCCACTGAGTCGGTGATGCCATCCAACCATCTCATCCTCTGTCATCCCCTTCTCCTGCCTTCAATCTTTCCCAGCATCAGGGTCAAATGAGTCACTTCTTCGCATCAGGTGGCCAAAGGGTTGGAGTTTCAGCTTCAGCATCAGTCCTTCCAATGAATATTCAGGACTGATTTCCTTTAGGATTGACTGGTTGGATCTCCTTGCAGTTCAAGGGACTCTCAAGAGTCCTCTCAACACCACAGTTCAAAAGCATCAATTCTTCATCCCTCAGCTTTCTTTGTGGTCTAACTCTCACATCCATACATGACTACTGGAAAAACCATAGCTTTGACTAGATGGACCTTTGTTCACAAAGTACTGTCTCTGCTTTTAATAGGCTTGGCTGCAGTCACCATCTGTAGTGTAGAGCCCCCAAAAATCAAGTCTGTCACTGTTTCCATTGTTTCCCCATCTATTTGCCATGAAGTGATGGGACCAGATGCCATGATCTTAGTTTTCTGAATGTTGAGTTTTAAGCCAATTTTTTCACTCTCCTGTTTCAGTTTCATCAAGAGGCACTTTATTTCTTCTTCACTTTCTGCCATAAGGATGGTGTCATCTACATATCTGAGGTTATTGATATTTCTTCCAGCAGTCTTGATTCCAGCTTGTGCTTCATCCAATCCAGCATTTCTCGTGATGTACTCTGCATATAAGTTAAATAAGCAGGGTGACAATATGCAGCCTTGACATACTCCTTTCCAAATTTGGAACCAGTCTGGTGTTCCACATCCAGTTCTAACTGTTGCTTCTTGACCTGCATACAGATTTCTCAGGAGGCAGGTCAGGTGGTCTGGTATTCCCATCTCTTTATGTATTTTACACAGTTTGTTGTGATCCACACAGTCAAAGGCTTTGGCATAGTCAATAAAGCAGAAGTAGATGTTTTTCTGGAACTCTCTTGCTTTTTTGATGATCCAGCGGATGTTGGCAATTTGATCTCTGGTTCCTCTGCCTTTTCTAAAACCAGCTTGAACATCTGGAAGTTCATGGTTCGCGTATTGTTGAAGCCGGGCTTGGAGAATTTTGAGCATTACTTTGCTAGCGTGTGAGAAGAGTGCAATTGTGCAGTAGTTTGAGCATTCTTTGGCATTGCCTTTCTTTGGGATTGGAATGGAAACTGACCTTTTCCAGTCCTCTGGCCACTGCTGAGTTTTCCAAATTTGCTGGCATATTGAGTGCATCACTTTAACAGCACAATCTTTAGGATTTGAAATAGCTCAACTGGAATTCCATCACCTCCACTAGCTTTGTTCGTAGTGGTGCTTCCTAAGACCCACTTGACTTCACATTCCAGGATGTCTGGCTCTAGGTGAGTGATCACACCATTGTGATTATCTGGATCATGAAGATCTTTTTCATATACTTCTTCTGTGTATTCTTGCCACCTTCTCTTAATATTTTCTGCTTCTGTTAGGTCCATACCATTTCTGTCCTTTATTGTGCTCGTCTTTGCATGAAAAGTTCCCTTGATATCTCTAATTTTCTTGAAGGGATCTCTAGTCTTTCCCATTCTGTTGTTTTCCTCTATTGCTTTGCATTGATCGCTGAGGAAGGCTTTCTTATCTCTCCTTTCTATTCTTTGGAACTCTGCTTTCAAATGGGCATATCGTTCCTTTTCTCCTTTGCTTTTCTCTTCTCTTCTTTTCACAGCTATTTATAAGGCCTCCTCAGACAACCATTTTGCCTTTTTGCATTTCTTTTTCTTGGGGATGGTCTTGATCACTGCATCCTGTTCAATGTCACAAACCTCTGTCCATAGTTCTTCAGGTAATCTGTCTATCAGATCTAATCCCTTGAATCTATTTGTCACTTCTACTGTATAATCATAAGGGATTTGATTAAGGTCATACCTGAATGATCTAGTGGTTTTCCCTACTTTCTTCAACTTAAGTCTGAATTTGGCAATAAGGAGTTCACGATCTGAGCCACAGTCAGCTCCCAGTCTTGTTTTTGCTGATGTAGAGAGCTTCTCCATCTTTGGCTGCAAGGAATATAATCAATCTGATTTCAGTATTGACTACCTGGTGATGTCCATGTGTAGAATCTTCTCTTGTGTTGTTAGAAAAGGGTGTTTGCTATGACCAGTGCATTCTTTTGGCAAAACTCTATTAGCCTTTGCCCTGATTCATTCTTTACTCCAAGGCCAAATTTGCCTGTTACTCCAGGTATTTTTTGACTTCCTACTTTTACGTTCCAGTCCCCTATAATGAAAAGGACATCTTTTTGGGGTGTTAGTTCTAGAAGGTCTTGTAGGTCTTCATAGAACCGTTCAACTTCAGCTTCTTCAGCATTACTGGTCAGGGAATAGACTTGGATTACTGTGATATTGAATGGTTTGCCTTGGAAACGAGCAGAGATCATTCTGTCCTTTTTGAGATTGCATCCAAATACTGCATTTCGGATTCCTTTGTTACTATGATGGCTACTCCATTTCTTCTAAGGTATTCTTGCCCACAGTAGTAGATACAATGGTCATCTGAGTTAAATTCACCCATTCCAGTCCATTTTAGTTCACTGATTCCTAAAATGTCTATGTTCACTCTTGCCATCTCCTGTCTGACCACTTCCAATTTGCCTTGATTCATGGACCTAGCATTCCAGGTTCCTATGCAATATTGCTCTTCAAAGCATCGGACTTTACTTCCATCACCGGTCACATCCACAACTGGGTATTGTTTTTGCTTTGGCTCCGTCTCTTCATTCTTTCTGGAGTTATTTCTCTACTGATCTCCAGTAGCATATTGGGCACCTGCCGACCTGGGGAGTTCATCTTTCAGTGCCCTATCTTTTTGCCTTTTCATACTGTTCATGGGGTTCTCAGGGCAAGAATATGAAGTGGTTTGCCATTCCCTTCTCCAGTGGACCATGTTTTGTCAGAACTCTCCACCATGACCCGTCTGTCTTGGGTGGCCCTACACAGCATGGCTCATAGTTTCATTGAGTTAGACAAGGCTGTGCTCCATGTGATCAGTTTGGTTAGTTTTCTGTGATTGTGGTTTTCATTCTGTCTGCCCTCTGATGGAGAAGGATAAGAGACTTATGGAAGCTTCCTGATGGAAGAGACTGACTGAAGGGAAACTGGGTCTTGTTCTGATGGACAGGGCCATGCTCAGTAAATCTTTAATCCAATTTTATGTTAGGCCAAACTTGTAGGGGATAGGGAAGTGTAATTAATTTCTTTCAGCCATATGACAGATAAAATATATTAAAAAGTATGTAGGGATACAGATAACCAGAGTAGCATAATTAATAAGATAGATCTAATTAACATATTTCAAACTATATTCCTTGAAAAATAACTGTATAAATTGGCCAAATATTAAACAACAAAACCTAGACAAGATCCAAAAAGTAGAAATAATAAAGAAAATATTCTCTGATCACATTGCAATAAAATGAGAAAATAATAACAAAATCAGGGGGAAAAAATGATGCTTCCATTTGATACTTTTTTTTTTCCATTTGATACTTTTTAAAACCTTTCTTGGAGAACTCTTAGATGAAAAATAGCAACAAAGGAAAATCATATAATTTCTAGGGAAGAAAAAATTTTTAAATAGCACTTTGTATGTATGTATCCATATCATAATTTGTACTGCTATAAAATATTCTGTACTATATTCACCTTCTTAAAGTCATCATATTTCTTTCTGTATTTAGATAATTCATCCCCTCAGGCACGCGCGTGCGTGTGTGCGTGTGTGTGTGCGTGCGTGTGTGTGTGTGTGTGTGTGTGTGTGTGTGTGTGAGATATGTGATAGGCTTCTAATATTTTCCCATAAAGATTATTCCAACACCATTCTTAGTAGGTTATCATTTCTCTTGTGATTCCTTCTACTACCTCTGTCACACACTTAATTCCCATGCATACTCAAGTCTGTCTTTCTTACTGATCTATTTGTCACTCCTTGAGTCAATACCACATTATCTAAATGCTTTATAGTAGGATTTAATCTGGTTGATCATTTGACCCCTCCTTACTTGTCTTTGTAAAAATTATCTTGGTTTTTTGCATTTCTTTACTTTTCCATATCAATTTAAGGGTCAGATTTTCAAGCTCTTTTCTTACAACTCTTAAAACTTTGTTTGTAAATGCATTGAATTTATCTATTACCACAGGAAAAATTGCCATGTTTATAACATATATAATTGTATCTCCCAAATTATATAAGCTTTCTTTTATATTCTTCCATAAGAGTTAGCATCTTCTATAAAGTTCTTATGTTTCTTGTCTCTAGGTACATTACCATTTTGTTGCCCTTTTGAATATTTCTATTGCTAAGATAAATTGATGTTATTAAATTTATGTATATTGGTTTTGCATTCAGCAACCTTGCAGAACTCCTTAACAATTATTATTCAAACAGTTATATTATCTGCAAATAATGAGGAAATTGCTTCTTTATGATTCTTATACCACTTGTTTATTTTTCCTGTCTTATTAAACTGGCCAGGACTTTCAGGACAATGCTGAACTGATGCTATAATAGTGACCATATTTCTTTTGTTCTTGGTTCTAAAGAATATGCACCTAATATTTCACTATTATCATGATGACTATAGGATTCTTATATGATACTTCCCTTATCAAGTTATGGAAATTTCTCTTCACTTCTGGTTTAAGAGTTTCGTTTGGAATGAGTATTGTTTTTTTATCAGTATTTCTATTCTTATTATCATATAGTCTTTGATCTATTGATATAGTAGGTTACAGTAATAAATTTGCTAATCTCCTTTAATGGTTCTAGCTTGATCAATGCTGGATTCAGTTTGCCAGCATTTCATGTGATCTGTCTAGGTAAATGAGACTGACTTATAATCTTTCATGAGCCAACCCTTTGGGTTGCTTTTTCGTCTCTGCTTCACTGTCTTCCTTCTCTATTGGCCCTGAGAACTCCAAATTCTCACTCTGCTCTGCAGAACAATTCAGCTCTCCATCCCCCCATGGCATTTCTCAATAAGTGATCAAAAAATTTTCACTAAAAGTGTCTCAGTAGCTTCTAAAACATTTGACAGATTCAGAAGAAAAAGCAACGTAATCATTTTACACATAGATCATTTAAAAATCTGAAATGTAAAATTAATTGTCATTTACATAGAATTTCTGACTTTTCGTGTTTTTTAGAGCAGTATATGAACTTCAAGGACTGACGTTAGTTCATACTGGTTAACATGGAATTAGTTATGGAGTTAACCCTCTATCTTAACTAATGTATTTTATTGTCCTATGATATTACATTTACATTTGTTGTTTACTTTTGTTAAACTTGAATTTGTTAAACTTGATACCATTACATAGTATCACAATTCAAAGAACGAACTATCATTGTAAAAGTGGTTTGCAGAAATATAATAGTGACTGAAATAGAAAAATAAATCCTATAAGTAATAAATGGACTCTGTCAAAGCAAAAAGCTTGAATCTGTATGTCATAAGTGGACAATCGATGTGGATAATCTCACAAAAGCAGATAAAAATAAATAAGAAAACAGGGAGATGACAATGAATAATGATAAATAAACTTTATTGGATCAGTGATCCTTTTGGTCAAGTGTGTGTGTATTAGTCGCTCAGTCGTGTCCGACTCTGCGACCCCATGGACTGTATCCCGCCAGGCTCCTCTGTCCCTGGAATTCTCCGGGCAGGAATACTGGAGTGGGTTGCCATTTCCTTCTGCAGGGGGTCTTCCCAACCCAGAGATCAAACCTAGGTCTCCTGCATTGCAGGCAGATTCTTTACTGTCTGAGCCACCAGGGAAGCCCCTTTGTTCTAATACCTGATTTATTATCTCTTAACAGTTTATCAAAGAATACTAGAAGACTTCCAAAACTTCCTTACTATATTCTAATTTATCAACCTCACTTTTAAATCAGCTGACTGTCCCTAGTACAAACGCAAAAAAAAAAAAAAAAAAAAAAAAAGGATTTCCAGTACAAAATTGTCAAAATTCCATGTTAAAGGTTGAAAGATATAAAAACTATAGAGTCATCATTTGCCCTCATAGCAAAAATAAGCACAGTTTTGCCCTTGCTGGTAAGATATAAAACCAGCTTCAAAAATAACAAATATTGTAGTTGGAAAAAAAGCAAGAAATAATCAGTAGAATTCCTTTGTCAGAGCTATTGGATTTCTTATAATGTGACTGGCATTTAAAAATCGATGACTGTTATGTATGTAAACAAGCAGACACTGTACTTCATAGTTGAGTAAAATGATTGAATAAGTCAGTTGTCAGTATAGATTCACCATATATGTGAGAGAGAAGTATTCAATAACTTTTAGTCCTATTTATCATGAAGCTGATTTTAAAAGAAGAGATTTCTGGTTTAATTAAACTTAGTTTGTCAATTATGAAATAGACTTTAAAAAGCACATTAACTCCTACACCAATGTTCATAGCAGCATTATTCACAATACTTGAAAGGTGGTTTCCAAATGTCCCATCAACAGATAAATGGACAAATGTCCAAGAAATAAATGGTAAACAAAATGTGGTATGCATATATGATATAATATTATTCAGCCTTAAAAATGAATGAGATTCTGAAACCCACTGAAAAATAAATAAATAAATAAAGGAAGAAAAAAAAAAAAAGAATGAGATTCTGATATTTGCCACAACATGGATGAAGCTTTAAAATACTATGCTAAGTTAAATTTGCCAGATATGAAAAAGGACCAGTATTGTATTGATATGATTCCTTTTATTCGAGGTACCTAGAATAGGCAAATTTATGGAGACAGAAGGTAGAACAGTGGTTGCCAGGGAACAGGGGAGGGAGAAATGGGGAGTTGCTTAATGAGTTTCTCTTTGAGATGATGAAAAAGTTTTAGAGATGGATATTCTTTGGTGATGTTTGCACAATTTTATGAAAGTATTTAATGCTGCTGAATTGTATACTTAAAAATGGTTATTTAAAGTAGTAAATTTTTTATTATATGTATTTTACCACAGTGAAAAGAAAAGATAGTTAAACTGATATTAAAGAAGCTCTAGGTACATGAGCAGCGAGGAAGGCATCACTGTACCAACGGGAGATGTTGCTTCCAAATGCAGTAGGGCACTTCATGGTGAAAATAGTGGAGGGCTGTCCATAGCCTGCCTCCAGACCCTGATTCGCTGTTGAGGGACATCACGGGAGTTGTGACTATAAACTGACTGTGGTCTCTTAGCATATGTCTCCTCAGCCAATAGGACGGAAACAAAAAGTGAGTACAGGACACGTTTGCACACCAATTGCTCTGGCTGGCAAACAACAACAACAACAAGAGGTTTTGCAGTGTTTTCTAATAAGAAGTCAAATCTTTTAAAATGAGTATCTCTGTGACTACGCATGGCCTGTCTCAGTAATACATTTAGGATGTTGCATAGTCTGGATCTTTGACTTCAGGGTCTAAATACCAGAATTTTTAAATGATTAAATATCACAACTTCTTAAAACTCAACAGTGGTGCAAACAGCTCAGTGGCTGAGAGTTCGACATTTTCCCAGTACCAATGATTTTCTTCACTCATCAGGAAAAACACTTAAGGTATGTCTTTGCATCTTAAAAATCACATCCAAATGCTGCACCTGAGGCTAATGTCACCAGAGAGAGGATGTGACTCCATCAGCTGCTGTCTCCCCCAGCTGAGACCTTTTACCTAGCTTGCAGTGTCACCAAGCTGGGGCTCTTGTCCTCTGGTGAAACTCTGAAAATAGTCTTTAGAGAGAACTCTCTCCATAATTTCGAGATCTGCATTTGATCTGAAAGGCCAGAAATAATCTGTCAAAGCTTCCCAACAACCTATAATTCTGAGTTAAGATTTTCTAATTTAGAAAACATAAAGAGCGGGGGGAAACCCAATAAGCTATGGCAGCTGACAGCTCAAGCAGCTCCCCAGCCAGATATAGATTTCTTCGTGAATGATTTCAAACAGCATTTCTCCTCTCACAGATAGGAAAAAAACATTACTGCTATTCGCTTTTTAATTTGATTTTTACTTTTAGTTAAGATACGCAGATACGTGGTTTAAAAGGTCACATAGCTCCATAAAGATTCAAACAAAAACAGCAATTTCATGTTTCTCATCTCCTTATGCCTAATCTGTATTTTTAGAGGCAACCACTCTGTTTTTTTTTTTTTTTCTCTACTGCTTTCTTTGATACGTCTCATTCTCTAATAATATACTCAGACCACTATTTAAAAAATTTTTTTTCCACATTAGATATTATCTATTGGCTTTCTGTTATAGAAAAGAAAGGGATTAGGTCCACATATAAACACTTATTTTCTCTTTCTGTCTCTTCTCTTCCCATTATAGCTATAATTTTTGGTTAGATAATCAGACAATATGTACACTGCCCGACTATGTATATGATTATAGAATAGTATTGCTAAGCAAATACTGTATCATAGCTGTATCATGCAGTATATTTTGGTTATGTATATACATATATTTTTTGCTTTCTCGAGTTAATAAGGACTTTATTTCTTCCTTTGCTCAGTTTTCTATATATTTATCACTAATTTGTACCCAAAGTCTTCTCCAGAGGTTTAATTCTTGCTTAAGTTTACTCGAATGTGTCAGATTATCCATCAATTTCCATTTTTCTTGGGGAAATCCCTCTTAGAGTCCCTCAACTGCTGCCTCAATTTGATCTAGATGTTCCCTCAGTGTGATGAACAGATCTTTTCCAGAGATTTTTCTTTCTCCATCCTCTTTTGGATACCATTTGTCACTTCCCTGCATCCCATATCCTTCTCTTTATTGGTTACTTCCTTGTTTTGGTGGGACACATCATCTGCTAACTTTTTTAGGTGGGTTGGTGGGAAATAAATTTTCTGAGACTTGGCATATCTTCATTCTACCCTCATCTAAACAGTTTAGCTGGAGAAGCAATTCTATATTAGAAATTGTTTTCCTCAAAAAATTTAAGGCATTATTCCATTGTCTTATAACCTCCAATTTTTGCTATGAAGAAATCTGGCACTGTTTTGATTCTCAGTCCTTTTTATGTGACCTCTGATTTTCACTCCCTCAGAAAAAGTTAGGCTCTTCTGTTTGTGTAAAATATTCTCAAATTTTGTGATGCTGTGCCTTGATATGAACATTTTTCATTCATTTTCCTGAACACTCATGGATATGTTAACTGACTAGATCCTTCAGTTTAGGGAAATTTTCATATATTATTTCTTTGATAATTTTCTCCTGTATATTTCCTTCTCTATTTCTTTTTGGATCTCCCATTAATCAGACATTATACCTATTGGTCTAATTCTCTAATTTTCATATTTGTAATCACCTCTTATTTATTTCTTTTTGTTTCACTTTCTGTGAGATTTCAACTTTATTTCTAGCCCTTCTATTAATGTTTTAATTTTGCTATCATATTTTTGCTTTCAAGTGTTCACTTTTGTCCTTTGAATGTTCTAGTTTGTAGCCTTCTATTTGTACCCACTATCTTCTCATCTCCTAAGTCTCTAAAAATATTAATGATAAGGATATTTCCTAAATCTCCTTCTATCTGCATTCTCTCTTTTTCTTTTTCTTCCCTGTTCGTTCCTTTAGTCTCTAGTGTTAGAAGTATCCTTCAGATTCCTGATGCTCACTGGCTGCCTGAATATATGAAAAGTGCAGCGTCTTCCTGAGCTGTTAGCCTGACTGCCAAGCTTCTAGGAACTTACTGAGGGGAAGAAGTGGGTGGGTGGCAGGGTTGTCTGCCTTTTAGTACATATGTAAATTTTCCTTTCATACCCCTGTTTCAGGATGCAGCCTTCTCCCTCGTATTCAGTCAGTCTATTTCCAGATCAGAGGAGGCAGTTCCTCTCTGAATGGGTGGTGTGGGGTGGTATTTAGAAAGCCCAATTTCTTGTTAATAAAGACATTCAAGCTCTCTTTACAGACCCACTTGCCACTGTCTCCCTGGGCTCCACTTTCAGAGACATTTAGCATCCCTAAGTCCTAAGCAGCTCTGCTATCTGGGTTGGCTTGCTTCTGGGAACTCCCCGCTTCCAGCTTTCTAGGGTCTGCTGTCAGTTACCTTTCATCCGTCTTCACTCTAATTTCCAAAATACTGTTGTGTTCTCCATTGTCATTGCCCTAATGAATGTATGCTTTTTTAAAAGCTCCTTTTACTATCATTTAAGAAGGATTACCAAAAGATTGGAGGTAAATACAGGTTCAATCTGCCATATTCAATCAAAAGTCTTTTCATTTTTCATACCAGTATTTACATTTAGAACCTTATAATTTTTAAAAAATGTAGCGTATCCAAAATTAGGTGTGATTTATGCATGCATTTATGTCCCTTTGGGCAGTAGTTCTCAAAGGATAGTTCCTCAGGCCAGCAGCATTAGGCTCAGCTGGGAACTTGTTAGAAATGCAAAATCTTAGGCTCTACCCCAGACTTACCGAATCAGAAACTCTGGGCTGACAGCCCGGAAATCTATGCTTGAACAAGCTTTCCATGGGGTTGGTCAGATCTGTGCTGGAGTCTGAGAACCAGTGCTGTCAGTGATCGAGGCATTCTGAACACTAGAGAAACACTCCCCTACTCCCAACCTCAGCTTCGGAGCCTTCTCCTCAAATCCAAGCCCAAAATGTGTCCAACAGAATAAAAAGGCTCTTTTGAGATGACTTCCTCTAACAGGACCCATTCTCCTGAGAAAATGTGTATGAATTCAGATGCTTTTCTCTTCCATGACACCTAGTTATTTACTGCTTTAGATAGTAAACAGACCAGGATCCCTGAGGCCAGAAATGCCAGCAGGCCAAGCGTGGCATGAGAAGAAAAGACAGTTTGAAGCAGAGAAGTCTGGAGAAGGGGGAGGTAGTCAGATCTCCTTCCTCTTCTGTATCTTCAGTCAACAAGTTGATGGAGGAACTGCCAGCTTCCCTCAGGGCAGGGAACCTCGAGGAACCTCTTGGAACAGGAGGAACTTTGGAACCCTGTGGTGGTTGCGTGCCATAGCCCTCTGCTTACCTTCAGAGCAGCAGAGGCTGCTAGTCATCCCAGCCACTCACGTCCCTCCCCACCCCACCCATCTTTTTGATTGCTCTGAGCTCCTCCATCTGCATCTCATCTCCCTACCTTCCACTCTTCTCCTTCCCCACCTTGGTGACTCTTTGCATGTTCTCCTTTGGAACAATCACAGCCACTCTCCCTTTGGTGCACAGCTCTCTCCAAGGTGTAACTAACACTCCCTTTCCACCTTCCCTCCCAGATATGTCTTCACTGTCATTTATACCTTTGAAGCCTTGATAAAGATATTGGCAAGAGGATTTTGTCTAAATGAGTTCGCTTACCTGAGAGATCCTTGGAACTGGCTGGATTTTAGTGTCATCACTCTGGCGTGAGTATTTCTCCACATTTATCTGCATATGACATTATAGGTATGTCCAGAAAAACATCCACTTCTGCTTTATTGATTACACCAAAGCCTTTGATTATGTTGCTGCTAAGTCGCTTCAGTCATGTCCGACTCTGTGCAACCCCATAGACAGAAGCCCACCAGGCTCCCCCATCCCTGGGATTCTCCAGACAAGAACACTGGAGTGGGTTGCCATTTCCTTCTCCAATGCATGAAAGTGAAAAGTGAAAGGGAAGTCACTCAGTCGTGTCCAACACTTAGCGACCCCATGGACTACAGCCTACCAGGCTCCTCCATCCATGGGATTTTCCAGGCAAGAGTATTGGAGTGGGGTGCCAGAAAATTCTTTAAGAGATGAGAATATCAGACCACCTTACCTGCCTCCTGAGAAACCTGTATGCAGGTCAAGAAGCAACAGTTAGAACTGGATATGGAACAACAGACTGGTTCCAAATTGGGAAAGAAGTACTCCAAGGCTGTATATTGTCATCCTGCTTATTTAACTTTTTGCAGAAGTGCTGGGCTGGAGGAAGCACAAGCTGGAATCAAGACTGCCAAGAGAAATATTAATAATCTCAGATACACAGATGACACCACCCTTATGGCAGAAAGTAAAGAGGAACTGAAGGACCTCTTGATGAAAGTGAAAGAGGAGAGTGAAAAAGCTGGCTTGAAACGCAACATTCAAAAAACTGAAGATCATGGCATCTGGTCCCATCACTTCATGGCAAATAGATGGGGAAACAATGGAAACAGTGACAGACTTGATTTTTGGGGGCTCCAAAATCACTGCAGGTGGTGATTGGAGCCATGAAATTAAAAGATGCTTTTAATTTTCGCTCCTTGGAAGAAAAGCTATGACCAACCTAGACAGCATATTAAAAAGCAGAGACAGTACTCTGCCAACAAAGGTCTGTCTAGTCAAAGCTGTGATTTTTCCAATAGTCATGTATGGATGTGAGAGTTGGACTATGAAGAAAGCTGAGGGATGAAGAATTGATGCTTTTGAATTGTGGTGTTGGAGAAAACTTTTGAGAGTTCCTTGGACTACAAGGAGATCCAACCAGTCAATCCTAAAGAAAATCAGTCCTGAATATTCATTGGAAGGACAGATGCTGAAGCTGAAACTCCAGTACTTTGGCTATCTGATGCGAAGAAGTGACTCATTTGAAAAGTGACTCATTTGCTGGGAAAGATTGAAAGCAGGAGGAGAAGGGGATGACAGAGGATGAGATGGCTGGATGGCATCACCAACTCAATGGACATGAGTTTGAGCAAGCTCCAGGAGTTGGTGATGGACAGGGAGGCCTGGCGTGCTGCAGTCCATGAGGTCTCAAAGACCTGTACATGACTGAGTGACTGAACTGAAACAGGTGCCATTCTAGGGGTGTTATCCTTATCTCTTTCCAGCTTCCTCATTTGGGACTGTGTGGCCCAGGGTCTCTTTGCCAAAGACTTGCTTTGGGAGTCATTTTCCAGGGTTAGTCCCATTCCCTCAGGGAGAAATTGGAGACCTTACATCTGAGCTTATAACTGACCTGTCAAAGTGGATCAGCTTTGTACCTCCTGAACATGAAGATCTTTCCCTGAGGAACCAGTGCCCAAGGAGATGAGCTGGCCACACACCATCTGCATGGGTAGTAGACAATCTTCTGGATCACAATGGTGTGGTGGTGGTTTAGTTGCTAAGTCATGTCCAACTCTTGTTATCCCATGGACTGTAGCCCGCCAGGCTCCTCTGTCCATGGGATTTCCCAGATAAGAATACTGGAGTGGGTTGCCATTTCCTTCTCCAGGGAATCTTCCTGACCCAGGGATTGAATCCAGGTGTCCTGCATTGCAGGTGGATTCTTTACCACTGAGCCACCAGGGAAGTCTTTGCATCTTCTCAAAGAGGCCACTCTGAAAAATATTGCCATAATTAAATCAGGGTTCATGTCAATCTATGGATGCAAGTGCCAGTAGATTCTCAGTGTCTGTTCTGGGTCCTTCCTAGGCTTGTGTTGCCCAAAATTGTCTTTATTTATGCTGCATAAAGTCCCAAGACCCTCTTCATGCAGAGATACTGACTGATTTCTGGTCCTACAGCTATGCTGGTGAAGTGACAGATCTCCGAGGGATCTCAGGCCTGCGCACGTTCAGAGTCCTTAGAGCTTTAAAAACCGTGTCTGTGATCCCGGGTGAGTAGCTTTAACCAGCACATTTACTCATAGAGTTTATGTTGGTTTCCACAGCCTAACATCCCACTTTGATTTTCACGAGAGCCCTATAAATTGCCAGAACATGGACTATTGTCCTCATTTAAGGGAAAAAGAAACTGAGGCACAGAGAGTAGAAAACACAATCCCGAATCCTCATCACTAGAGGCAGTTGTAACCTGGAAACCTCATGTCCTGATTCTTAGCCAGCGCTCTGTCCAGAGTAACTCATGGCATCCATAAAGGACAAAAAGGTCAGGTCCTTGTTTTACATTCTCCTTGCAGGATTCAGGCAAGCCTCCAGTCAGATTCTCATTTATACTTTAAACCGAAATGTAAGCCTGGAAACAGAGAAGAAGGGAAAAGGCAATCCTAGGCTATGGTGATTGTCTTCCCCATTTTCATGAATCTGAACATTTGAGCCTCAGCCCTGCCTTTGGATCCACAGAAGAGAAAATAATTAGACAGTTCTTGATTACAGACAATTCAGAAATGGAAATAGTCCCCCAGGGCTGATCTTATTGGGCCTCCCAGATCTATGTTGCCACATGATACTCCTCAGCCCCCTCTGGGTTGATGGAGGGGATGGTGAGGCCTGAGACCAGGTAATGGCCTTGAGATGGGACTCAAGGCTTCCCCCTTGTGGCCTAATGGGTTGTCTCCCCTCCCTCACCCCAAAACCCTTGCCCTCACCTGGAAACAGAAATACTTACACTAGAGTAGAAGTCCCTTTCCACAGTTCTGCGTCTGGCTCTGCAGGAAATGACTGGAAAGTTTTTGCCAACTTCCACTAAATGAAGAAAATCATGAAGAATCATTTTCTTCATGAAGAAAATCGCAGCAATAAGTAGTCAGTTCTTCCCCTTAGTATCTCTCTCACCTACTCAGCCAGGAAGACCCTGAGTTTTGTATATAAGACCTGGCCTATGGAGACTCCCCTCCTGCCTCATCTCTCTCCTGTACCCACCTCCAGAATCTTCCTGTGGTTCCACAGATACTCATAGCTTTTGCTCATCACTCAGCCCCAGGCCACGCTGCTCCTCTGTTGGGAAAGTCCCTTCTCTTCCTCACTCAACTCATACGCATCCTCAGGGTTCTGCCATGCTCCGACTTCCTCAAGGAGGCTCCCTGGTCCTTCCCATCTTCCTCAACCCCCCACCCGGCCCTACTCCCACCCCCAGGCTTCTGTGATGGACTATTTCACCGTGTGCCCACCTCCTCAGTAATGCTATAGAATTTCCCCTCACTCGTCAGACAGCCCCACACAGGCCAGTGCCTTAACCACTGCTTGGCTCCTGAGAGGGAACCAAGCAGGGCAGAGGGTGCTCAGTGGATTATTTGTTGACCAAAAAGGCAAGGCAAGGCTAGATCGCAGCTTGCTTCTCTGCTTAGAGCTCTTTCTGCTACTTAAAAATCTGCTTTTCCAAAGAAGGTGATTTCCTTTGCCAGAGCAATAAGTCATCCTTCCTTAAACAAGCAGGGGCCCCATCTTTGCTGCCAGCTATATTGCTCAGATTCTGTCTGTCTCTTCCTCAGTGACTCTCAGTGTCGCTCATGGCCTCGCTCTATTTCTGTGTTCACCCCTCTGTCTTTGTGTCTCTGTCTTGTTCTGTCTCCCTTGCATCTCTCCCTCCCTCCCTCCATTTCTTCCTCTTCTTCCTTTTCTTCCACCTCCTCTTTCGTTCCTTTTCCTCCTCTTCCTCTTCTTCCTTCTTTCTTCTTTTCTTCTTCTTCTCCTTCTTTCTTTCTCACACACCAGTGTTCACGTGTCCCCAAGCCTCAAGCTGCCTCCCAGGACTGAGATAAGGACAGAATAATAGATACCAAATGACTGGAGTGAAATTGGCAGCCTCATGCTAGGCCTAGTACCTGGAGCATAGCAGGTAGTCAACAATTATTTTTTCATCAAATCGCTACTGTCAGGAATTTATTCACTTTAAGATTTTAATAATGCATAGTCTGGGTCTCAGTTGCCTCATCTTTACAGTTGGACAGTATTCTCTTCCTATCTGCCTCTCATGTTTATGGCAAGGTTCAGATGAGGAACTGGGCTTGAAACTGTCCTAGAGTTTGTAACAGAGAAGGCAATGGCACCCCACTCCAGTACTCTTGCCTGGAAAATCCCATGGATGGAGGAGCCTGGTAGGCTGCAGTCCATGGGGTTGCAAAGAGTCGGACATGGCTGAGCAACTTCCCTTTCACTTTTTACTTTTATGCATTGGAGAAGGAAATGGCAACCCACTCCAGTGTTCTTGTCTGGAGAATCCCCGGGATGGGGTCACACAGAGTTGGACACGACTGAAGTGACTTAGCAGCAGCAGCAGCAGAGTTTGTAAAATATCTCACACCTGTGTGTAGTGAAAGGCTAGGAAGGCTAAGATGCAAGCGTGCCAGGCACATGTGTGTGCTCTGTGTGTGCCACGTCATCCGCGTGAGAGTATCTCTGTCATCTTCCCACAGGACTGAAGGTCATCGTGGGGGCCCTGATCCACTCGGTGAAGAAGCTGGCTGACGTGACCATTCTCACTGTCTTCTGCCTGAGTGTCTTTGCCCTGGTGGGCCTGCAGCTCTTCAAGGGCAACCTCAAGAACAAATGCGTCAAGAATTGCACAGCTGTCAACGAGACAGCCAATTACTCCTCTCACGAAAAACGGGAGTGGAATTACTGCCATGGGGACCAAGGTCTGGTTGGTGGGGAGTGTGACACCTCTGCATACCTGTGCAGATGTATATTTTGATTCCCCTTTCCCACTGAAATGCTTCTCATGAGTTGTGTTTTACTTTGGGGCCCCCCATTCTCGGTTGTCCAATGTCCCTTTTACAAGGAAATGAGCGATCAGTCCAGAGGCAAGTCATTCTGCCTCTGCTGGAGGATGCTCAAGGCTGAGGCCACAGCTCAGCTTCTCTCTCCCCAGATGAGACATTTCCCCTCCCTAGCTCCCAGCATACCCATGGAGGACACACAGTCAACTGTGTTCTCCTTGCTCAGGCAGAAGTCTCAGCAGGTGTTGCTTTCACCACTCAAGGCTTGAGTTGAGGGTTGAGAACCATATGTGAGACTTCTGCTTCTTGCTTTATTTTGCAGATTACTATACCAACAAAGAAGGCACTTCTGACCCCTTACTCTGTGGCAATGGATCTGATGCAGGGTGAGTGTTCAAGCCATAACAAAACACCAGTGCCCAGTAGCCCTTGCTCCTTTTTGTCATCAGTTCTTTCTGGGTGAAGCCTAGGTTGAAAGTCCTAAGGAAAATGTGGAAATTAATAAGCCATGGCCTCTGCCATCCCAGGCTCATGGGAAGAGAGTGTATGAGTAAGCTCTTGCTATGAAACAAACATCCCCAAGATTTTTGTGACTTAAGACACCAGCCATTTGTTTAACTCAGTATTCTGTGCATCTGCACCTTGGGCTGAGATCAGCCTGTTGTTCCTCTGACATTGACTGGACTCATTCATGCGTCTGCAGACAGTGGACAGATTAGCAGCGGTCCAGCTGATCCAGGATGGCCTCAGCTGGGGTGCCTTGTCTCTGTTCCACGTAGTTTCTCACCCCCCAGCAGACTAGCCCAGGCTTATTCTCCTACGGGAGACAGGATTCCAAGAGAAAGAATGGAAATGTGCAAGGTCTCTTGAAGCCTAGGCTTAGAACTGGCATAATGTCACTTCTACTGCATCCTATTGACTCAAGTTGCAAGGCACAAGTGAGTCCAGATCCAAGAAATGGGGGAACAGACTCACCTCTTGATGGGAAAACTTGCAACATCATATTGAAAGGGGTATGGAGATGGGAAAGGGAATAACTGTGGTCATTTTTGCAAACAATCTGCCCAAGAAAGGAAGTAATATTTGTTAAATATGTTTTGTGTCAAATGATCTTCATTTCGTTGTCACAACTCCATCACATGGGTTTCATTATCCTCACATAATGGAGGAAGAGACACATGCCTCAGACTGCAATTTCAAATTCTTACAGAGGCCAGACACATAACAACATGTGTCTGGAATGTGAGGAATGGGCTGGGTGGGTACCAAGACCATGAGAGTTCATGCACCAGCCAAAGTGGTAGCCACTTCCCAGTTCAGCTTTTGGTTGTCATGTGGAAACATAGGTCCACTGCTTCCAGATGATCCAGGTTTTTAAAATAGAGACAGGAAATTTCGATTTTTATGTAAACTCTCTTAACTATAAACATTGACTACAAATTCCAGAAGATATCTACATATTGTGGGCCAAACACAATATTTTAGCAATGCAAATTCAGCCAGCAATCTGCCAGTTTGTGAGCTCTGGTGCATATACATAAAGATGCTGTGCTGTGGAGAACCCGTGCTGTCCTAGAGGCTCCCTGGGCTGGGAAAACATAGCAAGGTGATGGTGTGAGGCAGGGAGGATGTCAAGGAAGGTTTCCCAGAGGTGGTGAGGTTGAAGGGCATCCAGGCTGGATGAACAAGAGATGGTTTGGATGGTACCATTCCAGGTGGCAGAATAGAATGTGAGACAAAGCAAAGGCACATGGGACTCCTCAGGTCTGCCTGCTGCTTTGCAGGAGCAAAGGTATGAGTAGAAAGAGATTAGGCAACAGATGAGAAAGGCTTATCCCTGCCCTCCATGGCAGGGGTGTCTGGAAGCCCGGGCCCACACAACCCCCTCCCTGAATGGCTAACAGCCCTATATTGCGTAAGTAGCACAGGGTGGGGCATGCGGGAGTTCAGCCTTCATCAGTTCCCTAAGAAAACAATCTCATCAAGAGCTAAGGGGGGAACTAACAGAAGAATTTGCGCAACACAGGCCCCGTGGCCTCTTTCTTTATAAATGCACTTGGTATTTGGTTCTTGAGCTCAGGAAGAGGGTTGTTCTGATGTCAATTTTCGTTTGCCTTTGACTTAATTGAAACCAAGGATCTGTCAATGTCCTTTTCCCATCTGGATAATGACATTTCTTACAAGGATGGTTCCAGAGTAACCCATACACTGACTGTGGTAAAGCTGTGAGGTCCACCCATGGGGCCCCCCTCTGACTCCAAGAGAGACCAACTGTCCTGATGGGTAGGTCCTGGCCAGGCAGGAAGGAGTGGAAAGGGCTGGGATGTCAAGTAGAGGCCAGCTTAGGTGACAGGCAGAGAGAACCCTGGTGGGCATGCTGTGAACACCAAACCTGGATTCTGTGCTGAGCTACAGAGAAGTCAGAGACCTGAGCAAAAGCCCACACTGACCAATGGCACTGCAGGGAGAAAGTCTGAGGTCTCAAGGTGGAGAACAAGTAGCAGGAAATACCTGATGATTTTCAGCATTCTTTCACATACATTATTCTAGTCCATGTTTTTGGTAGCTTCTGGTTAAAAACAGCAAGAATTTTAATTCTGCATTTTACATATAATATTTACTATGCTGAAGGCACCTTGCAAGAGCCTTTGCACCATGGTCTCATTTAATTCTCTTGAGCAGTTAGCTTTTGATGCGTAGCAGCTATAGTGGGGTTCTACAGGAGACAGAGATAGGCTGCCCTTAGCGTTAAGTAGCAAACCTCCAGGTAATGGGTTAACTAGCTCCTTGGGAAAGTGAAACCAAGAGAGTGTCTTTATATGTGGGGCTACAGAGCCTGGAAACTTGCAAATCTCCAACCAAAGTTGGAGATAGATAGAATTGGGATTGGGTTACAATCAAGTTGTCAGGCCCTAATCAGTTGCATGGGTTCCTGCCTGTGTGTCTGCTTGAATGTCTGGAATAAGAAGATCCCTCAGAGGTTGGTGTTGGTGGAGGAATCCTAAAGTAGAATCCGTAACTATGAAAAAAAGCATTACCGTCTCCTCAGCCAGGTCATCCCACATGGGTGGAAAGGATCACTCACATGCCTTGAGCTTAGAGATGCTTCCTGACATCAACTTAGGTCCTTATGATGAGGAAGAGGGACGTGGAGCCTTCCCCACCCCAGGACTCACCAGGCAGTCGTCTTCAGTTTGGCCTTTCTTCATAGGTCAGTCTTCATAAGCTACGCGACAATTTTATTTCTCCTTTGAAATAAATCCATTGGTATCTGTGTGGTTTTATTTTTTTTTTCTTTTTTTTTTTTTTCTATTAGTTCTGTGTGGTTTTAGACAACTGACTTCTTCTCTCTGAACCCCAGCTTCTGCATCTGTTTTTTCTTTTAAAGGATTATTGAGATGATTAAATTATAGCATTTGTGAAACACTTAGGAGAGGGAGAGGCTCAGTTATTGGGAAATGGTGTCTTTATTGTTACATCTAATTGGTCAGTGAACTTGGCTAATGTGTGTCCTCCTTTGAAAGACAACTCTGCAGGTGATGCCAGTTGACTCAAGTTTTACTGACTATCCCTCTTGCAGTGTGAATTTGCAAAAAGCTTATGAGGTCTTGTCTGAGCCAGCTAGTCTTCTCCAGGCCATTTCTCTCTGCATGAAACTCTGAACTGAAGGTATTATGTTACTGGGGCAAGGCCAGGCTGTGTGTTTGGTGGGGAGTGGGGCAGGGGGAGATGGGGGCAGAATCCTCTACTAGGGCCAGAAAAGTAGACTCTTGTCTAACACTCAGAAATAAATTGTCTGAGGAGATACACACATACTGACAAAATGAAAGACATTTTTGTAAACGAGTGCTTGAGCAGAGCATGTTTTTGGTCAATGGGTGCTCTCCCTATGGCTCCCAGTCTCAGGGTTTATGCAGGTGGTGCTGGTTTTCTGGGTTGCCTCTGGCCAATCATTTTGCTCATGCCCATATTTGGTCTGCCTCAGGGCCCTTCCTGGTGGCGCACACATCTGTCAATCAAGACGGATTCCAGAGCAAGGGTTTCTGGGAGGTTTGCAGGATTATTAGGGGCTGGTGTCTGCTCCCTCCTTTTGGTCCCTCCTGAATTCTTCCAGTTGGTTTTGGCGGCAGTTTGTAGGTTCCTTATTGGGACCTCTTGTTATAACTCATGTAAGAAGTTATTTTTGTGTCTGGCCACAGTGGGCAGTTTTGGTAAGTGGTTTCCTAACATTATTATCCCACTTAATGGGCAAAAGAAACTGAGGCCTAAAGAGGCTGAATGTCCAAGGTCACTCAGCTAATGAGAATAAGGCTAGGCCTTGAACTCCAATCTTTGACTTCAAACCCTCAGGTCCTCTGGCAGCCTTAGACTGTCTTGGCCCCAGTAAACAGAAGTCTGTGTGATTGACAGCCATATCTGTTCTTGCTGCAGCCACTGCCCTGAAGGTTATTTCTGCCTTAAGACATCTGACAACCCAGATTTTAACTATACCAGCTTTGATTCCTTCGCTTGGGCTTTTCTCTCACTGTTTCGCCTCATGACACAGGATTCCTGGGAACGCCTCTACCAGCAGGTATTGATCTGCATGTCTCCATACACGCTCAGTTGGAGTTTGGAGCATTTGTTGCATGGCTACATTTTATTCCTAGAGGACTCTGACCACGTCAGGGGGCCGTGTTATCTGGGTACACATTTCTCTTTTTTTCTCTCAAATCTGCAGACCCTGAGGGCTTCTGGAAAAATCTATATGATTTTTTTCGTGCTTGTTATCTTCCTGGGGTCTTTCTACCTGGTCAATTTGATCTTGGCTGTGGTCACCATGGCATATGAGGAGCAGAACCAGGCAACCATTGATGAAATTGAAGCCAAGGAGAAGAAGTACCAGGAGACCCTTGAGATACTCCGGGCAGAGCAGGAGGTCAGTGAGGGCTGGACCTTTGTGAAATCTTTTGTAGGCCGTTCACAGTTGGGCAGATATCTGGACCAGTCTCTTACATTAAGGCTGTCATTTTAGGGAACCACAGCAAGATTCATCTTATCTCAGGGACCATCTTAGGTTAGATTTTCTCAAAAAAAAAAGAACCCAAATGAAGAGCCTGTGCAAGTGATTCACTGAGGGGTGCTCTTAGGAGGAGATCGAAGGCAGGATGGAACAAGGAAAGAATTAAATAAGGAAGTGGCCTCAGCTAGAGACTACTTTGACCTGATCCCATGGGGAGCTCCAGGGCATGACTTGTTCCACAGAGGTAGCCCTACCTGGAGGCAAGAGGACTGGTGCTTCCTACCTCCATGCTTGCTCAAGCCAAAGGTACGAAGGAAATTTTCTGCAGAATCCTGCAGCTGTAACCCATTTACTAATGGGTTACTAGCATTAGTAATGTTTACTAACATTCAAACAGCTGGAGGAGCATACTGACCTGGTAAGAGAAACCTAGGGCATCAACACAGTTTACTACAAGGTATGAATGAGGGTGGTGACCTAGCGGTGGCTCTTCCTGCTGTGTCTCAATCCAACCACCACTCAGGTCCTGAATCAGACCTCCTCTGGTTGAGAAGCCCTCACCCACTGTCTGGGGGACACGCATTTATGCTGAGCACATCCAGATACTGTTGGCTATAGCTGCTATTCTCTCCCTTCAGGTTCTGGCAGCACTGGGGGTTGACACAGCCTCTCTCCAGTCTCACAATGGATCCCCCTTGGCCTCCAAAACTGCCAGTGAAAGAAAACACAGAATGAAGTCAAGGGTGTCAGAGGGCTCCACAGACGACAATAAGTCACTCCGGTCTGAGTCTTACAACCAGCACCGAATGGTAAGGGGCTCAGGCTTGAGCCTTAAAGATAACCCACTTTTGCAGCTTCCATGGACAATACATTGAAGTGGAAAGAGGTCAGTAGCAGAGAGATAACTGGAGGCACAGAGCCTAGGAGGATGTTTTGATAACCCACCCCCTACCCCCCCACCACTGCCATGGTGGCCTAAACTAGGTCAGGGACATTATGGATGGGGAAAAGTATGGATTATAAATACTTTTATGGGAGCTTGAGGGAATCAACAAGACTAGGACTGTGGAATGTTGCAAAAGAAGGGAGAAGTCCAATATGACTCCCAGGTTTCCAGGTTGGCCACTTAAGTTGGTGGTGATTCTAAGACAGGCACACCAGAGGAAGAACTCTGGATTACAGATAGGGCAGGTGGTTTGAAATGCTGACCATAACGTGTCTGTGAACCTGTTGGACGTCAGCTTCCTTCTGACACTCTAATCTGCAGTTCTGGAGCAGGGGAGGGGTCCTTGTTCATGATGCTGAAATCATTTAAAAGCTTCTTTCTAACCTCATGCCTCAGCTCCTCCAGCTCAAATTCTCACCTACTGTTGGCCCAGGAGATCCTGGCACCTGTCTCGTGGTAACAATCCAGCCTGGGAATACCTTCAGGACCTCATTTCAGACCCAGTAGCAATTTTCCCTCTCGTCATAACCTGCTACCTCCCACTCCAAGATTCCCAGTACTCACCAGGTTTCCTCCCACCAGCTCCCTCTCCCTTGAAAGTCTTGTGTACCCCAAATGTATCCTTTCAACAAGCCTGAGAGATAATAACCCCTTTGTGATGGAGTAGGTCCCACACTGGCAGTATGCGAAAGGGGCTTGACAGGGTTATTTTTCAGAGCTGCTGGATCTCACTTCCCTCTTGATCTCTTTTCCTTGTGCTCCTCTGAAAGATGTGTCACTTTTTGGAATAGGATCTCTACAACCCCCAGACTTATGTGTGCATGTCCATACACAGACACACTCCCATGCACTCTGGCCTCGGTGACATCCACACACCAGCATTTATGAGAGTCTGCTCTGCCTCTTTTGAGCAGCACCTGGCATGAACAGGGCACAGTTCAGAAGCTGTTTCAGACTGGGATTTGACTGGAGCTCTGACAACCTCAGGGCAGGATAAATCACAGCTTCTGTGGACATGGCAGTGACACTCTGAATTGGGCTTTAATTTCTCCTATCCAGTCAACTCCACAGAGATTAGCACTAGGATGTCCAATAATCATCTGGTGTATGTATGTGCTTATCTCTCTAGCTAGATCTACCTTCAAAGGGCAAAGGAGGAAACATCCCTTTCTAGGTCAACAACACTAGGTGCTTGGTATAAAGAGTTGACTAAAACATGGCCCATCTTCCAAGAACTTCCATTTGGGTGGAGGAAGCAGACATAAAAACAGCTATGTGTTGGATACTATTTAGGGACAGATAGATGTTGCTTGGGGAATAGGAGCAGGAACATCTATTCTTATGAGGGTGAGAGTGTATCAGGAAAGGCTTCATGAAGGAGGGGATAATTGAAGTTCTTAGTAAATAGTGAGTAAGTCCTCCAGTAACTGAGGACTGGGAGGGTTTGAGAGAGAATGTTTTCCAGGCAGGAAGATCATGTTTGTCCTAACGACAGGGAGACCTTGTTTGGGTACTCCCTTAGTGCTAACTGATTGGAGTTTCCATTTGTTAAGGCATTCCCTTCCTTCTTTCCCACGTGTGTTATTGTAGTAAATAGACCATAGGCAGTTTTAATAAAAAGCCATTTTCTGATCAGCAGTAATGAGAGGGAGATCGGGGGTAGCACTTAGCAGAGAGACGCAGCAGGGCTTTCAGGGAACACACAGGAGACCAGTTGATCTGCTTGAATGATTTTAAGACAAGTCCAGTACTTAGACTCAGAGGCCATTGTCCACCATTTGCCAAATAGGTGAATTCTGAAATATCAGGTTGTGGCCAAGGAGACACCGCTTGACAAATACAGGACCAAAATTTTCTCCTTAGTTTCTCGGCTTACTTAGTGCCCCAGTGCACGTGACTCAGCTGTCCCATCTTTAATGAGGACTTGCCAGTTCTGCGCCTTTGCTTCAAAAGTGGGAAGGATTCGTGGATTTTATGAGTTCACAGTCCTTGGACATATATTCTAGATAAAGAGTGCTGTGTTTTTAATGCTGAATTACAATGAAGATTGCTGTGCCGGACTAGGCTCCAAATCACCAAGAAAGCAAACTTCAATTCTGAGGGAGATGGGGATAGGTCAAGAGGGCTTTAATTGACAAAGTGTCCCAACTTTAATAATTGAGTGAGTAAAAGAAATTAAGTCAGGGAGGGGAAATTCAGCAATATGATCTGAGTTTGACAGGAAGTCAAAGTTTAGATTTTAGAAACACTTTCTATGAAGAGAAAAACAATGTATATTAATGCATATATGTGGAATCTAGAAACATGTTATGGGTGATCTTATTTGCAAAGCAGAAATAGAGATACAGACGTAGAGAACAAACCAATTCAGAAGGGTGGTGGGAGGAACTGGGAGATTGGGATTGACATGTATACGCTACTATATATAAAATACATAACTAATGAGAACCTACTGTGTAGCAGAGGGAACTCTCCTCGAGGCTCTGTGGTGACCTAAATGGGACAGAAATCCAAGAAAGAGGAGATACGTGTTTAGTATAGTTAACCATGGTGACTCAGACAGTAAAGAATCAACCTGTGATGCAAGAGACCTAGGTTCAATCTCTGGGTTGGGAAGATCCCCTGGAGAAGGGAATGGCAACCCACTCCAGTATTCTTGCCTGGAGAATCCCATGGACAGAGGCGTCTGGCAGGCTACAGTCCATGGAAAGAGTTGGCTGCAACTGATGACTAACACTTTTTCTTTCACAGTTGATTCACTTTGCTGTATAGGTGAAATGAACACAACATTGTAAAGCAACTATACTTCAATAAAAATTAATTTAAAAAAACAGAAAGAAGCACTTTCTATGAGCTGAGGACAGAACTGATAAGTTGTCTGGTCAGGTTCATGGTTGTGGGAACCAGCCAACCCAGCATACTAAGCCTCCAGGGGCTCGAGGCCTATGAATTAGCTCCTTTCCTCTGGAAACTTTACACCACACGATTCCCTCGGAGGAAGATTTTGATGGGAAATGTTTTATTGATTTGGAGGAATGGCACTATTCTTCCAGGAAATTAGGCTGCAACTCTCCCTTCAATCTCCCCATTGTTGACTGTTGAACGCTTGCCTCGAGGGATCCTGGAAGCTCATTATGTTACAAAGCTCTTGTCTCCTCCTTTGCAACACAAACTCTAACACCCATATAGGCTGGATCTAATGAATTGTCAGACCTAATTTTCAGAAAATAAAGAGCGCTCATTCATTCAAGAACCCTTTACCAAGGTTGTTTGTACTGGTGTACATAACTGTCTCCTGAGGTCACAACTTTGCACTGAAGCAGGGAACTTAAGATACTTTTGTCCAGCCCCATGGCCAAAGATTGGCAAACAACCGACCCACCTGGCTGACAAGTTTGTGCTCTGACATATCCTTGGCCACGATGACCTATTTGCTGATCTTGAGCACCTTGCAGTCTCTTTTCAGTGTTGGCCTTTTCCCAGACTGAGTTAAGAATATTCTTTTCCTGTCTTCTCTCTCTGTGTACACCTAGAGCACCCCATAGATCTGTGTCTTTAATTTTCCATAGGAGGGTCATGAGGCTGAGGGCAGGGAAGTGGGAGTGGGTGGAGGGAAATGTTGAGTTCCAGATTTGCCTGCAGGATGATCTTCCAGGCTACCTTCTTTCCTGCTTTTTTGGGGCAATGCCCAGTCTTTCCTAGGCCTCACTGCTGGGAGACGCCGGGCTAGCCATGGCAGTGTGTTCCATTTCCAGGCCCCTGGCCGAGACATCTCATTCCCTGATGGGGTCACAGATGATGGAGTCTTTCCTGGAGACCATGAAAGCCATCATGGCTCCCTGCTGATGCTTAGGGGTACAGGCCAGCAAGGCCCCCTCCCTAGGAGTCCACTGCCTCAAACCCTCAACCGTGGCTCAGGGCGTGGAGAAGATGGAGCTCCCAAAATGACCACTGGAGAGCTTGCCCCTGGAGTCATCGAAGTCCCGGTGAGTTTGTGAATGCTCTAGGCTCTCTGGGGCTGCTCTGCAGCTAGAGGCCTCAGGCCAAAGAGCCCTGTGTGTTACTATGGAAGGATCATTTAGACATCGCTCTGCCCAACTCCTCCCAGCTACCCTCATTCTACAGGCAAGACAGGTGAGACCCAGAGGGAGTGATTGGATTTACTTGAAATCAAACCTGTCTTCTGGTTTACTCTGTAAAGAATCTGCCTGCAATGCAGGAGACCCAGGCTTGATCCCTGGGTTGGGAAGATTCCCCTGGAGAAGGAAATGGCAACCTACTCCAGTATTCTTGCCTGGGAAATCCCATGGATGAGGAGCCTGGTGGGCTACAGTCCATGGGATCGCAAAAGAGTCCGACATGACTTAGTGACTAAACAACAACAACAAGTGATACAGACTGTTTTCCAACTGCTCTGATTTCTTTCCCCGCTGGAGTTTCTCTGTCCCTCTTCCCTATCACTGCTTTAGAGATAGGCCTATTTGCTCCCTGGATGAGTATGAAAAAAAATGAAATGTTCTTCTCTTCTTGCCTGTAACTCTGTGCAAATTACCTTGGGCTTGACAATTAAGATTCAGAGAAATCCTGGGAGGTGCCCTGGACAGATCTTAGCAGAAGCAGAGTATCCCTAACTTGACTTGGAGAAGAAAGAACTTGCCAAAATGCACAAATTAGGCAACAGTGACTAACTAATTAGTGATTAAGGCCAACACTCTTAATAGAATAACCACAGAGTTTAATGGCAAATCAGAGACTCCTCATCAGATTGGAACTGTGATTTAATTAAACTCTCCCTCCAGCTTCAATACTGTCACTTCTCTGATTTTCTTTTGCCCTCTGGCGGGTCCAGGACACAGAGTGGCTTGCACACAGACTTCTGAGCTGACCATTATATGGCTCTAGTGACTTGGCTAAGTCTCCCAGAGTTACCTTAGCTCCATCCCTGACTGGATGTATGGGATTCAGAGTCCCAGCAAGAAACAGATGAGCTGCTGCAGTGGGCAACTGGAGTTTATGGAAGTATTTGTGCTCTGGACTCAAGAACAAAGAAGGGGCAGTGAAGCACTGTGAGACTAGCCACAGTGGGAAGCTGTAACCCACCTAGGCTACAGGAATGAGGCGAGGAGCCAGAGCCCAGCAAGAGCTGCCACTTTATGTGAGAGGCGGCCTGACAGAGGGCAGCCCAACAACAGCCCAGCAGAGAAGTAACCAGCTGGCAGATAGTGACTCCTCCCTCCTCTCAGCCTCTGATCTCCTATCTGTGCCTCCCACTGGCCAGACCTGACCAGACCAGAGGGTGAGGGTGATGCAGTTTGCCCAGGTCACCCTCCCCAAGTATGGAGCAGGGCAGAGATGGTGGAGGGTAGGTCCTCCGAGGATCAACAGAGAATAGCCAACCCAGATCCCTTAGGTCAACACCAGGCTGCAGGAGGTACTTTAACACTCTGGAAAATGCCTCATTCAAGAAACCTTGTTGTTGTTCTGTGGATTACCACTTTCCTAGATATTCCAGCCTTGATTCATTTTAGTGAAATTATCAGCTAGTGCAAGATGAACTCATTACATGGACCTGAACTTCATTCACAGTTGTGCCATTTATCAACTGAGTCACCATTAGCAAGTCCCTTAAATTCTTCAAACCTCCATATTTCCTCTTGTAAAGACCTTATTAAAAGGTTTCTAAATGACTGGAGGGTTAAATGGAATCACAGAGCCCTTTTATTTATATATATGTCTGATCAATAATAGCAGTAGATGCTAGAACCTTTTGTTGAGTCCTCACGGTTGAGAACTTTCCAAACTTTCTTTGTACGTATGAAGTACTTACTATGAGCTTCACCTACAGCAGGTGCTCAGTAAACACTTGTCGAATTTGTCTTCTGAATGATTTGCACAGTGCTGAGTCAGCATCTATGAACCTGGGACTCCCCACATCCAGGGTATGTGTGTGACTAGAGTTAGGGGCCTGGCACGGAACCCAGACAGAATTTCCAATAAAGGCCCAGAGAGAGAAGAATCAAAAGGATCATGTTAGAAACTAAGAACTGGACAATCAAGACACATAAGCTTTCCCTCAGAAAGAGGCCATGTAGAATTGGAACCAGGTCATATATTGGGGAGACATATGGGCCTCTTAGGAGGGAGGTCAAGGAAGCCTATTGTGGTGTAAGCATTCTGTGTGACTGTCATATGCACATCCCAGCAGAAGTCCAATAATGACTGCCTGGCCCGATGCCCCTGCACTTCCCACCTTCCTTTGGTAAACACCTTAGAGACCCTTGAGGCAGCTCTATCTCTTCTCTGGTACTCAGGTACCTATCCTAGAACAAGAGTCAGCAAAGCCTCAGATGAGCCCAGATTATCTGTCAACTATGAACCCAGGCTCCGTGGACCCCAGCTCTGTGTCCTGTTCTTCATGCCTGAGCTCTTACCCCAAGTTCATGCAGCAGACCCTTTACTCCACGCTTTACTCCAAGCGTGACTGCAGAGAATCATAGCTTCACTGGGCAGCTTACAACCACCCAAGATAGGCCAATAAGAGGCTGAGTGATCAGTCTTTGCCACTGAAGAGTTTGATTTGGAGAGTGTCCTGACTCTATTTCTGTCCCAGCAGGCGTTTGATGCAGGTCAGAAGACTTTCCTAACAGCAGACTACTTGAATGAACCTTTCCGAGTCCAAAGGGCAATGAGTGTTGTCAGTATCATGACCTCTGTCCTCGAGGGTAAGTATTGCTCATTGGAACTTCTTTTCAGTATGCTATGATAAGGCCCATTATATACAGAAGATGGGATGCCCCAAGCTTGTGTCGAGGGGCTCTCATCTCTGTGTCCTGGGATCATAAATACCTACTCTTTTTATGCTCTTGTTCCGTTACCATTTATCAGTGTTTTTTTTTTTTTTCAACTTTTTTTCAAATTTATTTTTAATTGGAGGATAATTGCTTTACAATGTTGTGTTGGTTTCTGCCATACAACAACATGAATCAGCCTATCAATGTGGGTTTTTAAATGTGGCTAAATTTTCAAAAACAATAGAATCCTGTGAATGAAATCCTCTAGTTCCTTTCTTGTTCAAATTAACATCTACTTTATTTTGTTGTTGTTGTTCAGTTGCTAAGTTGTGTTTGACTCTTTGCGACCCCATGGAATGCAAGACACCAGGTTCCTCTGTCCTCCACTATTCCCTGGAGTTTGCTCAAGTTCATGTCCATTGAGTTCATGATGCTATCTAACCATCTCATCCTCTGTCACCCCCTTCTTCTGCCTTCAATCTTTCCAAGCAACCTGATCTTTCCCAATGAGTCAGCTGTTCGCATCAGGTGGCCAAATTATTGGAGCTTCAGCTTCAGCATCAATTCTTTCAATGAATATTCAGGGTTGGTTTCCTTTAGGATTGTCTGGTTTGATCTTGCTGTCCAAGGGACTCTGAAGAGTCTTCTCTAGCACTACACTTCATAAGTGTCGATTCTTCGGTGCTCAGTCTTCTTTATAGTCCAACTCTCACATCTGTACATGATTACTGGAGAAACCATAGCTTTTACTATATGGCCCTTTGTCAGCAAAGTGATGTCTCTGCTTTTTTTTTTTTTAATTTGTTTTTATTAGTTGGAGGCTAATTACTTTACAATATTGTAGTGGTTTTTGCCATACATTGACATGAATCAGCCATGGATTTACATGTATTCCCCATCCTGATCCCCACTCCCACCTCCCTCCCCACCCCATCCCTCTGGGTCTTCCCAGTGCACCAGCCCTGAGCACTTGTCTCATGCATCTAACCTGGGCTGGTGATCTGTTTCACCCTTGATAATATACGTTTCGATGCTGCTCTCTCAAAACATCCCACCCTTGCCTTTTCCCACAGAGTCCAAAAGTCTGTTCTGTACATCTGTGTCTCTTTTTCTGTTTTGCATATAAGGTTATCATTACCATCTTTCTAAATTCCATATATATGCGTTAGTATACTGTATTGGTCTTTATCTTTCTGGCTTACTTCACACTGTATAACGGGCTCCAGTTTCATCCATCTCATTAGAACTGGTTCAAATGAATTCTTTTTAATGGCTGAGTAATATTCCATGGTGTATAGTACCACAGCTTCCTTATCCATTCGTCTGCTGATGGGCATCTAGGTTGCTTCCATGTCCTGGCTATTATAAACAATGCTGTGATGAACATTGGGGTGCACATGTATCTTTCAGATCTGGTTTCCTCAGTGTGTATGCCCAGAAGTGGGATTACTAGGTCATATGGCAGTTCTATTTCCAGTTTTTTAAGAAATCTCCACACTGTTCTCCATAGCGGCTGTACTAGTTTGCACTCCCACCAACAGTGTAAGAGGGTTCCCTTTTCTCCACACCCTCTCCAGCATTTATTGCTTGTAGACTTTTGGATAGCAGCCATCCTGACTGGTGCGTAATGGTACCTCATTGAGGTTTTGATGTGCATTTCTTTGATAATGAGTGATGTTGAGCATCTTTTCATGTGTTTGTTAGCCATCTGTATGTCTTCTTTGGAGAAATGTCTGCTTAGTTCTTTGGCCCATTTTTTGATTGGGTCATTTATTTTTCTGGAATTGAGCTGCAGGAGTTGCTTGTATATTTTTGAGATTAATCCTTTGTCTGTTGCTTCATTTGCTATTATTTTCTCCCAATCTGAGGGCTGTCTTTTCACCTTGCTTATATATATATATATATATATATATATATATATATATATGTATACATATATATGTCTCTGCTTTTTAATCTGGTGTCTAGTTTTGTCATAGCTTTTCTTCCAAGGAGCAAGCATCTTTTAATTTCATGGTTGCAGTCACCATCTGCAATGATTTTGGAACCCAAGAAAATAAAGTCTGTCACTGTTTCCATTTTTTCCCCATCTATTTGCCCTGAAGTGATGGTACTGGATGCCATGATCTTAGTTTTCTCAATGTTGAGTTTTAAGCCAGGTTTTTCACTCTCCTCTTTCACTTTCATCAAGAGACTCTTTGATTCCTCTTAACTTTCTGCCATTACAGTGGTATCCGCATATCTGAGGTTGTTGATGTTTTTCCCAACAATCTTGATTCCAGTTTGTGATTCATCCAGCCCAGCATTTTGCATGATGTACTCTACATGTAAGTTAAATAAGCCTCGATGTACTCCTTTCCCAATTTGGAACCAGTCAGTTGTTCCATTCCTAGTTCTAGCTGTCACTTTTCTTGACCCACATACAGGTTTCCCAGGAGACAGATGGTCTGGTATTCCATCTCTTTAAGAATTTTCTACAGTTTGTTGTTATCCATACAGTCAAAGACTTTAGCATAGTCAACGAAGCAGAAGTACATGCTTTTCTGGAATTCTCTTGCTTTCTCCATGATCCAGCGAATATTGCCGATTTGATCTCTGGTTCCTCTGCCTTTCCTAAACCCAACTTGCACATCTGGAAGTTCTTGGTTCATGTACTGCTAAAGCCTAACTTTAAGGATTCTGAGCATAACCTTGCTAGCATGTGAAGTGAGTGCAATTGTATGGTAGTTGGAACATTCTTTGGCATTGCCTTTCTTTGGGATTGGAATGAAAACTGACCTTTTCCTGTCCTGGGGCTACTGTTGAGTTCTCCAAAGTTGCTGCCATGTTGCAACACTTTAACAGCATCATCTTTTAGGATTTTAAATAGCTCAACTGGAATTCCATCACCTCCACTAGCTTTGTTTGTAGGAATGCTTCCTAAGGCCCACTTAACTTCACACTGCAGGATGTCCAGCTCTAGGTGAGTGACCACACCATCATGGTTATCCAGGTCTTAAGACCTTTTTGGTATAGTTCTTCTGTGTATTCTTGCCACCTCTTCTTAACCTCTTCTGCTTCTGTTAGGTCCTTACCATTTCTGTCCTTTATCATGCCCTTTCTTGCATGAAATGTTCGCTTGATAGCTCCAGTTTTCTTGACAAGATCTCTAGTCTTTCCCATTCTGTTGTTTTCCTCTATTTCTTTGCTTTGCTCATTTAAGAAGGCCTTCTTATTTCTCCTTGCTATTCTCTGGAACTCTGCATTCAGTTGGGTATATCTGCATTTCTTCCTTGCCTTTTACTTCCCTTCTTCCCTCAGCTATTTGTAAAGCCTCTTTAGACAACCACTTTGCCTTTTTGCCTTTCATTTTCTTTGGGATGGTTTTGGCCACTGTCTCTTGTACAATATTATGAACCTCCACCCACAGTTATTCAGACACTCTGTCTACCAGATCTAATCCCTTGAATCTATTTGCCACCTTCACTGTATAATTATAAGGGACTGGATTTAGGTCATACCTGAATGGCCTGATGGTTTTCTGTACTTTCTTCAACTTAAGCCTGAATTTTTCAATAAGGAGCTCATGATTTGAGCCACAGTCAGCTCCAGGTCTCATATAGAGCTTCTCCATCTTCAGCTGCAAATAACGCAATCAATCTGATTTTGGTATTGACCATCTGGTGATGTCCATGTGTAGAGTCATTTCTTGGGTTGTTGGAAAGGATGTTTGCTATGACTAGCATGTTCTCTTGACAAAACTCTGTTAGCCTTTGCCCTGCTTCATTTTGTACTTCAAGGCCAAACTTGCCTGTTTTTCTGGGCATCTCTTGACTTCCTGTTTTTGCATTTTAATCACCTATGTTGAAAAGGACATCTTTTTTTTGGTGTTAGTTCTAGAAGGTGTTATAGGTCTTCATAAAACCGATCAACTTCAGCTTCTTTGGCATCAGTGTTTAGGGTATCAACTTGGATTATTGTGATGTTGAACGTTTGCCTTAGAAACAGAATAAGATCATTCTGTCCTTCTTGGGGTGGCACCCAAGAACTGTGTTTTGGACTCTTTTGTTGACTATGAGGGCTGCTCCATTTCTTCTAAGGGATTCTTGCCCAAAGTAGTAGATAGAATGGTCATTTGAATTAAATTCTCCCATTCCCATCCATTTTAGTTCACTGATTGCTAAGATGACGATGCTCAATCTTGTCATTTCCTATTTGACCACGTCCAATTAACCTTGATTTATGGATCTAACATTCCAGATTCCTATGCAATATTGTTCTTTATCTGCTTCATATGTATTCACAAACTTAGATTTTAAAAGGAGTGATCCAGAACTTCCCTGGTGGTCCAGTGGTTGAGACTCCACACTGCCACTGCATGGGAAGGAGGGGCACGGGTTCAATTCCTCGTTGGGGAATTTCCACATACCATGCAGTATGGGGCAAAAAAGTGATCTAGCACACCCTGGAGAATTTCAAGCTACCACTGAGGTTTGCAAGAAATTTAACAGTCTTTAGTTTTCAAACATGGAAAAATTGTTCCAGTATACTTCATGGCTGTAATTTTTACACCTTATAACTTAATTTTGTCTCAGGCTCATGCTGAGTGTTAGAAGGCAATTTCAGTAAATTAATTGTTAAACTTTACTAAATCCTTATTAATTCAGGTTCCATCAGTCAGGTAGGAATCCACTCAGTCTCCCCAGGGAGGGATCCAAGTTCTAACTACTGACAGCAAACCAAGAGGTGGAGGAAGAGAGCGGCCACCTGACACTTGAGTTCCCCAAGAGCATGGCTGTGCCCTTCTTACCCTGAGTATAAGACTTGTCTCCTTATCCAGCCTTTGTTTTGCCTCAGGGTGTGGAAAGCATGGACTTAGTCATATCCAGTTATTTATCCCCTCTGGACAATTTTTAAATGTCCTATGCTGGAGGAGGGAGAAGGGAGCTTGGATGCTGGTGTGTCCCTGAGAAGGGGCTCTGGCTCTCCACTCAGTCCAGGGCTGGATTCTCACTGCAGGGGAGGGCACGGTGGGCAATAGACACCGAAAAAAGAAAGAAAGAAAGAAATCTGAGGGACTTGAAAACAGAGCCGATCAGCGCCTTACTTGCTAGCCAGAGGTAGCAAGTCTTAGAGAGAGACTGGCATCCCTGGCACAGCATAACTGTAGGGTAGAATGGGCCAGTAACATATCTACATAGAGAGGCCCGAGGCAGCCTCACAGGCTGCCCTGTGGCCCTGGCATGACAGGAGAGTGTTTGGATGATCCCTTTGTTCCCACTTAAGGCTACAGAAGGAGATGAGTGAGAGTTAAACAGGGAACAGCCATCTCCATGGCTCTCCCACCAGCTACCAGATGGGAACATTGATGACTCATGTGAAATACACTTGGCAATGACTAAGGACCAGCTCAACCCTCCGCCAACCTTGAGATCCCCAGAACTCAGACACAACATCAGATAATGAGTAGTAACAGACTTTGATTTAACCCAAATGAAGTCCCCTAGCTGGGGACTTGATGCATAAATTGAGTTCAGTTACAGGAGGAAAAAGCCTTAAGTCACATTTTTTTGCATACCTGTGTTTGTGTTTTGAAAAATGAGTACCTATTCCAGTAACAACAGTGTGTATGCACTCTCATTTTTCCTCATGGATAACTATTTAATAATTACTCATCAGCAGAGAGTGAGAATTAGAGAGGAGGAGGGAGAAGCTGGAGGAGAGGAAAGGTAGTGAGAAATGCAGGTCTGGAAGACTGGAGGACTGAAATGGAGAAACACGGCAGGATTTCTGGGTGGTGACAAGCTGGGAGCAGTCAGCATAGTTTTGTTATTTTTTCCAACCCAGTTCAGTAGGTTGGGTGCAGGTACAGAGTTGTCTGCATGTTGGGTTTGTTCAGAGTGGGGTTTTGCCAGGAAAGTACAATGGAGGAGGAGCTGGAAAGGGAACATAGGGTTGCCAGGGCATATAAGGAGGGGTAGACATGAAATCTGATCTGGGTAAGTTGAGAAGCAAAGACATGATCCCTATGAAGCAAAATGGTTAAAAAGTGTACAGTCCATGGTTTAAAGGACCGAATGGGGACAGAGGTTGGGGTGCACTTGCTAGACAACAGGAAACGGTAATCAGAGCGAGAGAGGGTGAGCACTGAAGTGGAAGTGGGAGGTGGTAGTTATTAGTAATTACAAGGTCTGGGGGCTGGCCATGGGGTGGGGTTCTGAGTCCGTGCCTGGCTGATAGTTGTCACTGACCACACCTGTGATGCAGAACTTGAGGAGTCTAAACAGAGGTGCCCACCCTGCTTGACCAGCTTGGCTCAGAAGTATCTTATCTGGGATTGCTGCCCCACATGGGTGAAGCTCAAGACGCTTCTCTTCACAATTGTGATGGACCCCTTTGCAGAGCTCACCATCACCCTGTGCATCGTGGTGAACACCGTCTTCATGGCCATGGAGCACTATGGCATGAGCCCCGCCTTCGAAGCCATGCTCCAGATCGGCAACATTGTGAGTGAGTGCCCTGGCAGCTGCTGCCCACGCTGTCAGGGTGGGGGCGGCTCTGGGTAGGGTGGCGGCATGCCCTCAGTCACTGGAGTGTTGATGTAGCTGGCTGAGAGCAAGGGAACAGTGTGGGAGATGCGTGGACACTAAGCACAGAAAGTCAAGTCTGGAGGACCAGGCTACGCTGGTGGGAATTGCTTTCAGATAAACAAACCCAGGGAAGTGGACTGAGAGAGCCCTGACCTAGGGGCAGCAGGTCCCCCTTCCCCCTTTACAGAACTTAGGAAACCCCACCCCCACCCCCACTGAATTCTCAGGACTGTAGCTGCCTCTACCTTGAAATGACGATAAATGCCACTTTCCCATCTAGAGACAGCCTATGGACTTGCACATTTCCTTCCAATTCTATGGCTTTTGTGACTGCAAAACACAGTGGCTATGGTTTTTCAGTTCTGTCTTTTAAGAGCTGAAAGGGGACGGGAGGGAGGGAAAGATAAAGAGGAGGGAACATGGGACTGTGGTTGCTGTCATCACGTAAGCATCAGGGAGTCCCAACTTTTTTTTTAATCTGGTTTAGACAGGACTCTCCTTTAAATTTTTTCCTCCAGAACTTTTTAGTATTGTTTTCTTTTAGCAAGATAAAATCCTACCAGATTTCCCTACATGCTGAGTAAAGTATCAGACTCAGAGGAGAACTATCCTCAGCCTGTGTCCCCATACTAACAATGGCCAACTTTATTTGACCACCTACTTCAGACCCCACATGACCTCAGATGCTTCTCATCGGTTATCTTATTTTATTTTCACAAAAACCCAATATAGTAGGTGCTATTATTATGCCCTTTCACAGATGGAAAAACCAAGGTGCAGGAGGTTAAATAATTTGCCCAAGGTCCTAGAGGTGAGCAAGTGGTAGCATCAAGATTTGAACCCAGGCCAACTGGCTCTGAAGGTCACACTTCTCAACTCTTGAGTGCTAATCCCCTTTACAGGACTGCTAGTGTGTGTGTGTGTGTGTGAGGGAGCAATTGTGCATGTGAGTGTATGTGTGTGTATGTGAGTGTATGAGAATTGCACCAGAGCAAATGACAGGGAGTGTGTGCATGTGTGTATGGGCACACACATGCACACAAGAAAAGCAGAAGCTGAGAGGTCGGGGTCCTGCCTCCATGTCCCCCCACAGTGTCCACTCCACTGGGTGGCTTACCAGGTCCACCAGGACCATACAGCTCTTCTAGCTCCTTGCAGGCTGCAGACAGGTAGATGGAGGTGTCCCAGAGGAAATGTGACTTCTCTGGAAATCTCTCCTGTCCCCAGAATTCACGGATGTGAAAAGGAGGCCAGTTGGTTCTGGGACGCTGTGGAGCCAGCGTGCCTTACATTTCAGCAGCAAGTAGGCTGCTGTACTGTGCTGTGCTATGCTATACTTAGTCACTCCATCACGTCTGACTCTCTGCAGCCCCATGGACTGTAGCCCACCAGGCCAGAATACTGGAGTGAGTTGCCATGCCTTCCCCCAGGGGATGTTCCCAACCCAGCAACAGGACTGGGGTCTCCTGTGTTGCAGGCAGATTCTTCCAGCTGAACTACCTGGGAAGCCCCAGCACACAGGCTAAGAAGTCATATTCTATTTAAAGTTGATCTGGAAAGGGGAAAGGGAAAGAGAATGGAGAGCTTATTGCCAAGAGTCATCATAGACCCTAAGGGTCCTATGGAAGAGATCTCTGAGCCCACACCTGATTTTACAGTTGGAGAAGTTAAGGCAAGAAAGACTAAAGGCCTTTACTGCTGTGACAGAGTCCAGTGTTGTTTTTTGAAAAGAAAGAAAGGCAGGCACTGTGTGGTGCTTATTCTAAGTCAGGTGCTTTATAAATGTCATCTCAGCATTGCAACAGTGCTACGAGGTTCTCACCACCTCACAGCCCAAAAGAGAGCATTAAGACTCAGAGAGGTTAAGTATCTTGCCAAGGTAACACAGATGGTGAAAGGAGCCAGAGGAGACCAAGGTCTCTCTAGGGCACAGGACCTCACCCCCCAACACACCACACCACACCACACCACACTGACTTGCCTACAAAAGACACTCAGGAGATGCTCTTTGCGTCTCATAGGTGTAGTCTTATGGCATCAGGAAAGTCCCTTAAACTCTCAGTCATTTCCTTTTCTGTAAAAGGGATGTAACTGCTTCTGTTTGCCAGGCTGGCAAGAAGCTCTGATGAGAGCAAATGAAAGAAAACTCCTGGCCGGGTCTTTGGTTTCTTCCTTACCTGTCTCCTCCTTTCCCTGCTGGTTGTTGCGTGACCTGAGCCTGGCCTTAACCTCTCTCAGCATCATAATTCTGTCCTGCCTAAGACCATTAAAGATACTTTAGAGCTGAAAGAATCTTAGAGACAATGTATCATTATTGTTCCTGCTAATAGCTATTATTGATTAATGAAGAACTATCTGCTGGGACCTTTGCTAAGAACTGCATATGCATTATCTCACTTAAGCCCATCACGTTGTTGTTGCTTCATCGCTCAGTCGTCTCCGACTCTTTGTGACCCCGTGGACTGTAGCCCAACAGGCTCCTCTGTGCATGGGATTTCCCAGGCAAGAACACTGGAGTGGTTTGCTGTTCCCTTCTCCAGGGGATCTTCCCAACCCAGGGATCAAACCCAGGTCTCCTGCATTGACAGGCGGATCCTTTACCAGTGAGCCACCAGCAAAGCCCAAAGCCCATCATATAGATGAGGAAAATGAAGTATAGAGGATGCACTCCTTGTCCAAGCTCATACAAGCTAGGAGTGGCTGAGTTGGTATTTTTACCTGGGCCTGTGTTGCCCCACAATCCCTGCCTTTAAACAACTGAACCAGATTGACCTCTTATTTACATAATTATATAATAATTATTGTCCTAATGATTATCCACTTACTCTGTGTCCAACACCATTCAAATGGAAACACTGAATCATGGAAACACTAATGCATATTACCTGAACACTGGTCCATGGATTGCTCTATGCTGCCTCACTGAGTGTTCCCGTCCCTCGTCCTTTAGGAGTCTGCAGATGATATAGAAAGTGAATAAAAATGAAGTAAGGGGGTTTGCCACTCTATAAACAAGACATTTCTCCCCTGCCGTTTGTCATTGCCCACAACCTCACAGACCCCGCTGAGATGAATCCCTGTTTCTGTCTGCAGGTATTTACTGTGTTTTTCACTGCTGAAATGGTCTTCAAAATCATAGCCTTGGACCCCTACTATTACTTCCAGAAGAAGTGGAACATATTTGACTGCATCATCGTCACCGTGAGCCTGATAGAGCTGGGCGCAGCCCGGAAGGGGAGCCTGACAGTGCTGCGGACCTTCCGCCTGGTAATGTGCTCTCTTGGTGATTTGGGGAACCCCTGCCGTGACATACAGGGAGGCTCTCTGCTGGAAACAGACTCTGTCCTTTGGGGACTCCACCTGCTGACTTCCTCTTCCGTCCCTGTGGGAGGATGCAGGTGCGGCTCCTGGGAGACTTGGTGCTTTCCACTCATTCAGAGTGGGGCCCTTCCCTCTCCAGGGCCCCCTCATCTGCCCCAAGAGGGGAATGCCCATCACCCCATTGTTCTCTTACCAAATACAGTAGATGACAATCACAGCAGCTACTGTTTCCTGATCCCTGGCGATACATGAAGCACAAAGCTAAACCCTCAACACAACCCGCCTCGTTTTAGGCTTACATCACCGGGAGAGAGTTGCTTTTACTATCCCCACAGAGAGATGAGGAAAACTGAGACAGACTGGTTAAGTGCTGACCCAGTCTCCCCGCTGCTGAGTGAGCCTCGGATGTGCACTTCGAAGCCCGGCTGCCCAACTCCAGTCCCCCCTCCCCAACTCGAGTCCCCCCTCCCCTCATCTCAAGGAAGTCATCTTCCCTGGGTCCCCAAATCACTGCCCCAACGTCTCACCCACCTCAGAAACCACCTCCTACTAGTCTCTTGTCCAGGCTCTTCTCCCAGCTCAGTTCTGGGACGCCCTCTACCAAAGGGGTTCCCCTATTCTTAACAAAAGCAATGTCCCCATGTCATCTGTGTCTGTAAGGCAAATCACCAACCTCGTTTTATTTCTTCAAGAATATTGTGGCCCCAGGAACTCCCTAATGGTCCAGTGATTAGGATTCTGCCCTTTCACTGTTGGGGGCCAGAGTTCAATTCCTGCTCCAGGAACTGAAGTCCCACAAGCTGCGCTAAGTGCCAAAAAAAGGATACTCTGACCCCTGTACTTCATATCATTTTGGAATCAACTTGCCAAGTTACATACCCACATACACATAAAATTGTTGGGGTTTTTTTCTATTGGGATTGTAATAATACCTAGATCAGTTTGGGAAAAAAATATAACCTTTACGTTATGTAGTCTTCTGATCCATGAAAATGGCACACAATCCATTTATTTTAGCCTTTCAATAGTTTTATAATTTCTCTGTGAGGGACTCCCTGCATATTTTTTGTTAGATATATTCCTAGATATTCCCTACTTCATTATGCTATTTCAAGTGAAATCTCTTTTTAAATGTTCTTTTCCAGTTTTTTTTTGCTAACATTTTGCTATTTATATTTTTGTATCAGATAGCTCTCTTATTAATTCTCATGATTTATCTATGCAGTCTTTTAAATTTGTTAACACAATCATATCATATGCAAATGATGAGCTTTGTTTCTTTTCTAATCTTTATGCCATTTGGTTCTTTTTATTACATTACTGTGCTGGTCAGGACATCCAGTACTGTTGAAAAGAAGTGTTAATAGCAGACATTCTTGCTGTTTTCCTGATCTCAAAGAAAATGCTTTCAGTATTTCAGCATGTCTGATATTTGTGGCAGAATTCTTTTTTTTATCAGTTTAGGAGGCTCTCTTTTGTTAAGAATATTAATCATGACTGGATGTTTAATTTTATTAGACAGTTGTTCTGCATGATTAAGATAATCACATGATTTTCACTAATCGGTTAAAGTGGTGAATTATACTAATTGATTTTCTAATGTTAAGTCAACCTTGCATTCCTGGGACAAACCCAACTTGATCCTGATTTTTTTTTATATATACATTGGAAAATTCAGGTCACCAGTAATTTTTTTTTAATTTGCATCAATATTGATGAGTAATATTTGGCCTGTAATTTTCTTTACTTTCATTGTCCTTGCTAGATTTTAGTATCTAGGTATCAAGGTTATCCTTGTTGTTCAGTCAGTTGTGTCTGACTCTGTGACCCCATGGATTGCAGCACGCCAGGCTTCTCTGTCCTTCACCATCTCCTGGAGCTTGCTCAAACTCTTGTCCATTGAGTCAGTGATGCCATCCAACCATCTCATCCTCTGTCATCCCCTTCTCCTACCTTCAATCTTTCCCAGCATCAGGGTCTTTTCTAATGAGTTGGCTCTTCACATCACATGGCCAAAGTACTGGAGCTTCAAGGTTATCCTAATCTCCATAAAAATAAAGATTAGGATATCAAGGTTATCCTAATCTCCTTAAAAAGGGGTGAGGAACATTCCTCTCTTTCTATACCCGATCTTTGGGTAAGATTGGAATTATTTGTTTCTTATATGTATAGTAGAATTCAATAAAAAAGCCATCTGGAGGTCGAGATTTTCCATTAGTGATTTAATTTTCTTAATGTCTGTGAAACTAGTCAGATTTTCTGTTTCTCCAATTGGTTTTGGTAAGTTACGTTTTTTCTAAAAATTTTCCTTTCTTATCTGAATTTTCAAGTTTATTGACATAAAGTTGTATATGCTATGCTGTTATTTTTTAATGTTCCATATCATGTGTACTTGCTATCTTTGTCTTTCTTTAAAAATAGTGATTTGTGCTTTCTCTTATCTTTTTATATTAGTCTTGCCGAAGATCATCAATTTTATTAGTCTTTTCAAAGAACCAACTTTCATCTTGTTGATCCTCTCTACTTCATTGATGTTTTCTATTTCAATTAATCCTGCATAATTGCATCCTCTGTTCTACATATTTTATTTTTTCTAACTTCTTAAGACAGAATTTTCAACCTTTTTTCTTTTCCAATCTATTCATCGAAGACTTCAATTTCCTTCTAAGAACTGCTTTAATATTTAGAATTTTCCATATTTTTGGTTCTAAATATTGCCTAATTTCAAATTTGATTTTTTTCTGTGATTCAAAGGTTAATTAGAAGCATGGTTCTTAATTTTGATTTCTTTATGCCGTGGAGTTCCAGCTTGATTGTATTGTGCTCAGAGAACATACACTGTATGATTTCAATGCTTTGAAATTTATTAATAATCTCCTTTTGGCTCAGTACAGTGAAAATATTCCTTATGTGCTTGAAAAGAGTGTCTTCTGCAGTTGTAGGGGGCAACATTCTGCATATATATCCACTGGGTAGAGAAAGTTCTTTATATGGTCCAGATATTCTATATCCTTGCTTATTTTTGTCTGCTTGTTGTAGCAATTACTGAGATGGTAGTGTGTAAAAATATCTCCCACTCTGATTACAGCATGGTATGTTTCTCCTTATGGTTCTGCCTTAAGGCTATGTTCTTAAATGCATACATATTTTAAGTTATTATATCTTCCCAGTAGAGTAAAATGTTTATCCGAGAGAATGGACCTTCTTTATCCCTAGAAATGCTTTCTGTTTGATATTAATTAAGCAACTCTGTTTTCTTTTAGTTTAGAATTTTCCTGATATATCTTTATCCATCCTTTTACTTCCAGCTTTTGTGTATCTTTAAGGTTTTTATATGCCTGTTATAAATGGTAGACAGATTTTAGATTCTTATTCAGTTCTGACAATCTACTTTTTGTCTTCTAACCAAAGCATTTAGCCCACTTATTTTATGGTGAATACTGATATATTTGGATATGTGTCTATCATTATATTCTGGGTTTTCTATTTGCTTCCTCTGTTCTAGCATTTTTGTTCTGTGCCTCTTCTTGATTTATTTTGAACTGTTTGTTTTTCCTTGTTCCATTTTTCTCTTTTATTGGTTTGGAAATACTCTGTTTCTATTCTTTGAGTGGTTACCTTAGAAATGAGAGCAGGTATTGTTAATCAAAGTCAAAAGTTAGCTAAAGTCTTTACTTTCCAGGTCAACTTTTATTCTAGTTCCCCCTTCCCAGCTTCCTATTTTATTAAGTATTTTAATTTTATCTTGCTTTTTAAAAGCTGTATGACTTAATCAATTATAAATTATTCAAGACTTGTGCCAGCAATACCCAAAATTCAATAGCTTAGTCCAATAAAAGTATATCCCTCACTCAAGTCGGAGTCTTATGCAAGTCAGTCAGCTCTAGGTGGGACTCCTTTTAGAAGGGACTGTGCCATGTATGAAGAAGGCCTCTACAACCTTCAAAACTTGCCTCCTCCTTGTGGAAATATGACCAACTTACACAGTCAAAGACTTTATCAGTCAGGGCTCATGATTTCTTTTGTAATACAATTTCTTCAAAACTTAGATGAATTCAGACGTCTCTGTGTATCATACACTCAGAGTGCTTTCTTTGGCCAGGTTCTCTGTTCTGCTCTGTTTCTTTGCTTTCTTGTCCCCACACCTCTCTCCCTCAAAGGGTGGCTATACCATTAATATGATCTTTGCTAAGATGTGCTTCATTTCATTGAAACCTTTAACTGGTCTTGAACACATAAAGACTTAATCTCATGGCCTACTCTTTGAGGTCTAAAGCAGTGTACTTCCCTAAAGCCATACAGCCAAGTGACTCAGTTATACATTAAACTTCTGGATTCTGTCTCCTTTTGTTTATGATCAATGAGCCAAATATCCCCAGAGCACATTTATTTCTTATAAAGTCTGTTTAAATAATTAGTTAGTTTAGGCTGTGTTCATCTTGGTTATGGCATGCGGGATCTTCCTCGTGTCGTGTAGAATCTTTTGTCGTAGCGCACAGGGTTATACACAGACTCTCTAGTTATGGCACAGAGTGCACAGGCTTCAGTAGTTGTGGCGTGTGTGCTTGGCTGCCCCGTAGCAGGTGAGACTTTAAAAAAAATTATTTTTAATTGGAAGATAATTGCTTTCCCATGTTGTGTTGATTTCTGACATACAACATGAATCAATCATAGGTGCATATATGTCCACTCCCTCTTGAACCTCCCTCCCCTCCCACCCCATACTAACCTTCTAGATTGTCACAGAGCACTGGGTTGAACTCCCTGCATCATGCAGCAAATTTCCACTGGCTATCTATTTTACATATGGTAATGTGTGTGTTTCAATGCTACTGTCTCAATGTGTCCCACCCCCACCCTGGCCCGCTATGTCCACAAGTCTCTTCTCTATGTCTGGCATGTGGGATCCTAACTGCCCAACCAGGGATCGAACCTGTGTCCCCCACATTGCAAGGCAGATTGTTAACCACTGGATCACCAGGGAAGTCTGCCTTACAATGTCTTAACAGTTGGTTACAAGACAGTTGGTTAAAACGTAACTAATTACAACTGACACATGATACTAAGTTTCTGTTCTACAGACCCATCCCCTAGGGCTGCTAGCTCATGATCCACCCAGAATTGTTACAGGCAATCATTTTGCCCATGCAACACAAATCAGCACTTTCCAAGCCTTCTGTCAGTTTCCTTGCTATCCATCACATGATCACTAAGCCCCTGCCACATATCTGATGTTGTTGAAATGGTTCTCTTCAACATACAAATTTCTACATTAATCAAGAGAAGTACAACTAGTTGTGGTGACAGTCTCTAAATCTGTGAGTCAGCATAACAGAGGTTTGTGTTTATAGCATATTCCATACTGATTGGGAAACTCTCCTTGTGTGTCTGCTCCAAGTAGTGACGCAAGGATCCGGGACAGTGTGGTGTCTCCCATCTTCAGTGGGTGGCCTCCATGGGGACCATGGGAGGAGAAGAGAAAGTGCACGGTGTTTTATGGCTCTGCCTGAAATTGGTGCATGTTACTTCTGTTTCCATCTCCATTCTATCAGCTGTAACTCGATAATATGATCTCAACTATTTGCAAGTAAAGCTGGAAAACAGTATTCTTTTGTGGCTGAGAGGAGTAAAAGTGAATAGTGCCCATAGAGCCAGTCTCTCCCCTACCCCATGAGACTTTACCGTTGTGTCCATTCAGCGTTTGTTTAAGAGTCATTCTCATACTTAGCACTTCCTTGCTCTTTTTCCATTCTTTCATATAATACGTTCCTTCTGGGATCACTTTCTTTCTGCCTGACGTACATCATTTAGAATTTCTTCCAGTGAGTGCCTTCTGGCAGTACTTCTCTCAGTTTTATCTAAAATTTGCCATTCAATTTGCCATTCTCTTGAGAGATATTTATTATGGGACCTTTCCTTAATGGTGGGAGAATTCCTGTTATACTGTCTACCTTAGGCAGCACTGGTTTGTGTTTCCTGCTTGCTATGCCTCATGAGACTATTAAAACTTATGCTCAGATTCACTCAGTTTTACAAATGCCTTTGGGTAAAACCTGACTTCAGAAATCTAGTTATATCTCTGAACTCACATAATTATGTAATTTTTGGTCAAAGAATTACTTTATTGACAGATCATCAATGCATTTAAGATTTTATTATCTAGCATTTTGAGTAACTTTTTGATGGAAAAGGGAACCCAAGGGGGACCCAATATAGTCTTCCATATTACTCTATCTTCTGATATTTTTCACAAGTTCAAGGCCATTTCCTCACCAAATGGTGACTTCTTTAGTGGAGGACAAATATTAGACTTACTTTGCATTCTGTTCCAAAGGGAAAGCATCCTCATTAATGGAAGTTCCCGATTAAATCTAAAGTAAAAATGAAAAAGTCTCTCAGTCGTGTTCGACTCTCTGCAACCCCGTGGACTGGAGTGGGCAGCCTTTTCCTTCTCCAGGGGATCTTCCCAACCCAGGGATCGAACCCAGCTCTCCCACACTGCAGGTGGATTCTTTGCCAGCTGAACCACTTACCCGCTGAGCTACTGCTCTAAGGTGAACACAGACTGCCCCCCCCCCCCCGCCCTCCATCACACAGAAAAATAAATGTAGAGCTCCCTGTATGAGAGGATTAAGCCCACTCCCTCGGGGCTGATTGCGGTGTTGGGTGATAAAACTGCTGCTACTCTGTCCAGCGCAGCCTCACAGCACCTTAACCAGAACCTGGCTCTTAGTGTCGTGTGTTAGTTGCTCAGTCATGTCCGACTCTTTGCGACTCCATGGACTGTATCCCGCCAGGCTCCTCTGTCGGTAGAATTCTCCAGGCAAGAATACTGGAGTGGGTTGCCATTTCCTTCTCCAGGGGATCTTCCCGACTCAGGGAGCGAACCCGGGTCTCCTGCATTGCAGGTGGAAGCTTTACCGTCTGAGCTACTAAGGAAGCTACTAGGCTCTTAGTAAGTGCTCCATAAATACCCCATGAAAGCTGAGCTCACATATTTCTTTCTAACAAATTAGAGAACCACACAAATATATTTTTTAAATGTTTAAACATCTTTATGCATGGCGCTTTGCTCTCTTGTGGGACTTAGCACATTTGGGTTTACAGTGAAGACTTTCTGGGTCTTTGCCTTTATCGTTACAACTAAATCATTGTTTCCATGAGGACAAGAGCCTGCATGCCACTTTCGATATACCTCACAGGCTAGTACAGTGTCTAGTGTGCATGTGGCTGGTGTTCAGCAAAGTAGGTAGATTGGTTGGTCAAGTAAATAAACCTCTGAAATCACAGATATTTGCCATTTCAGAGCTGGTGGGGATTAAAGGTGCTGTCCACAGCCTCAGGACAAGAAATGCCCTAAGACAATGATTAGCCAATACCTATCAAATGCAGTGGATTGTGCCCTACCTGCAGGAGGCTAGCCTCTATTCAGGTCAAAGGTGAGCTCTTCTCATGCATTTATGAGCTCCGTCATACCCCACCCCACCCCATAGAGTAGATCCACATTCAGGAGGCTTGTGGCTACAGAGCAGAGTACATGTCACAAGACCACGACCCCAGTGTGAGATGCCTGACTTGGCCACAGTCAGTGGAGCACACTAGTACATACAGGGTTGGTCATGTCTTTGAGTAACAGGTAACATAGGTAGAAAGGTCTCTGAAAGCAGTTTCTGGGATCAACCCATGCTAATGAAGTGAGTTGCCATGTGCTTTTCCCAGATCTTTGGTTTCTGACCAAGACTTGAGATGAAAGGTGATGATGGTCAGCTTCCAGGACCTGACACAGTCTCTGTTTCTCTGCAGCTGCGGGTCTTCAAGCTGGCCAAGTCCTGGCCAACCTTAAACACGCTCATCAAAATCATCGGCAACTCGGTCGGGGCCCTGGGGAACCTGACCATCATCCTGGCCATCATTGTCTTCGTCTTTGCTCTGGTTGGCAAGCAGCTCCTGGGGGAAAACTACTGCCAAAAGCGGAAAAAAATTTCGGCGCCCAATGAAGATTGGCCACGCTGGCACATGTACGACTTCTTCCACTCCTTCCTCATTGTCTTCCGGATCCTCTGTGGAGAGTGGATTGAGAACATGTGGGCCTGCATGGAAGTTGGCCAGAAGTCTATCTGCCTCATCCTTTTCTTGACAGTGATGGTGCTGGGCAACCTGGTGGTGAGTGCATGGGCAATGCAGGAGACTTCAGGGTTACCCTAGAAAGCTTTGACATTGCACATGTGCTGCCACATTGCACCTCCCTGACAGAAAGGCCTTCAAACTTTTCAAAGATGTGTGGCGTACATCATGACAACTGTCCATTGGGAGGCAGCAGGAATAAGCTTATGTGACAGAGCAGGAAAGACCTGGTTTGGAAGCCCAGCTCCACCTCTCATAAAGTTGGGTGATCCCGTGCAAGAGACAATCTCCTGAGTTTTAATTCCCTTAAAATAAAAAAAAAAAAAATAGTGCTTACTCACGGGCTTACTGGGAGAATTAAATTACAGGAACAATATATGCAAATTGCCTAGTGCAGCGTCTGAGCTATGGCAGAAAGTCAATAAATGTTAGCTATTAGTTGTTGAAGGAATATTTCCCTTCCCCACTGTAGGGGGTATCAGGAGATTTTTTTGGAGAGCGGGGGGAGGGTAGGGAATAAGAACTGACTGATATCTTGGAGCTACATGGGTTCTAGCTAATAGCAGGAGGGCAAGCACAATGGGACTAGAGGAAGGAGGTAGGTTATAAACAACATGCAACATCATGATGACAATAACAAAGCCCACTCCCAGGTTTGGGGGAAGTCCCTCTGGAGGCCTTTTTCACAATTGGCCCCACCACCCCTTCTCTGTCCCAGCCTGGCTCCTCCCCTCAGCTTGTGTCCACCCTCTCAAGTTCCAGGTTCTCTTGCTCTCCTAGCTGTGGCCTGGTAGGGGGAAGGTGTGACTTCTAGGAACCTTTTTCTCTCTATTTTTTTATTGAAGTATAGCTCATTTACAACATTGCATTAGTTTTAGATGTATAGCTTAGCAATTTGTTTTTTTCCCATTATGGGTGATTACAGGATATTGAGTATGATTCCCTGTACCATACTGTAAATTCTTACTGCTTTTCTATCTCATGTATAGTAGTTTGTATCTGTTAATCCCTTATTCCTAATTTATCGTTCCTCCTCCCACCTTTCCCCTTTGGTAACCATAGTTTATTTCCTATGTCTGTGAGTCTGTTTCTATTTTGTATATTCGTATTTATTATTTTTTAGATTCCACATATAAGTGATATCATATAGTAAGTTTTTTTGTTTGACTTATTCCACTAAGTATTATATCCTTTAGGCCCATCCATGTTGCTGAAAATGGCAAAATATATTCTTTTATGGCTGAGTAATATTCCATTGTGTATATGTGTGTGTGTGTATACGCACTGCATCTTGAGTCAATCATCTGCTGATAGACATTTCGGTCACTTCCATGTCTTAGAGGAGCCCCTTTCCTATTGCCCTGGAAGTCAACCAACCTGAATTCTTTTCCCATAAGAATTTTACAGATAAAGGAAAACTAAACCATAAGAGGGGATGAAAAGACAAATCTGGGCTCTTCAAAGTCTTTCCTACCAGGGTTCCTGAGCCAGGGCAGCCTTCTACCCACTCTCTGAATAGGGGGCTGGACAGAACACCTTTCCTCCAAGCTGAGCTCCCCATCCTTGCAGAGTCACAGGGGGCCCTGTCCCTGAAGCAGGAAGTTTGCCTCTCTGAGCATTTTTACATCCTCATGTCATTTCCTCTTCACAACCACTCTGAAAGGTAGGGAATCCCCACTCCCTGCTGGTAGGGGAAGGACATGAATTTGGAAGCAGAGAGGAGATGTACCCAGGATTCCAGAGTGAGCAGTTGAACCAGGGTATGGCTGATAAGGGTGGCCCTGGGGCATGCCCAGGCCTGCTCCCTTTGTTGTCCCTTAATGTCCCTTTGCTCGGCAGGAGTGACCCTCCACTATGGCGGAGAATGCTTCTAGGCCCTGTCCACGTGAAGCGGGTCTCTTAAGGGCATCCCCGAGGCTCCTCTCAGTCGCTGTCAGAATGTCCACTCCCCCAAGAAGAAAAGCATCTTGGGTGGGCAGGAGAGGCCCAGGCGTGGCTGTCCTGCCATCCAGCTGCCAACCCGGCGGGGCCATGGAAGGGCTCAGCTCACCGACTGAGTGACCCACCCTTCTGTACCTTCTCTCCAGGTGCTTAACCTGTTCATCGCCCTGCTGCTGAACTCCTTCAGCGCCGACAACCTCACGCCACCTGAGGACGACGGTGAGGTGAACAACCTGCAGGTGGCCTTAGCGAGGATCCAAGTGTTTGGCCAGCACACCAAGAGGGCTCTTTGCAGTTTCCTCAGTCGGCCCTGCTTGCTCCCCTGGCCCAAGGCAGAGCCCCAGTTGGTGGTGAAACTCCCACTTTCCACCTCCATAGCCAAGAACCACATTGCTGCTGACACAGCCCTGGGGAGCCCCGGACGGCTCCCAGCTCTCAGAAGCCCCAGGGATGACCACAGTGACTTCATCACTGATCCTAACATATGGGTCTCTGTGCCTATTGCTGAGGGTGAATCCGACCTGGATGACTTGGAGGAGAATGGTGAGGAGGATGCTCAGAGCACTGGGCAGGAAGCGATCCCCCAAAGGCAGGTGAGAGTTCTCCCATGGGATAACCACAGGAAGCAGGGAGGGGCCTCAGGGCTGGAGTGACCAGGGGCAGTAGGGAAATTTTAATAAGAGGTTTTCCAACCTCAGGGCTGGTGCAGCCTTGAAGAGCCCCAGGCAAGCCAGGTATAAGAGCCCTAGATGTTAGGAAGCACAGGCCATGCCAAGCTCTCTGGAGAAGGTTGCATTTAAGCAGGGCATTCGGGGAGCAGGGGCAGTGTCTGATCCCCTGGCCACCTGGAGATGCTTGAAAATGTCTTTCCTACAGCTGCCCCATTCATTCCACCCAACCGGGGCTCTGTGCAGGAGATGCTAATAAGATTCCTCTAAGAACAGGATGTTGTCCAAAAGCAAGGCTCCTCTCATCTTCACCAGCAGCCTAAGGAGTCCTGATCACTATGTGACTCATTCATCCAACTTTTCCCGACAAGGGATGTCACAGGGAAATGACACTTGCTCCTTTGGCACCACGGAATTTAAAGCACATTTTTGGGTAACATATATTTTTAAATGCTTTGCACAGCTCCTTTCTACCTTAAGGTGTAAATCAACCCTTGTTAACCTCTTCTCAACAACTCAGCACATGCACCTCTCCACAATGTGGAAAGGCAGGGGTGCCTCTGGGACCTGGGGACAAAGAGTGATGCTGGCCAGGCCACTAAGTGGCCTCAGACAGCTGTGCTTTGAGTCTACAGCTCTTCCCTAGCCTCCTTCCCTTGCAGCTGTCACTGCTCTTGTGTTCCAGCAGCTGCTGTTATCAGCTGCCATATTTTACATGCCTTTGTCTGGGTGACAGCCGAAGGCAGGGCATCAACATCCCCAGAGTAAAGGACATGAACTCTGTCACAGCCATCTCCACTCAGAGTCATTTTCAATTACTTTGGGGGTTCTTGGGGTCTCCAAAGGGCCAAGTTCATGACCACTCTGACCCCAGCACAAGTGATAATGGTCATGGCTAACATCTATGGAGCCAAGAACTACTTGCTAAGTGCTTTGCAAATATGAACATATTTAGTCATCAAAATAACCAAATAAAGTAGATCTTGCCTTCTCAAGTTTGCAGATGGGGAAAATGAAAATAAGAGAGGTTAAATAACTTGCCTAATGTCACATAGCTTGTAAGTAATGATGCCAGGAGTCACACACAGATCCATCTGGCTATATGTATATACATTAATGGCACATGTCAAGTCCTTGGCTCTGGCAGACAATGCTGTGCAATCTCTCTTCAGAATTAGAAGTGATGAACTGAGGGTGAGCCAGGTACTCAAGAGAGGACTTTCTCTCACTATCAGGAGCAGCTGCAGCAAGTTGGGAAGTATGAGGATCACCTGCCACGCAGGAGCCCGGGGTCTGGAATATCCTCTGAGGACCTGACTCCATACCTAGGTGAGAAGTGGAAAGACGAGCCTCCTGCTCAGAGCCCTGCAAAGGTAGGTATGTGAGCTTCCTGGAGAGGTTGAAAAGCCTGCCAGCCACTGACCAGTGGATGGGGCCCGGGGGATGGGGCTGGGCATGAGGTATTCCAGACTACACTCAACCAAACCTCGTGTCTCATCTTGGGAATTTTCAAATTCCTTCCTAACCTCTGGGCTAATCAGTATGATTTTATCGGTAGGAAAGAGGTTCCATAGACTGGGGGGGCCAGGACCCATTCCTCAACCTCTCTGAGCCCCCGTGCCTCCATCTGGAAGCCGAGTGGTTATGGCTACTTGGTAGGACTCTTTTGAAGCTTCCATGAGATGCTGCTTGTCAAATGTTTAGCTCCTGCCAGAAATGGAATAAGTGCCCAGAAAATGACAGCCAAGAAAAAAGGAAACAAAAAGACAATGCACAGAGAAAGTTAAGTTATCTTTCAGAGCCAGCAGATAAAAGTCGGAGTTGCTGTGGGTGAAGAAGTCTTCCCCATGACCACCCCCGCTTTCTTTTGTCCATACCATCTTCTCTGGTCAAAACCAGACTGGTGCTGGGGAGAGGCTGTCTGTACCGAGTGGTGTACTGACAGTCTCACATAGACCAAACAGGAAGAAGATCTTATAAGCAGTAAAAAGAAACTTAGTGGTTTCATTACAAATCTTTAAAGAAAACAAGTTACATTGAAAGAGGAATCTCTAAAGATTTAGCATCTGTAATAGCTCCATATTACATTCAGGAATTTCACTTGACACCTAACCACTGAGTTCCAATGATGACAGGCACCGGGGAGGCAAAGATAAGGAAGACATAATTCATCCTGAAGCTATCAAGCCCATCAGCTTCAGGAGTGCTGGCCACTGGCCGTGTGCCTCAGGGCAAGGCTGACCCAGAAGGGTGAGAGAAGAGGGTGGGCTGAGATGGGATTTGAGGGCCCTGGATGAACACCGGCCTCTTGGTTCCAGATGGGTGAGGGGTACTCTCTTCATGTGGATGGCATATTTCTGCTGAGCATTGGAAGGACTCCCCTGGCTAGCCTTCTCAACTGGATGTTTTCAGTGCATTCCTGCTGGGGATTGTTTTTTGTTTTTGTTTTGTCGGTGACCCCGGCCAGGCAGGGAGGGGCCTGACAATGACAGATGGGACCCACCCACCCCCATTTGGGTCCATTAGCCGAGCGATCAAGTTTACTAATATGAGAGCAGCTTCAGCTCCTAATTGAATTCATCTGGAGACATTACAGGGCTGAAGCTGCCAGGAGGGCAGCAGGGCCCCTGCAGCATTGCTCCGTGATTAAATATTCAAGCCCAGTGAACGCTGAGAGTCTTGATGGGTGTAATTACGGTGTCTCGGGCCATCGCCAGCCCTCCATCAGGGGCCTGGAGGTTTAAAGCCTTGCACGGCTGAACCTCTGGGGCTCCACAGAGAGCACCGCTGTTCTGGGGTTCAGCTGGCAAGGCACCAGAACAGAAGGGGCGCCGTGGTGGGTCCAGCCCCGAGGGGCTCTCGCTGTATCTCGGGGCATCTAGGAACTCCAGGCCCATTGGGCCGATGGTGACCGTGTGCAGATTCACGAGGCCCTGCAGAGAGCTGGGTTCACTGCTGGGGTTTCTGCCCTGCAGGGAGCAGACGACACGAGCTCCTCGGAAGGCAGCACTGTGGACTTCCTGGACCCCGAGGAGATCCTGAGGAAGATCCCTGAGCTGGCAGACGACCTCGATGAGCCAGACGACTGCTTCACGGAAGGTAGAGTGGCAGCCACAGGCCTCTTCCCCTTGACATTCATTAGGGCCAGAATCCAGCTCATGTGGACACTTCTGTGTTCAGGGCTCTGGCCTGGGGTCCACGGGAGACAGACAGGCAGGATCCTTTTCTCCTTACTCTCAGGCTCGAGGGCCCAGCGTCAAACATGAATGCCAGACTCCCAGAAGTTGAGCAGTGGAATCTGTATCTCCCGCCACATTAGACACAGCAAACAGTTGCTCTGCCTTCCTCATCACCTTGGAAAACACCTCACTGAGTTATAAACCTGCCCTCTTGAGGGTGAAAGGGAAAGGAAGCCACTGCCATAAACTCTTGCTTGGGGACGTGAAGGACCCAGAGGAGGGCAGGATCATCTGTGTCCCTCCATCCCCTGTGTGACTCTTACAAGCAGAACCTGCATCTTTTATTCTTCCTTTTCCTCAGTATTTAGAACAGCAAGGCCTGCTATGTCCTCAGTAGATATTTGTGCAATGAATAAACATGTATTTCATATGATGAAAGTAATTGTGGCCTAAACAAACAAATGAACCATTTAATTGAATTTCTACTTTCACATGACCCTCGGCTGGGCTGCCCCCCAGTCCCATCCCAGCCGTAAGGACCTCCCAGTTCAACACAGGTTCAGCATGGCCCCTCAGACACCCTCAGGCCCAGGCCCCATGTCTTGTGCAGCCACCAGAGAGGGTGGGATAAGGAGAGGGACCATGGTATCACCTGCAGGGAGGAAGTGCCTGGGAGGAGGTGAGAGTGAGCAAGACCAGTGGTGGAGAGGAGGAAGGGCAGGATGGAAAGGCTGCCTGAAAAGGGACCGGGCTTCTCTCCTATCACAGGAAAAAATTCTTTTCCAAAGAAGCAGCAAGTGGGTTTCCCAGCAGAGTGGTTTCCCTGCCAGGGCTGGAGCCAAATGTGCTTCCTTTACCAGTGGAACATCACTCACCCCCAGTCCCTTCTCCCCACAGGCTGTGTTCACCACTGTCCCTGTTGCAGAGTGAACAGCTCCAGGTTTCCATGGGCCACAGGCTGGCAGGTACGCAAGGCCTGCTTTCGCATCGTGGAGCACAGCTGGTTTGAAAGTTTCATTGTCTTCATGATCCTGCTCAGCAGTGGAGCACTGGTAAGGGGAGATGGGGTCCCTGCCACAGCGTCCTCCAGGTGTGTGATCTCCCACCATCCAGAGGCCCTGGGGCCTCAACAGTGGGCTGCTTTGACACCTGGGCTGAAAGTCGCCAACCTGTGACTGAAAGGTGATCTGCAGCCCAGCATGAGGGCTCCTCTTAGCCGGAGTGCATGATCGGTGCTTGAGGTGCCCAGGTCATGGCCTGCTACACCTGACTGTGTGGATTTCAAGCAGTGAGTGTGGAGATCCCACTTTATAGGGAAACTGACATTCAAAGGCTTTATGGGACTTGTCCAAGGTTACCCAGCTTGTCAGTCATAAAACCTAACTTTGCCCTCATTTGATCCCAAAGTCCCTGATTTTCCACCTTCTGGCCTCCCAAACACACCGCCCTTTTCTGAGGGCCCAGAACCAAGAGGACCACCCTTCCCTGCTCTATCAAGTCACTTGCAAATACCGCCGTCATTCATTCAAAGCTCATGGAAAATCATCACAACAGCACTTCTCAAAATTTAATCACCCAGGGAGCTTCTTAAGATGCAGATTCTGATTCAGTAGATCTGGGGTGAGGCCTGAGAATCTGCATTTGCAACAAGCTCCCACATGGTGCTGATGCTGGTCCACGGGCCACACTTTGAATAACAGGGCCTTACTGTCCGAGAGATTTTGAGTTGAGACACTTCCTAAGCCGGCTCAGTGGTAAAGAATCTGCCTGCCAATGCAGGAGATGCAGGTTCAATCCATGGGTCAGGAAGATCCCCTGGAGGAGGAAATGGCACTCCAGTATTCTTGCCTGGAGAATTCCATGGACTGAGGAGCCTGGCAGGCTACAAACTGTCCACAGACGTGCGAAGAGTTGAATGCAACTGAACACACACACTCATCCTACTGCTAAGTCACTTCAGTCGTGTCCGACTCTGTTCGACCCCATCCCTGGGATTCTCCAGGCAAGAACACTGGAGTGCATTGCCATTTCCTTCTCCAATGCATAAAAGTGAAAAGTGAAAATGAAGTCGCTCAGTCATGTCCGACTCTTCTCAACCCCGTGGACTGCAGCCTACCAGGCTCCTCCGTCCATGGGATTTTCCAGGCAAGAGTACTGGAGTGGGGTGCCATTGCCTTCTCCGCACACTCATCCTAAGCCTCTTGCTGAATGCCCAGCTTTGTAGCATACGGAAGGATGTTTCCCTCTGCATCATGGCATAGTCTCACCACGCAATCTCAACTCATCTTCCCAATGAACCAAGGTAGACATGGACACAGGAAGGGATTTATCATCCCCAGGGGTCCGCATTTACGGATGAGTACATCACAGCCCCGAAAGCCCCCAGCTCATTAGTTAAAGGGAGTACTCACACCCCAGCCTCTTGACTCATAGCCCCAGTGTTTCCACTTGTCTTGCTCCCCATGTGTCACTTACTCCCTGAAAGCAATATCCTGACCATCTGGGCATGCACTCCAAAGCCACATTTCCCAGGAAGGGAGGCCAAACTGCTGAGGGTGCTGTCTTAGCATTCAGGAGGAGCCAAGGAAGGCGAGAAGGTCTGATGGGAGGAGAGCTGAGGGAGGAGCGTCTCGTGCAGCAGGCTGGCCTGCCATCTTGGCTGAGTGGAGAGGGGCTGGCAGCATCTGGCAATGCCCACTGCCCTGGAACAGGGTGGTGAGGTCTCTCTCAAGCAGCAGTCTCAGCCCAGTCCTAAGTGCAGAGGCCTCACTGCAGGGCACGGGGAGGCTGGGCAGTGCATTCGCCACACATACCCTTCCCTCTATCATTTGATGTGACTATAACCACATTTGCTAGGGACTGGGTGCTTTCTTCATCATCTCCTTCCCTTCTCTCCCCATTCCCCTTCTCCACACACCCCAGCTGCTCCCCCCGCCCTCCCTCCAGGCGGGGAGCACACATCCCACACCAGCTGCTGAACCCGCCCCAGCTTTGCCCTCCCATCCCCCTTTCCTTCCCCAAGGGACTGAACTGGCTGGCACCAAATTTAGTCTTCCTTATGCTTTTACTTTGAGTACATTTTTTTTCTAAATAGCATGAGTTTTTATCTGACAAAGTGCAAAAAAAAAAAAAAATACTTGGAAATTATGGGAAAATGCAAAGAAAAAATAACACCCATTTTCCTATCACTCGGAGAGAATCTCACTTTGAAAACATTTTGGTGCACTTCCTTCCCATCTTTTTAATGCATGTAATACATAAGTATTACAAAATGGAAATCACACTTGTGCATTTCATAATTTCTCAGTAAATTTTCATGGTAATTTGGTCTTCCTGTCTTATTGACTGGCTGCAGTGTAGTTAACCCCCACACTCACTCCTGATAGCGTTGAATCTGCCTGCAATGCTGGAGATGCAGGAGACCTGGGTTTGATCCCTGGGTTGGGAAGATGCCCTGAAGGAGGGCACGGCAACCCACTCCAGTATTCTTGCTGGAGAATCTCACAGACAGAGGAGCCTGAATGGGCTACAGTCCTCGGGGTCACAAAAGAGTCAAGCATGACTGAGCGACTGAGAACACACACACACATCCTTATGTACACTCCTTTGGAGGCGTCAGCTTTTTTTCCTGTCTTAGATCCAGCCTTAGAAGCAGAACTGGAAGCAGGAATTCTTGTGCAGTTTGTGGAGGGCACCCTCTGGGTCTTCCCTGGTAGCTCAGTTGGTAAAGAATCCACCTGCAGTGCAGGAGACCCCGGTTTGGTTCCTGAGTTGGGAAGATCCGCTGGAGAAGGGATAGGCTACCCCCTCCACTATTCTTGGGCTTCCCTTGTGGCTCAGCTGGTAAAGAATCTGCCTGCAGTGCGGGAGACCTGAGTTCAATTCCTGGGTTGGGAAGATCCCTGGAGAAGGGAAAGGCTACCCACTCCAGTATTCTGGCCTGGAGAATTCCATTTACTACATAGTCCATGGGGTCACAAAGAGTCAGACACCACTGAGCAGCTTTCACTTTCCTCTGGGCTGGAGCACGTGAAGGAAGTAGGACAGAACAGGGAAAGGAGCTGGAAAAAGTCGTGGTTCCCATGAAGCCCAGCTTCACCTTGATCCCATGGGAGCTCTGAAGCATCAAGGCCATCACAGGACTGGCCCACCCTGAAGCAAGGGGACAGTCAGACACTGGCTGCAGCTGCCCCCAGAGGGGTGATACAGTCTCCTAAGGTGGAGTCACTTCCCTTCAGCCCAGGGACGTGTTCTCAGGCAACAGGCATCACCAGCTGTTAAAATCCAACATTCACAGTAGCCCGAGATGGTCACACTGGTCCCTTAAACAGGATCTGGGTGGGATACCAACAATGGGTAGTGTCCTTAGGATGCGTTCTTGAAGGCAGAATTGCTGCTGCATTTCTAAAACATTTGAGGCATATTACCAAGTTGGAGGTCCGAAAAAACTCAACTAGTTTTTACTCCACCCAGCTGTGTGTGCAAGGAGCTGCTTCCCCACAGCCAAACTGACTGGGGGTTCCCCTCACCCCATCCATCCCCACCCCATGCTTCTTCCTCTTCATCAATCTAATAAAAGAGAAATGGCATCTTTTTTTTTCATTTGGATTTCCTTAATTACTGGTGAAATGCAGCATTCTTTTTCAGAGTTCATTGGTGAATCTTACTTTCATTTTCATGAACATCCTTTGTTGCTTTTATTTTTTAAACCAAGTCACTGTTAACAATCCCTTTGGTTCACTTCCAAAATCCAATTCGAGAAGGTTTCCTTTCTCACTTGTGTTCAGCTTCCCTGCAAAGTATAAGCAGGACTGTGTGTCCCTGCTGGCTCCAAGGAAGTCCTGGTTTGTATCTAGCAGGGCCTCCTCCACTATCTCACGCTACCTCCCCAGAGCAGAGAAAACAAAATGATGCAGGTGAGCTGGTTCCCAAAGCTCTCCCAGGAGCTGTGGCAAGGGCTGGCTAGATCCTTTCCTCTCCTTGGGCCCCATTGCTGTGGGTCTAAGCCACCTATCAACTTGCTTCCTTCCTTCCAGGCCTTTGAAGATTTTTACCTTGACCAGAAGCCCACGGTGAAGGCCTTGCTGGAGTACACTGACAGGGTGTTCACGTTTATCTTTGTGTTTGAGATGCTGCTCAAATGGGTGGCCTACGGCTTTAAGAATTACTTCACCAATGCCTGGTGCTGGCTAGACTTCCTGATCGTGAACGTGAGTGACCCAGTGGACACTTGTGGAGTTGGGGGTCCTTTCCTCTGGCTGATGGCTGCAGCTAGTGCAAAGAAAGTTTAGCAAGGGATCTGAGAATAGCCCTGCATACCTGTGATCCAGGTAAAGATCTAAACAGTACATGATTCCAACACAACAGTGACCATCAGGTGAGTCTTTAGGTCCTTGGTCTCCATCCAGAAGGACCACTTTCTACTCTCTGTTTTTTACATTCAAAGCAAGATAGTACATGACCTTGAATCCACTGGCAGGGCTTCCAGACCTCAGGATGCTAAAGATTGCCTGGCACAGAGAACCTGCCCTCCCTCTGACTCAGTGATCTCCAGCCTTTGCTATGCTCTAGAATCAGTTGGGGAGCTTGTAAGAATACAGTGAACAAACACTCCTCTCCCCAGAGATTCTGGTCTTACTGGCCCTAGATGGAGTCCAGGCATCAGTGTCTTGTGAAAGTTTCTGGGCATGTCCAGTGTGCAGACAGGATAGAGAACCACTGAGCTTGCACCCCTGGCATTTCCCCAGTGGCACTAAAAGTGACAGAGGGCCCCACTGGAGAGGTGGTGACCTGGAGCTTGTGTGTTCAGATGAACTTGTGGCCACTGGCCCTGCATTAGGGGATTTACCAAGGGCCTCCCACACATTAAACTTGAGATTTCTCAAAGCTCTGGGGAGACCATACTCAATAAAGTCTCCTTATAGTTCTTCTAGCCCCCAAAGCCCCGAGAGAGTGCCTCCTCTTCTTAACCATACAGTCCTTTATCTGTCCAGGCTCTTGCAGTCTTGGCTTTTCAGGATGGCTGCCTGAGCTATTTGTTCACTGCTGCATGTCTGAGGGTCCCTGCAGGCAGGGGGAGGCACGTGCTATGTTTGTCTCTGCTTCCCACACTCCCGCAGCCATCGGTGCCAAGGTCTGCACATCAGAGGTGTTAGGAAATGTATCTGTATTTGGTGCTTGCCTCCTGAAGCTGGATGGGGTCCAGTTCAGAACATTCTGTCCAGCCTCCTGTGTTGGCAGGTCCCCCATAGCAGGTCTGGGCACCCAATTCTCTTCTTTCCTGATATGAATGCACTAGCAGCATCAGGTCACTGTATCACAGGGATTAGCTGTGAGGCCTGAAATCTGAGTCACAGGTGATAATTTTGTAGGTTATCAAATAATTATTCATAGATGAAAGATAAATGTTTAATTCCAGCCACCCACCCTTGTTAGGGGCAGTCACTCCTAAGTAGGTCTCACTAGTTTCAGTCCTAATCAGCTGAAATGGTCACCCATTCATCCACCCATTCTCCTACCAATTCTCCTTCTGAACATCCATCCCTTCTTCCATCTATCCAACCATTCACCCTTCCTTTTTTCCTTCCTTCCAAATATCCATTCATGTTTACTTCTCCTATTTATTCTCTGTCAGTCTTCTCCCTCTGTCCATCCATCCATCCTCCTTCTTCCTCTCTTCCCTTCTGTCCCTCTGTTCACCCTAACTTTCTATCCATCCATCAATTGGTTCTTAACCCTTCTCTTTCTATCCTTTGATTTGTCTTTCTATCAAACTGTCCAGTCGTCTAACTCACTATTCATTCATTCAAGCACCTTCCATCCAAGTATCCTTCTATACATTCATTTCTATCTTTCTATTCTTCCTTTAATCTTCCTCATCCACCTATCCTTCCTTTCTTCCACCCATCTGTCCATTCAGCCTCTTTCCTTCCATTCATCCATCCTGTCAACCTTCCATCCATTCTCTCATCTCTTCCATTCCTCTATCCATCTACTTTTTCATTCATCCATCAGTCATTTTACCCAGCCAGCCATCCTGCCCCAATCCATCCACCCCATTTATTCACTATGTCAATTCTTTTTTGCCTTCTTTCTTCTATCCTCTCTTTCAATTCTATCATATCCATCCTTGTATCATTTAATCCATTCTTCTATCCAATCATCCTTCAACTTTCTTTCAATATATCTTCCTTCTTTCTTTCCTTCCTTCCATCTACCCATCCCAACATACTTTTGTCTTTCTTTCAATTTGTCAAAATGCTTATTTATAACTACAGAATATAAGATTGTCTTATGAAGTGCTCTGGGAGAGATAGACACCGAGAAATAAAAATTCCCTGTCTCCAGAAGTTTATACTTTAATCCTCCAGCAGATAAGACACACAGAGAGAAATAAACATATGATGATTGAGGATGCTGTGAGCACTGCTGGAAATAATTAGTGTCTTAGGGACATAGAGACATAAACCTGCATCTGCTCTGGGGGTGGGGTAGCTGGGAAGGCTTCATATAGAAGTTGGCATTAGATATAGAACTTAAAATGAGTGGGAGCAATAAGGTACAAAAAGGGGTGGGGTGGCCAATTTAATTAAAAGATGACCCTGGGCAGAGGCACAGACACAGATACATTTAGGGAATTATTTGATTTGGGTAGGATATATGGATGATATATGACTGGAAAAGCAGGCTATGGCCATATAATATAGGCTAAGGAGTCTGGAGCTTGTCCTGAGATGATAAAGCATCAGGGAAGGTTGGGAGTAAGGGAGAAACATGATCATAATCAAATTTGCAGTGGAGAATGAATGGGATGGATGCAGCAGCAGGGCCTAGAGATCAGTTGAGAGGCTTGTGGCCTGAGATGTAGGAATGGAGTTGGACTTGAGCAGGAGGGCTTTGATGGAGAGGCCCCAGCTCCTGACTGCCCCAACTACTGATTTTGCAGGCCTCCTGGGGACTGAGCAAAAGACTGAACAGGGTCCAGGATGGAACTGGCCCCCAACCTCCTGTTGTCAGTCAGCCAGGCAGCAGGGTGCCACCTGCTGATGTCTGGAGAGTTGCCTAGATGAAGGAAGGGGGTCCTTCCCATTCCAGTTTTTTGTCCTAGTGGAACAAGCTACAATTCAGAGAACAGGCATTATTTGGGGCTCTAGCACCCAAGTGTAAACCCTTTCTTTTCTGACACACCCACCCAGCTATCAAGACAAGCTGAGCCTGAATTCAGCCCAGCAGTCATGGTGCGTTTGGGGTCTCCCAGGATTGGGTCACAGTCTCTGGCAAGCTCAAGTCAATGCATAAGGTATCTCTCTGGAACCGTCAAAGTTCCTGAGAAGCATGGCCATTTTTCCATGTCAATTTGGGTCATTTGCAGTCCTTGGTCCAACACTTAAAAAATGCAAAACTGACTGACCAACAGGGACTCACAACTCAAGTCATTATACCTCAGCGGTCTGTCAAAGCTGAATCTCCTGACCCCATGCCAGTCATCCTTCCTGAAAAACTGCAGAGCTGTGAGGGCCTCAGAGTTCTCTTAGTCTGACTCCTCACTTTACAAAGGGTAACAACTTTTGTAAACCTGGACTAGCAAGGCACTGACCAAAGGGCACAAAAAAAATTAGCGTTGAAAGGGAAGTAGACACCACCCAGCTTCTCCAGTGGCTAAGTGGTATAAAATCTGCCTGCCAATGCAGGAGACACAGGAAAATTCCCTAGGTCAGGAAGATCCCCTGGAGAAGGAAATGACAACCCACTCCAGTATTCTTTCCTGGGAAACTCCATGGACAGAGGAGCCTATCAGGTACAGTCCATGGGGTCAGACGCAACTGAGTGACTAAAAAACAACAGATCTCACCCAGCCCAGGACTCTCTCCCTCCCTCTTTTCTGAGCAAATACAATTGAGACTCACTTTATATTCCTCAAGATAGATTTTCAGCATCACCCCCATGAAGGGCCAGCATCTCTCCAAGTCTCTGAAGGTCAATCAAATGTTAAAGGCTGTTGGGACCTGGCTAATGCCCCTGGAGGGGAAAGGGAAGGCTGATTTACTACACCAGGAGCTTGACCCCCTACATACCAGGGTGTGGCAATGTGAGAGACTGAGATTTTCTTGAACAATAGTTCAGATTAATGTTGAATGAAATCTTTCATGAAAGTGAAGAGATTGGACTCTTGCTATACCTCTCATTAGAGTTCAGAATAAGGTGGAAGCCAGGTTGACGGCTCCTACAGAGTAGGGAGCGGGAGGGATTTCCTGTCTTTTTCCACCAGGGCCAGTTTAGGAGCCTTAGGGTGATGCTTTTGCTCTCTGCCTGCTCTCTTGTCAGATCTCACTGACAAGCCTCATAGCGAAGATTCTGCAGTACTCTGACATGGCATCCATCAAAGCCCTTCGGACCCTCCGCGCCCTGCGGCCACTGCGGGCTCTGTCTCGGTTTGAAGGCATGCGGGTAAGGCTTATCTCCTAAGGGCTCTGGCCTGCAGCGTTCGGTGTCCACGCCACCTTTATGCTCTGCGCCCCACCCCCACAGATCCCCACTTTCTGCCGTCACACCGGTGCTGCTGCAGTGTCCTCACTCTCCTGGTTCTCCTTCAAGTCCCTCTGTAAGCGCTCTTTGCTTCTCACATCCAACAGGACCCAGACCTCACTCTCTCTTGCGCTCAGTGAGGTGACCCTGCTTCACGGCTTCGCAAGCATCTCTGATCTCAGTCTCCCACTCTGCCTTTTGTCCTTATTGTAAAAATCTTCACAACATCCCAAGCTCTTCATCTTTCCATGACAAATAAGCCCTGTCTCTGACACTCCATTTAAAGGCAGTGACACACAGCAGCTTAGCCACCAACCACCAGCAGGGATCTTCTCTTCAACCCAGCCCAATCATTTGTCCTATGGATTCTCTCCTTTGATCCATCCCTCTCCTTATCCATGGCTTCAGCCTCCACCTTGCCCTCCCTGTCTTCCTCAGAATGGAATGCTCACAAGCCTGGCCCTTGTCTCACAGAGGGACAAGGGACTGCTCATTTTTCCCCTCCCCCTTCCTCATAATCATGAAAGTCCCCTGGTACAGAAAGCAAAGTTTGCTTTCTTCCTCTACCATTGCCTCAAAAAATACACAGTACTTTCAAAACAAGTGTGGACTTTTAAAATTAACTTGTATCTTTACAAACACTAGGAACTTATGATTGAAATATTTTGATATTTATTTTATCTCCAGGTTGCTGATTTACAAATCAGCAAGTTTGTGAATATGAATTTGGGTTCTCACTGATGATTGACCAAAGTGCACTATAAACTATATTTTATAAAAAATATACTTTATAAAATAAAACAAAGTTCTCAAGTCTGTGTGTGCAAGTACAGAACACACTTGCACCCCTAACTGAGCATGTATGTACTTATAAATGTGTCCTCAGTTTTGAGGAGAGACAGTGAACCCTGCCCGGAATGACCTTGAGAGAGAAGGTATAAACCCATCTTCAGCTGCCCAGTGCCTCTGTCTTCTGACTCTGAATTTTGGCTGTGATTAACCCACTTCTCTTCCTTCCAAAGGTCACTGGCTTGTGACACAACCTGAATAAATGTAGAAAGAATTGCAATTTAGCAAGAAGAGTGAAGCATTGGTGGGGTTCCAGGTCTTTTTGCCTTTCTCCCCAGGTGGTGGTAGATGCCCTGGTGGGCGCCATCCCATCCATTATGAATGTCCTGCTCGTCTGCCTTATTTTCTGGCTCATCTTCAGCATCATGGGTGTGAACCTCTTCGCGGGGAAGTTTCAGAAATGCATCAACAAGACCAATGAAGGCTTTCTTCTTGTGCCTTGGTCTACTGTGAATAACATGTCTGACTGTGAACGTCAAAACCACACTGGAAGCTTATTTTGGGTCAATGTAAAGGTCAACTTTGATAACGTTGCAATGGGCTACCTCGCACTTCTGCAGGTGGTGAGTCCTGAGATCAACCTTGTCCCTTCCTTTGGCTGCTCAATAAAGTGGACAGTCTAGGATCTCCCAGAAGATGCTATGTGGAGACTCTGCAAGGGATAGCACTCAGTGTGAACTGAGATTATTCCCTATTCCTACAGAGGACACTGTGAGGCTAGAGGAGCTGATCAGTGAGTGTGACCTCACAGTGGTACAATTAGACCAATGTGGGCTAACAGAATAGAATAAAGGGATGAGCCTGCCATGGGATTGTATCAGGTGATAATTTAGAATTCACTACTTTTACAAAATAGACCTGATATAGTCACATAGACTAAACAGTCTTCTACTGCAAATCATCTCCTATAGGGTAATAAACTATGTTCCAAGTCTGTTGTAATGACAAGTAACGCTGGCTTGTGAATGTCAGTGACATTCACACTTCCATTCATTAATCCCTTGCCTTCATCCATTTGTCATTCAGTGTTGCTGCAGTTACTTATATGTTTGTCACGCAGTTACCCAAAACTTCCTGCACGCAACCATTTGTTCACAGATTTGTTCCACAACGAGTCCCTAAGTAGCTATGGCATGACAGGTTCTGAAATCAGAGACATGTCAGAACTGGCTCCAGGGAGTGGGGAGGAATGCTCTATGAGAAAAACAGACAAATAAGTGAATCAAAATAGAGGCCAATGTAGATGAATGGGCGGACACTGAGTGGCCTCTGCTTCTTGTTTCCAGGCAACCTTTAAAGGCTGGATGGACATCATGTATGCAGCTGTCGATTCCCGGGATGTGAGTCTCAGCCTGCAGTGCCTACTGCCTCTCCCTCTGTGCATCCCACCCACACTAGTCTATTTGAAATGGAGTGAAATCGGCCTTGGTGCTGAAAGAGGCGATCACCTAGCAGTCTGGCACTATCCCCCAACCTGGAACAGTGGCCAGCGGGCCCTCTGTTGGATATTTAAACTGACCTAGTCTTCTAGGCTTCTCAAGTTCTTCCTCTGTTCACCACTGAGGAAATTATCAGAGAACCTCTAAAAAGACTGTGTGTGAGGGTACTCCCTGGGCAGAGGTGGGGCCAAGAGCAGTGTAGCTAGAACTATGGAATTTCAGACACCATCATGGCAGCCGATGGGTGGAGATGGGTGCTGTTGGGGAAAGACCCTTTCCTGCTGGGGCAGAAGACACTACGGACAGCCTGTCCCATATCCCCCTCGGCCCACCTCTGAGTTCACTCTCAGGCCCTGTTTCTGATTTTATCTGAGATTTGATTTTCTTCAGTGCCCCAGAGTTTGCTCGGCAGCTCCTCTTGCAAGGGCAGAGGACTGCAGGTCCACAGGGGTGACCCTCACACGTAAGCCGTGGGAGTCTGTGGACAAATGTCCTTGCTTCCTCGTCCCTTTGAAGTACAATTTTGAGGTGTGTTCTGCAGTCCTTAGAGGATGGAGCGCCACTTGCCTCTGATGATGGTGCTGCCTTCATCCTGTTGCTGCTTCCCTTCCCCCTCCCTCACTTCTGCTTCCTGGGATCACCTCCTATATAAGCCCCCTGCACCCAGGTCCTTGTCTTGGGGCTCAGGGTTCTTTGGGGTTACCACAGACTAAGATGCCCCCTTGTTCCCATGCCACCCCTTGTCTGCTCACAGGTGAACTTTCAGCCCAAGTGGGAGGACAACGTGTACATGTACTTTTACTTTGTCATCTTCATCATTTTTGGCGGCTTCTTCACACTCAATCTATTTGTTGGCGTCATCATTGACAACTTCAACCAACAGAAAAAAAAGATAAGTGGGGCTCAAGTGTTTCTGTAGTAGTGGCAAATCTTGGACTTCCCATCTGTCCCCTGGCCTCATGACTGAGGCACCACTAGTCAGCCCCCATGCCTGACCAGGAGCCCAGTCTTGGCCTTTAGCACCAACACTGACCTTGGCCCCCTGATGTCAGCCTTCATCCGTGTCTGGAGTCTGAGCCCAGAAAGGGCTGAAGACTGCCACTGGGGGCAATAACAGTGGTGTGTATTACCCTGTCTCTTTGCACTTAGGAGGCCAGGACATCTTCATGACAGAGGAGCAGAAGAAGTACTACAATGCCATGAAGAAGCTGGGCTCCAAGAAGCCCCAGAAGCCCATCCCACGGCCCCTGGTGAGCCCCAAATCCCCCCGCCCTCCTTTAGCAGAGCATGTCTAAAACTGCAACGGGACAGCCCATGCCTGTGCTGGTAGGGGTCTGACCAGAATTCTCTGTGGAGGAGGACATCTAGTTGAGTTTGGGGATGAGCTAATGAGAGTTTCCAGGCCCCAGAAAAAAAAAAGTCTGCAAGAAGCAACTCTGGTCTTCTGGAGTGAACATACTCCTGTAGATGTTCCAAATAGACCTGTGAATGAAAGCAGTGACTTGTCCAACAGGCTTAGTTTTCCAGCACCAGATCAGAAACAGATTAGGCTAAATGATATTAAGGATGGTTCAAGACCTGAGATGAAACGTTTGTGATTATGAGTCATGATGTAGGTTGCAATGTATCTCCAGGCTCACCATCATATTCCACCCTATGCTTACAGGCAGACAGAGAGGAAATGGCCAAACCCAGCCCTCCTGGGATCCTGGGCCTAGTCACGGTCATGGTCAGGTGACACAATAGGAACCAAAAATTATCCCACTTTAGCGTTTAAAGACTGACCAAAGCTTAGCACCATACTCCCCTTTGATTCCTTTGTTCACTAAGATCCATGGTTCAAGCCCATTAACCCTTCCCCACACAAGGGCAAAGCCTAAGGACTTCAGCAAAGGTACAGGTCTTTTCCTAAATGAATCAGGGAAATATACATTCTGTTGGTCAAGGCATTAGGATTTTTAAATCAAGGCAGGGGTTTGCATAAGTTACTAAAAACTTAATGAGCACAAAGTCTTAAAAACATTTACAGGAGGGGAAAAATGCTGTGATCTTTCATACACTTTGCTTGGAAACAGTGATCACAAATGTATTACTACTCTCAATTCTGATAAGATGTGTTACAGTGGGGAGTGAGAGGACATTCAGATCTCTGTAGGGGCAGGGGTTTCCTTCCAAATCCAGTGTAAGATCAAGATAACTGGGGTTGAATTAGCCTGAAGTGAGTCCCTAAGGTTCAGCGAATATCCCTCCAATGTCCAATGAACAAGTTCAAACTTAGAAGATGTAGATGAAAGGCTGAGCCCAGGCAATCATACTCAAGTAGGGGTTACAGGAGAAGGCTCCTAAGACCTACTGAGAAGCAAGCAGCTGAGTCCCTGCTAGTCTATACTGATGGCTAGACTGGTTTTGAATCCACATTTGAACAGACAGCAAGGTGTTCTCTGCTAGAGGCAACCCTTGGTAAAATCATGACAGCTTGGGGTACCTCTCCCTACACACTTGCTCCATCTCTCTATAACATCTCAGCTTCTCCCCTCTCATCAACCAATCCCACATGCCATCACAGCTTCCTCCTCTCAAGGAGGACAATTTCCTTGGGACAGAGTGTGTTTCATTTCCAAAAGGGACCATGGAGAGGGTGCGGTCTCAATACAAAGGTAGTAATCTAGTGTTGAAATTCCAGACAGTGCAATAGGGGTGGAAGTTAGTGGTTGAGCAGGAAGACCTACAACAAAATCATCATGTTTCCTAATTGTGTGCACCAACCCCAAGGTCCTCCAAGGGGGGCACTGGAGGAAGCCTTCCACGTGGGTGAGAAAAGTAAGACCTCATAGCCCAGCTGAGTTCCTGACATTACTCATCCCTTTAGATGGGAGAGGGGTGTATCATTAACCATCAACACTAATAACTCTAGTGGAGGAACGTGACTCTCTCCTTAATATTCTGGTCCAGGCATGGCCAACATTCTTTCCTTTGTTCCGTTCAGCATAGCTGAGGCAGGGTTGGAACATTTGAGCAAGACTTTGAGGCTTAGGGATGCCAAAAGGGAAGCCGGCAGAGCAGGACCCGAGCAGCAGTTGCATCTGGCTGGCCTCCAGGACCCACAGGCCTTGGCCCATCCTATCTCCTGGCTGGCACCCATATGGCAGGTGACACGTTGGCACCCACCCCCCACTGGGACAAAGCTGATCATCTGCCCTCCACAATGTCTGGAGCCAAGAAAGAAGTCCAAGCCCAAAGAGAAATGCCTGCTCCCATCTAAGACTCACCTTCCCAGGTCCTGCCTCATCCTCCCCAGATTACTGGCACGGGACTGGCCACCTTCTTCCCTAAGGGGTCCCAACAAGTGGAGCTGGTCAGGTAAGGTGCGCATTGGTGTAGGACTCTGCTCCACAGGTGCATGTGTGCCAGTTCATAGCAGGGCCAACCTCGGATGACAAACAGACCTCCAACACATGCATGTACATAGTACTCCTTGCCTCAGGTGAAGCCCAAGTTCTAAATCTTATGCTTCATCATAGCAAAGACAAAACCTTCCACAAGACTGGTGAATTTTATTCTACAACATTCCCTACTACAGAAATCACTAAAAGTAGGTTTCATATACTCCACTTTATAAGAAAATAATAGGCTCCAGAATATCACATCATCAGTCACCCACTTCATCATCTCTGAGAGCACCGAGGGTTGCAAAGAAGTGATCCCTGCCCACAAGCTAAGCCAAGAGCAGCTAGAAAGCTTCACCATTCCCCAGCAGCTGAGTATCTAAGACAAACATGATGTCCAGAACTTAGTCATGTTGCCTGCTCTGTTTCATTAGAAGTCATGAATGGGCCTGTATTTTTTTTTCACCATTTTCAGTGATGAAATAAAAACTACTAGTGGCTCAGCATCCCAGAAAAGATGAGCCAGCAGCTATGCCTGGAGCCAGGCCCACTTGGGTCTGATTCTTTGCTCAAACTCTGCAGGGTAGCATTCCATCCCCACTGTGAAGCAGAAAGCAGGAACCAGCCTCTATCACAGCCCTTCTCCCCTCTGCCTGCTTCGCAGCTCCTGGGAGCTCCCTTGTGAGACTCACTACAGGTTTCTTTCTCCTTCACAGCCACTCATGCAGAGCCCTGCACATACTATGTGTTCAGGAAGTCAGGAGTCCTTCTTGTACAGAATTAAGTGTAATCAACCTAGTGGAGTGACTTTATAATTCTATTTGAAGTGTAATTCAGTTGTCCATTCTGTTATCCATTCATTTATCTATCTAGTAATCATCTATTATTGCATGCTAGGTACTATGCAGACACTGGGGATAGAGCAGTGAGATGTTCCTGCCCTCACAGAGATGGAAGTCCAGTGACGCAGGAAAACAATTAGCAAAAATCACACACACGTTAATTCACAGGCTGGAGAAATTGCTAGGGAAGAAAGAATGGGGTGAAGAGCAAAGGGTACCTAAGACTGAGCCTGGAGGAACTCTAACATCTCAAGGCTGAGTAAAGAAGACTCAAAAAAAGAGCAGCCAGAGAGGCAAGAAAAAAATTGGGGAAGTAAGGCCTGCTAGGAACCAAGTAAGGAGCGTTTCAAGGTGGAGGATGTGCTAAATGATGTCAAACAAGTGTTTTGGGATTATGCATCATGGAGGTTATGAGATCTTAACAAGAGACATTTTAGCGACAGGATGGGGACAAAAGCTATATTGGAGGAGGCTGAGGAGTGCATGAGAAATGGTGACTACACATAACTCTTTCAAGAAATTTAATTGTGAAAGTGGGGAGAGAAGTAGTCTGGTAGCTGGAGAGAGACGTGAGGTTCAAGATTTCTCTCTAAGGAAAAGCTAGATCATTAGAGATTTAGCTAAGGAACTGAGAGCAAATGGCCAAGAGTGCTCAAGTGTGGCCGAGTCTCACTCATCAGTAATGAAGCAGAGGGATCAGGATGTAGGTAAGTGGTAGCAAAGAAGAGGGGGCAAAGGTGGGCTAACTTAATGATGCAGGTGTCAGAGGAGGAGAGGTTTTATGAGACACAGAAGGAGCAAAGGTCTGGGAGTGACAGTGAGGAATTAGAGGGACTTCAGCTCTGTCCCCAGCCCTGGGGTCTGTGGAGTGGGGAGAATAAGCAGTCAGTGAGTAAGAGGAGAAGTTTGCAGATCAAGGCAGGTGAGTTCCAGAGAGCTCAGAAGTGTCCAAGACAAGGTGAGGGAGGAGAGTAAAGTTGGAATCAAGAACTCACAGAGCAGTAAGATATTAACAGTGCAGGAAAGACTAGAGGGCCACACCAGGAAATTTTTTTTTTTAATGCCATAAAAACAGCCTCTACCCAAAATGATCTCTTGGTCATCCAGGCCACTCTGCCTCCCTCTAAGAAAGCAAATAACCAAGACCTGACTCCGTGCCCTGCTTAGACATCTACCCAGGAATAAAAAGAGCATTTATAATAATCAGTTGTACCACTGCACTTGACTTTGTATGCATGTGCACTACTTGACTTGACTCTCAATAATTTTTCAAGAAGTTCTTGAACTCTTGCTCTATGCAGGGCACTGCAGGAACACAAAATTAAATAAGACATGACCCCATCCTCAAAGAGCTTATTTTCTAGTAGAAAACTGAAGTATACATGAAACACTAGAACTCTAGACTGACTGTAAACGCTGTTCAGTTCAGTTCAGTTCAGTTGCTCAGTTGTGTCTGACTCTTTGCGACCCCATGGACTGTCCATCACCAACTCCAGGAGCTTGCTCAAACTCATGTCCATTTAATCGGTGATGCCATCCAAACATCTCATCCTCTGTCATCCCCTTCACCTCCTGCCTTCAATCTTGCCCAACATCAGGGTCTTTTCTAATGAGTCAGCTCTTCAGATCAGGTGGCCAAAGTATTGGAGTTTCCGCTTCAGCATCCGTCCTTCCAGTGAATATTCAGGACTGATTTCCTTTAGGATTGACTGGTTTGATCTCCTTGTAAAGGCTGGGGGTGGGGTAGGGGGGCCAAAGAAGGGATGAAATGATGTAGTATGGTGTGATTCAAGAAGATTCCCTGAGGGAAGTGGGGATTAAGGGAGATAGATCACTCAAGGGGATTTAGATGGCCAAGAGAAGGGACTGAAAGGGCACTGTAAGTGGAGGAAAGAGCACAGACAAGGACAAAGTGTCTGGTGATTTTATGGTGCCAGGAGTGGCAACCAGGACTTGAATTGAGGCACTGAGTTAGAACCAACCACGAGTGAGATTTTAGAAGATCAGGACTTGGCTTCTGTCAGGATGTGGAGTGTGAGGGAGACAAAAGAGACAGACTTTAAAAAACCCTTCTGTAAAGAACATGGCCTCTCCAGATCCCTGGTTTATGTTGCCCAAAGGCCTGATGTCCCATCTCTTGTTTTCTCAGAACAAGTACCAGGGTTTTGTCTTTGACATCGTGACCAGGCAGACTTTTGACATTGTTATCATGGTCCTCATCTGCCTCAACATGATCACCATGATGGTGGAGACTGATGAGCAGAGTGAAGAAAAGACAAAAGTCCTGAACAAAATCAACCAGTTCTTTGTGGCCGTCTTCACGGGAGAGTGTGTCATGAAGATGTTTGCCTTGAGGCATTACTACTTCACCAACGGCTGGAATGTGTTTGACTTCGTCGTCGTGGTCCTCTCCATTGGGAGTAAGTGAACATTGCATGTGGTTGGGTCACCAGCCTCTGCTTGGGGTCATTTTGACTGGTCTTTCAAAACCAAAGGGACAACTAACAAACTTCTAAAAACCTATATTGTATGTTAGAGGAGTCCAGTATTTGCTGCTTTGCAAGAGCAGCAGATTTAAAATGCCCCTGGGCCTCCCAGTGAGAGGTTCCACTGGCTTTCTCCATGATGCCTGAAGGGTATTCCAGCCGCCATTGTCAGAACGTGGCGGGCGGGGGGCAGTAGGGAATCTAAGATGATGGAGTTTCCAGTGGGTCTTATCTTTATGGCCTTCAAGGCAGAGAGTGGGTGGTGTGGTGTGAGGTGAGTCATAAAATACTTTCTGGAAAAGGAGGTGGTTGCCAGAAGAGTGCAGAAAGACTAAAAGGAGATTGTTCAAAGGAGATTCTTAAGTCAAGGGTCTGGAATTAACTCTCTGTATAACTGTCCACTTAGGGAATATGAGTGACAGAAAAGTCAAGGGACCAATGCCAAGAGATCAACGCTGTTATGACCTAGTCTGGGTGTTGTTAAATGACAGGCCCAGTATTTGGGGGTCAATGGCATTCAGAGAAAATGAATGGAGTCAGAGGCTCAAGTGGGTAATGGAGCCACCATATAATTGAGTGCTTGCTGAGTTCTGAGAACTGGGCTGGGATCCATGGATCTCCACAGCAGCCCTGGGAAGGAGTTTACTATAGTCATTTTATACATTTAATATGGAGCTTCAGAATTAAGGAAGTTATACAAGGTCATATAGTTTGTGAAAGGTGGAGCTGAATTTAGACTAGGCTAATGTTCTTTTTAACAAACTAACAGCCTCCTACCAACAACCAAGAGACTGTCCCTGGCCTTCATGTGATTTGCCAAAGTTCAGCCCTATAAAGGCCCCCAGCACAGCAGCTTTCAGTTCAGTTCAGTTCAGTTCAGTCGCTCAGTCGTGTCCGACTCTTTGCGACCCCATGAATCGCAGCACGCCAGTCCTCCCTGTCCATCACCAACTCCCGGAGTTTACCCAAACTCATGTCCATTGAGTTGGTGATGCCATCCAGCCATCTCATTCTCTGTCGTCCCCTTCTCCTCCTGCCCCCAATCCCTCCCAGCATCAGGGTCTTTTCCAATGAATCAACTCTTCGGTTTACTTTGCATTATAAATATATCCTGACCTGTTATATCATGACCTGCTTACTTTTCATGTCAGAGCATAGCTATAGATTTAATTTTCCATTGATTTACCATCAAGAGCTAATAGCCTCTAAATACAACCTGGCAGCACTTAATCAGTCTCTCTATCCTGGTGCTGAACCACATCCTTGGGTTGTGTTTGTTTGGGGAGTTGAAATTTATTTTTATTTTTTGTTTTGTTTTCTTTTCCTATTACTGCTGGGTTTTCTGGGGTTGGGAGGGTTGCTTTGTTTGTTTTCCTTCCAAAGTGAGAGACTGTGAAAGCCATTTTTTATTTTATATTAGAGAAGGGAGCTTGCTTATGTGACTTCCCATATCAGTTCTATAGCAATAAAAGATACACAAAGTGCAACATTCTATCCTGGGGCCACCTTAACTACTAGTTCCTTTGACCTACACAGCAACACCCATCACTGGCAGAAAAGACAGCTCGAAAACAAGTGCAAGAACCCATCAGCCATGCTTCTGTCCTCTCTGCCTTTCTTCCTTCCCACCGATAAGACATGTTTGGAGTATCTAATTGTTACAAGTATGAAGACTCATTCTCCCTTGTAGAGGTAGACTAGGTGGATGGCAGAATCTTAGTAGATTATAAAAGCACATAATGTATCTCACACTATGGGAAAATGCCCCAGTTAAACTGGACTTTGAGAGAGGGGCTTTCATAAAGATGTCATAGTACAAAATTATAATTATTTCCCAGTTCTCCTCCCATTTCCTTCTTCCTTCCAACATACTAACATGACTATCCATATTCATATGACAAAAAGGCAAGTAGGAGAATTGGATCAAGGGCACCCTGGCAAGGAGAGCGAGCTTCTACCATACCCCCTCACCATTTCTCCTGAGAGGTTTAGAATCCTGTATGACCTACAGGCCTTGCCTAAACTTTGGTGGTCTTAACCGGCCTCTTCAGGTCCCCAAGACAAATCTTTGAGTTAGATATCACATAAGGAGACATGCAAACTCTAGTTCATAATTTGGATTGAGGTGCTGTAACTGACCCTAAAGAAACTCATCACTGGGCCCTAACACAGAGTTCAAACACAGCTGGAAATGAAAGAAACAAATAAAAGCCATTATGCAGACAGCTGGCCATTCAAAGCCATTCTGCTTTAGCTGTCAGCAAGTTGCCCAACTCCTCAGGCCCCTTATAATTTATGCCAGGCTCTGTACAATTATCCATAGGACCATGTGCCAGGAACTGAGTCAATCTTCGCAGTAGGAGATAAGGATATGAATCATAGAGGGTCCCGGCTCTCACAGAGCATAGGACCAGGGTGGAAGAACAGGCATGACCTGAAGGCTGAATGTTCACGGGAGAGCCAGGTCTGTGTCACAGACAAAGGACTGTCAGCGTGTGGAACAGATGCAGTCACCTCCAGCTGAACAGACAGCAGAACCATGGAGGTTGACTAGCAAGGTATCTGGATGTAGGGAAAGATAAGAACATGGTAGGAAGGGTGAGGCTGACTCGAAGGAGACAGATTTATGCAATGGACACTTACTGTACCCCTACTTTAGGCCAACCACTGTGCCAGGCTCAGAGGGCCCAGAGTGCTTGAATGTAGATGCTCACATGAAAGTCCACACAGGGCAGAGATGAGGGGGTGTGATCACAGCCAACTTTGTCAGGGCTCATGGTTGGAAGTACTAATCAGACCATCTTCTCTCACTTTTAAAGGCCTGGTGTTCTCTGCGATTGTTACCTCACTTGGAAGTTTATTCTCCCCGACACTCTTCCGCGTCATCCGCCTGGCCCGCATCGGCCGCATCCTCAGGCTGATCCGCGGGGCCAAGGGCATCCGCACACTGCTCTTTGCCCTCATGATGTCTCTGCCCGCCCTCTTCAACATCGGGCTGCTGCTCTTCCTCGTCATGTTCATCTACTCCATCTTCGGCATGGCCAGCTTTGCTAGTGTCAAGTGGGAGGCCGGCATCGATGACATGTTCAACTTCCAGACCTTTGCCAACAGCATGCTGTGCCTCTTCCAGATCACCACATCGGCGGGCTGGGACGGGCTCCTCAGCCCCATCCTCAACACGGGACCCCCCTACTGCGACCCCAACTTGATCATCAACAACAGCACCAGAGGGGACTGTGGGAATCCCATCGTGGGCATCATCTTCTTCACCACCTATATCATCATCTCCTTCCTTATCGTGGTCAACATGTACATTGCAGTGATTCTGGAGAACTTCAATGTGGCCACAGAGGAGAGCACAGAGCCCCTGAGTGAGGACGACTTTGACATGTTCTACGAGACGTGGGAGAAGTTTGACCCAGAGGCCACTCAGTTCATTACCTTCTCTGCCCTCTCAGACTTCGCAGATGCCCTGTCTGGCCCCCTGAGAATCCCAAAACCCAATCGGAATGTATTAATCCAGATGGACCTGCCCTTGGTCCCTGGAGATAAGATCCACTGTTTGGACATCCTGTTTGCTTTCACCAAGAATGTCCTGGGAGAATCCGGGGAGTTGGATTCGCTGAAGGCAAATATGGAGGAGAAATTTATGGCAACTAATCTTTCAAAAGCATCCTATGAACCAATAGCAACCACCCTCCGATGGAAGCAAGAAGACATTTCAGCCACTGTCATCCAAAAGGCCTATCGGAGCTACATGCGGCACCGCTCCAGGACGATCGCCAGCCCTGCAGGGGTGCCCAGGGCTGAGGAGGAGGCAGCATCACTCTCCAATGAACGCTTTGCTGCGCTCATAGCAAATGAAAACTGTGTGCTCCCAGACAAATCTGAAACTGCTTCCACCACATCTTTCCCACCATCCTACGACAGTGTCACTAGAGGCCTTAGTGATCAAGTCAACTTGAGCACATCTAGCTCCATGCAAAATGAAGGGGAGGCTGTCAGTAAAGAAGCCACTGGGCCCTCATGTGGACCCTCCAGCATGGGCATGTCCAGTTCGGATGTGTCCGCTGCTCCGTGATAACTTACCAACACCGACTCACTAAAGCATGCCGCTAGTCACAGTGTCACAGCTGGGCAGGGATGCAGTTGGTACCCACCTTTGGAGAAACCCTCACACAGCAACGGGAGTCAGAAGCCAAGGGCCTCTCCACAGTGACTTCCTTTTTCAATTTCAGTATCAGATGATGGGTTCCCTTACTTTCCAGAAAATGTCCCTGGTCCTTTTATTTTGATGGTGACTAGAGCTTATCTTTACCAAGACAAACATCTCAGGACCAGAACTTTCAAAGATATATGGCAAGGATGTTGCTAAAGGGCCAAGGTTGTCTTCTGTGAAACAGCACATAGAGATTGGCAGGGTTATTTAGGATTTTGCATGACTGCATGTTGAGAGCTGCCAGACAACTACTCTGGCCTAAGATAATACCTGTGGTCTATGTCATGAAAGGCCTCTGAGCTATCCATTAAAATTAATATTTTTAAAGATATGTCAAAACCAATGTTATAACTTAAAACATCATTTTAAAAAAATTATGTGACACTGATGTGTCGTAAATCATGTCTCATTCACTTTCAAGTTTCCCGATATCTTGCAATTTGCAGCTAAAGCTGGGCAGACAGGAAGGAGCACTGTCCTGGGAGCTTGTTCTCATCCTAGCCAATTCTTCCACTGCTCGCCTGGCTGACCTGGGCCAAACTCTTTCACTTCTGAACCTCATTCCCCATGGTGGCAGGAGTCAAAATGGATAGTCTCTGTAGTCCTTGCATTTCAAGTTGTAGAACTCAATGATGCCCTGTCCCAATTGAGATGAAGAAAACACTCTCTTCTGAGGCAACAATGGCCAGACCTTTCTACTGTCTAGCCAAAAGGCAGTTTTTGAATATATTCCAGAGCCTATTTGACATCTCATAGACTTTAAGGAGGAAGGTTTTCACATTCCCCTCCAGCCAGGACTCCATAATTAGTATAAGTGAAAGAAAAGAGACATTTTGAGAAAGATGATCTGGGAGATAAAAGGTAAGGCCAATGCTTTGTTTAATTCATCCTACAAATGACATTAAGTACCTATTATTTGACAGGCCCTGCTCTAAGCACAAGGCATAATGGGAATTAATCCCCCAGCGATTCATTGGACTTATGCAGTGGATGGGGTAAGGGTTGTCAGAGGATGATATTCAGGTCAAGAGCACATGGCAGGTCTTGAGATGAAAGAGAGTAAGAAGTTTGTGTGACGGCATAGGACATAAAGGCTCTTAATGACAGCTGTGATCTTCTATTAACTCTTAGGACATTCTCTGCCATGATGAGACAAGGATCAGGTCAATTCATTGATATATGCTTGATCATTTCATAAAATTTCCCATGTATTCAGTTACAAAACCTAAAGACTGGTCCAGCTTATGTGCTTCACAGACACAGATTTCCTGGGGCCTCACTCTCCTTTCCCTATCACAGTTGACCCATCAAAGACCAAAGAGGCTTTCCAAATGCTTTTTGGGGTTTGCAAGCACCCACAGAAGCAGATTAGTAAGATGATTATTTATTAATAAAAGAGCACACAACCAAATTAGTAATCAGAGAAGTGCAAATTAAAACCATAGTGCTATATCACTATGCATCTATCAAATCTGTAAAACTTTTAGAATCTGTAACAAATATCAAGTGTCAGCAAAGACACAGAGCAACAGGAAGCTTAATGCACTGCTAGAGTATGCGAATTGGCATAAGCATTTTGGAAAACAGTTTAACTTTACTGAGAGTTTACTATGTACTTTACTAAAGTACATATACTCATCACTTGGGTTTTCCACAGGTAGGTATGAAACCTCGAAAAATCCATGCACACAAGTTCTAGGAGATATGAACAAGATTCCTTGTTATCATTGTTCATAATAGACCCAAATTAGACACAGCCTAATGTCCAGCAGCAGTAGAATAAATTAATAAATTTTGGTGTATTCTTTAAATGTAATTTTATGCAGTAATGAGAATGAATGAGATATAGCCCTGTACAAGTCTATAGATGAATCTTAAAGACATAATACTTAGTGAAAGAAGCCAGACAGACACCAGACTATGTATACTATATGATTTTATGAGGTTCAAATCAGGCAAAATTAAATATACTGTTTGGGGATGCATAAAGAAAAGCAGGAATTAGTCCATGAAAGTAGGGGTAGAGGTTACTGATGGGGGGAAGGAGGCATTTGTGACTAGGTCTTTGGCAATGTTCTGATTTCCCACCTAGCTGGGTCTCTTTGCAAGTATTGTTTCTATAACCATGTGTCAAGTTAAACATATATATCTAATGCACTTTTCTGTGTGTATACAGCTCACAAGTTAAATTTTTTTAATATCTTGGGTTGGATTCTCTTCCCTTTTCACAGAAGTATTTACTATCTGCTGCTTTGAATTGTGGCATTTCTATCTTGGACGTGGATTATTTGAGCTGATTTTTTAAAGGATTAGGAGTTCTAAGGTAACAGAAAAGGAAATTCTAGAGAAAGGAAACTTTCAATTACCAACTTATTCAAGGAACCATCATCTCTCACAAGTATTATTTCAATAGCCTTCCAACTGGTCCCCCATTTCTACTCTTGTCCCCAGAAGTCTAGTCTCAAACAGCCACCGGAGCTCAAAATCCACCTGTGGCTTCTATGTTCTCCAAGTAAACATTATTACCATGTTTTACATAATCTGACCCTTATTCCTCTCTGACCTCATCTTCACCCCAACTCTCTATGCTTCTGCCACACTGTCTTCTTTACTTTTCCTTAAATACACTGGGCATAGTCTTGCCTCAGGACAAAGACCCTTGGAACTTGCTTTTCCTTCAGCCATTATATCCACATTGCGCACTCCCACACTTTCTTCAGTTCTTCCCTTACCAACCCATCTAATTATCAGCCCCATCCAGCATTTACCACCCTCTGAGATGTTATATATGTACTTGCTCATTGCCTGTCTTTCCCACTAGAATGTAAGCCCTGTGGGGGCATGGACTCTACTTGCTCATGGATGTATCCCCAGCACCAAGAACAATGTCAAAGTAAATTAACACTATTAGTCTTTGTCCTTCTTAAACAGTCCAAAGTTAGCTCCTCTTGGCCCAGTCCCCAAAGGCTAGCCATCACACAGACCAGGCGTGCTTGCTAAGTTGTTTCATTCGTGTCCAACTTTTTGCCACCCTATGGACCATAGCGGAGAAGGCACTGGCAGCCCACTCCAGCACTCAGCCTGGTGGCTGCCATCTATGGGGTCGCACAGAGTCAGACACAACTGAAGTGACTTAGCAGCAGCAGCACTGACCATAGCCCACCGGGCTCCTCTGTCCAATGGATTCTCCAGGCAAGAATACTGGAGTGGGTTGCCATGCCCTCCTTCAGGGAATTTTCCCCACCCAGGGATCAAACCTGTGTCTCTTATGTCTCCTGCATTGGCGGGCAGCTTCTTTACACCTGGCACCACTTGGGAAGCTGTCACATAGACAGTAGTATAGCATAAATGTGTTAACTTCAATAACAATCTCTATTAAGAAAAGAGAAACCAGATCCAGAAGTGCCAGCCCACAGTATACCCGGGGGCAGGTACTGCTGGCCTTGACAAGGGAGTGATTTCTTCGTCCTGCTTCTGGGAGCCTTCCTCATCCTCTCTCCTACTCCCTTGAGACAGGAGCACTGGGAAGCAATTTCTTCTAAGGAATGGACAGCTTATTGTACTTTCTCTTGGTTATCAGTGAGCCCTGCATGCTGTCTTAAGGTTTGCGCAATCACGGGCCATTATTTATTTCCCTGGACTGAAGTTTCTGCGGCAATACAACTCCCTCAAAGCACTAGTATGATTTCTATCTCTTGCATTTTGCCAACTCATTAGATCTTGTCGGGTTATGGTCTTTCAATCTAAAATTGGGACTGGACATTACTGCCTTTTAGCAATAGATGATTTGCCCTTCTTCACTCCTCAGCTGAATTGCATGCATCCTGACTGCAGGCAGCCACCATACAGAGATATTGTTAACAAAAAAATTGGCTTGGGTGGAGAGGTACAGAGGAAGCTTACCTTCCCCTATCCCAGTCTGTATTCCATGGGCAGCTCTTTAGATTGGAGTAATAATCTCCTTCGCCTGGTAAGAGTACAGGGACGGGATCCTTTGAAGGAGGTGGGAGGAGGGGAGAGTATTAGGCTTCTCCCAGCTCCATTCTTACCTCTGTCTCTAATTTTCCAATCATCAGTATGCTGGTAAATATTAAACAGTTAGATCTTCAGAAGTAAAAAAAAATCCCTTATTTGTAGCATTTTCTGTTTTATGTGATGTAAATACTCCCACCATGACCCATGTCAAGCTACCGATGTGACATCCCTGAAGGCAGAATTGGGAAACGATGTCGACCTGAGTCAGTATGAGCTGGCTCCAGCACACCACTGTTTCCAGTTCTCCCTGCCTTTTCTCCACCAATATTAGCTTGGGACAGAAAGCTGGATTTTTTTCACTCTCCAAGGCCTGATTATAAGATCTTGGGCTGCTGGCCATAGTTAGAAAAGGCCTCCCTTTCTGTTTTCATATTGGCCAGTTGAGGCAGTTTGTTTTTTGTGTGTGTACCTTTACTAAACTGCAAGAAGTAGCCCACACCTTTCCAAATTTTACAGATGTTTCTGTCAAAGTCCTTCAACTCCTGCTGCATGAGGTAGGTGGTCTGAGTCTCCAGTTATAACAGGTTACAGCATAACAGAAATTTCTAGATTCAGACCAGGGGGGTGGGAGATTCTCGGTGCTAGCCTAGCTCATCTTAGCCAATGCCACACTTTAAGGTCTATTAATAATAACACCCATCTCCATCTATCAATTTCTATGTCGGTAGGAGTTATTTGGTTACAAGCAACAGAAACCCATTCCAGCATAAAATGTACTGGATGACTGCAGGGAAGCTCAGAATGGAACCAAAAAGCTGAACACAGCAAGGACAGCCGCCAAGGCTGGGCAGGTTTCTGGGTATTAGGCACCAATAGACAATCTCTTCATGGGGTCAGGACCAATCAGTATCTCCTTTTCTTTTTTTTGGTTAGTGTCCAGTTAGGATTCAGATTTCAAGGAGAGAGCATCTGATTGGCCCACCTCCAGCAAGAAAAGGGAGGGGCATTTTGATTGATAGCTCCAGCATAGAAGAAGAAGGCTAGGCAGACAAAAATGCCTGAGGAGTATTCAACCCATGAGTTAAATTAATGTTTCCTAAAGATCTCTCTGGCAACAGTGACAGGTTACAGAGATTTTGAATTTGGAGGCAGAGATTAAGGAGGGGGTTGTGTCAAATGGGGACCTGAAGTATGGATTTTTGAGTGTCTCATGTACATTGACCACTGGTCACCAAATCTACTCAAAAAGAATGTCCCCCTCCACCCCACCCTGTGCCCCTCCACACCATAGACAAGGGTGCCAGCTTCTATCTGCATCTCTGGTGACAGTTCCCAGTCCTTTTCCTCCAGATAAATGCTCCCTAGGACCCAGATATCAGCAATGTTACTCTGTCTCTGGAAGATCACTCATATATTGCCTGAAGTGGAAATATGTTTCAAGTGTCTTCCCCTGAGAAGCCCCAGATGACTTATCATCCAAGTGAGTTCAGGCAGAGAAAAGCTGGATTTACCTGTGGGCATTGAATCTATACCAAGGAAAGTTCATGGCTACTCTTGGCCCTTTAAAACAGCAGTTCTGACAGTAAAACCAACAACCACAGCAAAGCTTGGCCAATATGATTCATTGTGCATAGAACAAATTCTAAAGGGGTATGCATGAAGAGGACTCATTACTTTATTTTTCCCTGAGCAGAACTGAGTTAATTGATTATTAGAAATGCAGCTGCTCTTGCTTACAGACTTAATCATATTACAAAGTAACCTAAAGGCATGTGTGTGTGTGCCTGTTGAATAATGATGCTTCTTGTAGTTAGAACAGGGAGCCCCAGAACCACTTGGAAGCTGAAGATGTCTGCAAATGATCCACACAGAAATACTCAACTCATCAGCTAAGTAATTTGGTGCTCCAGACCAAGTTCTGGATGAGGCCAGAAGGTCCCACTTTGATTCCAGACCTTCTCTTGCTCACATATCATAACTTCTCTGAACAACCTTCTTTGTCTCTACAGCGGGAATAAAGATTCCTCACCAAGGAAGTTTAACAGAGATAAAAATGCCCTCTCTGCCCACTGAAAGAAGCAGAAAGAGAAAGGGGGAGAAAATGAGAGAACGCATTCTGCCACACTATATCCCAGGGTCTCCTCACATAGTGCAGGGCCGTACCCCACCCCCATTGAGCATGTGTTGGGTCGGAAACACTGTGCTTCATGTGCAAAGGAACGTCTCACCACATGTGGGGTCCTCTCTGGACATGACCAGCACTTTGAGGGTCAGAATAGAAGGTAGCTCCTCCAAAGTCCACTCTGGGAGGCCACACTTGGATCCTACTGTTTTGACTCCACTGTGATTGTTGTTCAGTTGCTCAGTCGCATCTGATTCTGCAACTCCATGGACTGCAGCATGCCAGGCTTCCCTGTCCATCACCAACTCCTGGAGCTTGCTCAGACTCATATCCATTGAGTCAGTGATGCCATCCAACCATCTCATCCTCTGTCATCCTTTTCTCCTCCTGCCCTCGATCTTTCCCAGTATCAGGGTCTTTTCCAGTGGGTCAGTTCTTCACATTAGGTGGCCAAAGTATTGGAGCTTCAGCTTCAACATCAGTCCTTCCAGTGAATATTCAGGATTGATTTCCTTTAAGATTGACTGATTTGATCTCTCTGCAGTCCAAGGGACTCTCAAGAGTCTTCTCCAACACCACAGTTCAAAAGCATCAATTCTCTGTCACTCAGCCTTCTTTATGGTCCAGCTCTCACATCCATACATGACTACTGGAAAAACCATAACTTTGACTAGATGGACCTTTGTTGGCAAAGTAACATCTCTGCTTTTTAATACGCTGTCTAGGTTTGTCATAGCTTTTCTTCCAAGGAGCAAGCATCTTTTATTTCGTGGTAGCAGTCACCATCTGCAATGATTTTGGAGCTCAGGAAATTAAAGTCTGTCACTGTTTCCATTGTGTCCCCATCTATTTGCCAGGAAGCGATAGGACTGGATGCCGGTCTTCGTTTTTTGAATGTTGAGTTTTAAGCCAGCTTTTTCACTCTCCTCTTTCACCTTCATCAAGAGGCTATTTAGTTCTTCTTTGCTTTCTGCCATAAGGGTGGTGTCATCTGTATATCTAAGGTTATTGATATTTCTCCCAGCAATCTTGATTCCAGCGTGTGCTTCATCCAGTCCAGCATTTCTCATGATGTACTCTGCATATAAGTTAAACAAGCAAGGTGACAATATGTAGCCTTGATGTACTCCTTTCCCAATTTGGACCTAGTTCACTGTTCCATGTCTGGTTCTAACTGTTGCCTCTGTAGCAGGTCCTATCTGTGCCCCACACCACATCCCTTGCCTCATCTGACTTTGAATAGAACTGTGCGGCTTTTTGTCTTCAGGGCCTTCTCCAAAGCCACTTTTCCCCACACAGACATGGCAGCCCAGAAGTGCAGAGGGAAGGGGAGATGTTGACAACCTCGAGGACAATCCTCAATCAATGCAGGAATGCAGGATTTGGACGATAAATTAATATCCTAGCCTCCCAAGCTGTGGAGGAACAATTCTGAATCAGGTTTCTCAGAGAATTGATAGAAAGTCTGAGTCCTCATATAGGGCCAGTCTTTCACAATCCTGAAAGTAAGGGCCTCCTCACCTTTCTACTTAGGTGACTCTCTGGTCTCACCCTGACCCTGCCCTGCCCAGTTGCCCACAGCACTAACCAGCTTTGAGGGGAGTTTCTCCCTTCCTTAGCTAATTCTCTCTCTGCTTCTTTACTTTTGGCTCCTGGAATTACCTCGGAAATAAACCTTCCTCCTAAGCAATGCACTCCAGTATTCTTGCCTAGAGAATCCCATGGAAGGAGGAGCATGGCGGGCTACAATCCACAGAGTCGCAAAGAGTCGGACACGACTGAGTGACTAACACACACACCCAAATCCTTGTCTCAGTTCCTGATTTGGGGGAATACAAATTAAGACAAACTCCCAGATAGCCCCCTGCTCAGAGTTAGGAAGCTGTTTTCTCATGCTGTCCACATGTCCATCATCCCATCTGCAGGCTTTTTATATATTGCTGCTGGAATATATAAGGTCTGCAGGAAAGGAATCACTTCCCCAAGGTTATATGAGGTGTGCAAAGGGTCCCACCCAGAAGTGAGATTGTCATCTCCTCTCGTAGCTCTCTACCCATCACCCAGCTGCTTCTGACTGATGAGACAGTTAAAGCTCCCATCCCCTACTGAATAGTGCTCTCAAGCACTATTGAAGATTTGATTTTGGTGATAACTGCCCTAAGACCAAGTAGATCCTTGCCTCTGCTTCAAAATTGTTCTATGATAAATAAAAGCTTAATTACAAGCTTGAGTTTCAGTTTCGCACCACATCTTATAAAACGGACAAAGATTCTTGACAAGTCCACAACCTCTTATGGCCCCCTTTTCCATCAGTTTATTGTATTGGACTACTTTGGCACTCCACTATTTGCAGTAAGACTCTCCAAACTGGGGCTTTACCCAGAAGCTGTGGGGTGCCTTTTTCTGACACACAGCATTATACTAAGTGACGTCAGTTAACAAGGAACTTGGCTGGTGCCACTCAGAGCAGCAGAGGACTGTGGGAGAAACTTCCTGGCTTCCCCCTTGTTGTCTGCCCCAGAAAGAAATCAATGAGCAGCCAAAGCTGTCTCCAGAACACTGGCAAACAAAGGGTCAAACTGGTGGCTCCATCCCAGGGGCATCATGTATGTGGACTGTGCTCACCTAAGTCACCCATGGTGCCCCGTGGACTGGGTGACTTCTTTGGACTGAGCCCGCACTGTGTTTTACATTGGTCTAAATCTCTCTGGATAGAGATCTCATCAAAGATAATAGTGAGCACTTCTAGATATGGTTATCCTGCCAGTTACAACACTTCCTGCAGCCACCAGTTCTCAAAATCCCTCCCAGGATCTCTCCCAAAGAGAACCTACAGACTAAGACAGACTTTACCCACAACACCCTGCCACGGTGGGGAGAGGACTCTTGTGCCCACCCTGGTCCCCCAAGAGCTGATGTCCAGTCAGAACTAGATGTGCAAGGGATTTATCAGGAGAATCATTATGATGAATAAAAGGGAAGGAGCAGGAGTCAGCAGAGAGAGCCTTAGGCTGTGATGCAGGTCTCCTACTGTGAAAGGAGAGAGGGAAGGAAGGAAAATAAGACAGGAAGAATCTCAGACCATACTGCAGCTCTGAGAAAGTCACAGCCAAGTGGGTGGAGACTCCCAGGAAAAAGACTGCCCAGTGGAGGACTCTGTTGGGCAAGAATGACCCAGCTCTTGTTACCACCTCCCTATCTCTAGTCGTGGATGGGAGCAGCATAGGAAGAACATAGCTTCTGCATGAACATTGCCATAGATCATGAAGGTGCTACAGTTGGAGGTCACTAGAGCACACGTTCCGAATATATTGTCTAAGAATCCTGAGCGATCTTGGACCGTAAGTGATGTTTTCTGGTTAGATCTAGCAACACCTCCTCCCTGAGTCCCCACGGTCATCATGGATTGCTCTGAAGCAGAGGCCCCATTCAAGAAGACTCCACACAATAATTTTTGTATTTTCCAGATCAGTACAGAGGAGGAAGCTTACCTCCTCCCCTCCTGCAGGGATGGTCCCTTCTTTTCTAGTGTCATCTACCAGGGCAGGGGCTAGAGTGAGGAAAGCAAGGTGTCCTGGGCAGAAAATTTCAGGAAGTCACTCCTTTTCAAGTGCTGATCTTGCACTTGCATAAAGCCAAGAGTTAAATTTTGCACCTGACACCTTTTTGGCCTCATCTGGGTCTGTCCCATGACTACTGCTTCTAATTCATCCACTGAACTCTGGAGTATCATCAGCAATATCATCAGCCGGAGGTTATTCTCCGCCACTCAGCCATGCCACAGCCTCTGGCTCACTGTCCACAACTCTATTCCTGTCCTCAGTTCCAGAGTGATTGGTCCAGTATACGGGTTTCTCAGATCCAGTGATCATATCCCTCACCCTGCATTCGCTACTGAGACAGTGGTCTGTCCTAAACCTTGTCATCACTATCAACAACACCAATCTTATACTTTGGCCAACTATCCCCTCACCAGTACACTTACCTTATTACCTTCACTGAAATATAATTCTCCAAAGGCTGTAGGTCTTCCATCCTTTGCCTTTTCATCACTCCCATTCTCCTCTTGCCCACTCTGATGTCATGGTCTAGCTTGATAATCACATGCTTCAAAACACTTTCAAATCTTTTGCCACCTTCCACCTGAATCCTACATGTCCAGTAAAACCTTAAACTACTCCAATTAAACCCAAATCTCTACCCTCTTTGCTCCTACTCCAGACAGTTGCTGGTCTTATTTCAGTTTCATAATCACAAACCTTAGATGGACTCTAAATATTGTCCAATGATCCTGTCCTGCATTTCCCTAGAAAGTTCATTTTCCTACCCACCAAAATGACACTTTTGTGTCTCTTCTCAAACCTCCAAACCTTCTAACCCCTGACTTCTCCCCATCATTCATTCTCAGTCTATGCTCCCAACTCTTACTTCTCTATTCAGTGACGCAGTTTCATTTTTGCCATTCACCATTTCTTAAATTTTTATTTTTTATTGAAGTGTCGTTGATGCACAATATTAATATTATATGTTACAGATATAAAATATAGTGATTCAAAAATTGTAAGGGTTTATACTTCATTTATATTTACTATAAGATATTGGCTGTATCCCCTGTGTTGTGCAATATATCCTTATACATTATTTTATACATAATATAGTTTGTACCTCTTAATCCCCCTCCCTAATATTTCCCTTCTCTCCTTCCCTCTCTCCACTGGTAACCACTAGTTTGTTCTCTATATCTGGTGCGTCTGCTTCTTTTTTGTTAGAGTCACTAATTTGTTTTAATTTTTAGACTCCATAGATAAGTAATATTACACAGTATTTGTCTTTGTCTGACATCTTTCACATAGCATAATAACCTTCCATGTTGCTCCAAGTGAGAAAATTACATTCCTTTTCTTATGGCTGAGTAGTAGTCCAATGTGTGTGTGTGTGTGCATGCACATGTGCACACACACATCTTCTTTATCTATTCACCTATTGATAGAGACTTGGGTTGTTCCCATATCTTGGCATTTGTAAATAATGTTGCTATGAACATTGAGTACATGTATGGTTTTGAATATGTGTGTTTTCTTTTTCACATACATACCCAGAAGTGGCATTGCTGGGTCATACAGTAGTTCTACTTTTAGTTTTTTGAGAAACCTCCATACTGTTTTCCACAGTGGCTGCATCAATTTACAATCCCAGCAACAGTGTACAAGAGTCCCGTTTTCTTGACATCCTAACCAACATTTTTTATTTGTGTTTTTTGATGACAGCCGTTCTGACAGGAGTGTGACGGTATCTCATTGTGGTTTTGATTTGCAGTTCCTTGCTGTTAGCGATGTTGAATATCTTTCCAAGCACCTATTGGCTATCTGCGTTTCCTCTTGGGGATACAAGTTGTAACACTTCTGAATGAAATCTTGGATTATCCCAGAACTTTTCTAACTACTCTTATGTAATAAGAAGTCTGTTGGTCACTTTAAGCCCCAAACACAGTTGATGTGATATTTAGCATGTCAGTCCTGTGTAATAGCCAAAGTTTCCAACTTCATTCAAGGTTCTGGCTCTTCCTCCTCCTTAGCTAAGGCGGGCTGCAGCAGGCTGCTGGCTTCCTGGGAAGGGGTGTTGGTTGTGTTGATTGCTTTCTCTCTCACTTGTCTGCTCCTGCTCTCCTAGGTGCTGTTTCTGATTCCAACAGGGTTTGGGGGTTGGAGAGAGAAGGGCACTGGAAAATTCTCCAGCCTCCTGAGCCAGGCCAACATTTAAAGATGACCCTCTGGGAGTTTCTGTGACTTCATCTAAAAGCTCTGATTCCTGGAGATCTCTCACCTGCAGGTCCTTTGTTTGGAGTAATACCCTCATCCTCCTACTCACTTCCTTCTGTAGCCCTGAGAAGCCCTGAGGCGGTCCACCTCCGGGTGCTGTCTGCTGAGGGGCCCTGATAGATTCATAGACTCACTCTCTTTTTTTCTCTCTCTCATACCCCACATCTGATGCCTGGGGACAGTCACAGGTCTGACAAATACTCTGCCAAATTCTGGGAGGGCATCTCCATCACAACAAAGCCACCTCTCCTTCAGCTTCTCTGCCAACAGCTAGGACAGCCCACTTTTAGCTGATTAATGTCCCAGGTAGGAGCAAACACCAACCACTGCATCTCCCATTTGCAAGGATCCCAAAGTTGGCCTCTTAAAATTCTCCTCACAGGGTTCAGATATAAAGGGAGGCACCCCACCCACAGTACCTCGCCAGTGAATATGGGGATGGGTCTCTGTACACTGTCTCAGCCCACTCTTGCCCCTCCCATCAAAGAATCATCCTTAAAAATCCTTCCACCTTCAGGCAGATTGCCTATCTCTATGTCACTTAGTTTTCTTCTGGAGTTTTGCGTTGTTCCTTCCTCTGAAATATATCTTATGGTATCTAACTTTCTGTGTTTGTGGTCTCCATTCTGCAGGCTGCAGGACTATAGCTCCTCTCACTTCTGGTGTCAGCCCTCAGGTGGGTGGGGTTGGTCCAGGGCCTTGTGCAGACTTCTTGGTGGGAGGGCCGGTTGCCTGTCCACTGGAGGGTAGGGCTGGGTTTGTCTTTCTGGTGGGCAAGGCCCCTTCAAGGGGTGTATGTGTTTAGAGGTGGCTGTGGGCAGACTGTCTGCTGGTGGGTGGGCCTGCATTCCACCCTGTTGGCTGTTTGGCCAGAGAGGTCCCAATACTGGATCCTGCAGGCTATTGGGTGGGATCAAGTCTTGGCACCAAAATGGCAGCCTTCGGCAGAGCTTGCGAAGTGGACTATTCACTGAGGCTTCCACCATCAGTGTCCTCGCCCCCAGTGAGAGCTATAGCCGCCCCCCACCTTCCCAGGAGACCCACCAAGACACGCAGGTAGGTCTGGTCCAGGCTCCTACAGAGTCACTGCCCTGCCCTGAGTCCCAGCACCTGTGACATCTCATGTGTGCCCCCCCACCCCCGCAGTGGAGTCACTGTTTCCCCCAGCTCCTGCATTCAAGCCCCGCTGGCCTTCAAAGCCAGACGCTCTGGGGCCTCCTCCTCCCTATGCCAGACCCCCAGGCTGGGGAGCCTGACGTGGGGTTCAGAACTCTCACTCCTGTGGGAGAAACTCTGTGACAGAATTATTTACCAGCTTGTGGGAGACAGTGGATATGGAATTTGATTATATACCCAAAGCTCCCATCCTACCGTCTTGTTGTGCTTTCTTCTTGGTCTTTGGATGTATAATATCTTCAAGTCTTTTTTGTCAATAGTTGTTCAGCAGTTAGTTGTGATCTTGGTATTTTTAAGAGAGACGGTAAGCTCAAATCCTTCTACTCTGCTATCTTGCCTCCTCTGTCTCTGAAGTGTTGGCATAGCTCTGTTCAACAACACATTCAATTTTTAAGGTAGTTGTAGGGCTTCCAGAAAAAAAAAAAAAAGCATGTCTCATAGTATATATAGGTGATCCATGATTTCAGGATTCCTCTAGCCCCAAGGAATCCTGGAAGATTCTCACCCAGGACTCAGGTGGCCTTTTCTCACCTGGCCCTCGAAAAATTCTTCCATAATCATCCTGACAGCCTTACTCCTTCATCCCTCAGTATAGGTGGAGTTTTAAGAGTCATGTAAGTATTTCTTCAAAAATTTGCATCTTGGTCTAGCACCTTACTTTAACATGTCAGATGTATTATATTTTGGTGTCTCAATCAACACTTAACAATTTAACATCCTTTTACACTTCATTGAAAGAATAAAGTTATCAGACAACTTCCCACCAGCAAATAGACCAATTCACCTGCCTCAATGAGCATATTCTCTGTATTCCCTCCTCCTAAAATGGAAAAAAGTTTCTGCTGAAATCAAAAGTCAGTCTGTGCTCTGGACCACATACATCTTCATCCACCCTCCTTCATCATCAATATCTTCATTCCCATCAGCCTTCAAATATGTTCTTTATCCCCCACCTTAAAACACACACACTTCCTTCCCCCTTCTCCTAATGTCTTCCTCCTGTCCATCTCCCTGATCTCCTTCACAGCAAAACTTGACTGAACGGTGATCTAGACTCTCTCCACTCACTTAACTCTTGTTTGTTGACTTATTTGGTTTGGATAGAATTTTTTTCTTGCTAATTTTTATCCTATCTTTAAAATAAAGAGAAAAGTAGAAAAGGACAATCCCACAAGCAAACCCTCATTGACCTAATGGTTAAGGGTATTGAACATCTTTTCATGTCCTTATTTGCCATCTGTAAATCCTCTTCAGTGAAGCATCTGTTCATGTCTTTGGTCCATTTTTCAATTTTATTGTCTGGGTTAGTGTTACTGTTGAGATTAGAGACTTTTGTATATATTCTAGATAGGAGTCCTCTGTCAGGTATGTGAGCTGTAAGTATCTTGTCTTTTCATCCTCTTAACAGGATCTTTCGCAGAGCAAAAGTTTTTTAATTTTGGCGAGATGCAATTTGCCAAATTTTCCTTTTATGGATCATGTTTTTAATGTCAAGTTTAAGTCCTGAAATCTTTCACCTACATATTTTTCTAAAAGTTTTTTAGTTTTACATTTACATTTAAGTGTGTGATCTATTTTGAGTTAACTTTGAGGTTTGGGTTTCAGTTCATATTTTTGCCTAGAGATATCCAATTGCTCCTACACCATTTATTCAAAAGTCTTGGGCTTCCCTGGTGGCTCAGCTGGTAAAGAATCCGCCTGCAATGCAGGAGACCTGGGTTCGATCCCTGGGTTGGGAAGATCCCCTGGAGAAGGGAAAGACTACCCACTCCAGTATTCTGGCCTGGAGAATTCCATGGACTGTATAGTCCATGGGGTCGCAAAGAGTCAGACACGACTGAGCAACTTTCACTTCACTTTTATCCTTACTCCATTGAATTGCTTTTGCACCTCTGTCAAAAATCAGTTGGACATTTTGTGTGGGTTTTTTCTGAGTTCTGTCTTCCATTCCAAGGATTTTTGTGATTAGCCCCTCACCGGTGCTACACTGTCTTGATTGCTGTGGATATGTAGTAAGCCTGAACATTGAGGAGAGTGATTTCTCCCACTTTTTATTTTCAAAATTATTTTAGCTATTTCAAATCCTGGGCCTTTCCATATAGAATTTAGAATAAACTTATCAATGTCTACAAAATCTATTGCTGAGATTTTTGACAAGAATTGCAATAACTCTGTAGGTTAATTTAGGAAGAATTGACATAGTCACTATAATGAGTCTTAAAATTCATTAACATGGTATGTATCTCTATTTATTTAGATATTTTTGAATTTTTAAAATCCACATCTTATAATTTTTAGCATTTAGATCCTATACATGTTTTACTAGCTTTACATGTAAAGCATTTCAGTTTCCTTGGAGTAATTAGAATGATAGTTGTGTTTTAATTTCAGCTCACTATTAGTATACAGAAGTATGATTGCATTTTGTGTGTTGATCTTGTATCCTGGGATCTTGCTCAACTCATTGGTTAGTTATAGGAGTTTGCTTTTGTAGATTCCTTGGGATTTTCTAATAGATAATGTTATCTGCAAACAGGGAACTTTCTTTCTTTTTTTTTTTTTCTTTCTTTCTTTTTAATATGTACGCTTTTACTTCTTTTTTTTCTTGCCTGGCTAGAACTTCCAGTACTATGGTGAATAAGACTGATGAGAATAGTCATCCTTGCCTTGCTTCCCAGTCTTAGAGGGAAAGCATCCTGTTTTTCACCATTAAATATGATGTCAGTTGTAGGTTTTTTATAGATGCTCTTTCTCAAGTTAAGGAAGTTCCCCTCTATTCCTAACTGAGTGAGAGGTTATATCATGAATAGGTGTTGGGTTTTGCCAAATGCTTTGTTCTGTATCCATTAATATGGGCTGAATGTAGCGTTGGCTCCTATAGCAGAGGCTTAGACAGTCAGAGGTTCATCACTCTGCCACATAGAAGTCCAGATGAGAAGTCTAGGACTGAAAAGCAGCTCCAGAACCATCCTTCCATTGAGCTACTCCGACATCTTCACCTTGAAGCTTCTATCTCATGGTTCAAGAGGGCGCCCCTCACTCGCACTGCTGTCCGCACATTCCAGCCAGTAGGAGGTGGGAAAGGGAGGGCACATTCTTTCCTTCTGAAGGCATGAGTGGAAGTTGCCCACATTGCTTTTCTCACAGCCCCCCCACATGACTAAGTTCCAACAAGAACACAGTCCCTTCCAGGTTCTGGTCCTCCATTATAGAACTATTCAGCACAGGAGACCAGCCTTGCCTGCACCCTCAGGGAATGGCACACCATCCACCTTGGAAAGGGTTGTCTTTCTACCTTTTCAGTTACCTAACTGACAACTTACTACCTCATTAGCAGTCTTTACATTAAATTACTCTCTATCTAAATAAGTGATAAGGACTTCTAGCTTCAGCTTGGAGATGCAGATAGCTAAAAGCTGAAGCCAGGCTCCATGGGAAGCAAGGCTGACCTGGTGCCCGACACTCCTTTCCAGTATGGGGGCCTCAGGGATCCTGTTCTCTGCACCTCTCAAATTAGGAGTCCAGAGCAGCTCTGTACTCCCACGGTGCACACTGAAGATGCCAGGGCCCCACATTCACCCCTGGGGGCCCCAGCAACAACAGCCACTGCCACTTCCAGGCCTGAGGCAGGCCACTCCTCGTCCCGGGACCATCCCCTCCCCTGAGAGCAGTGAAGGAGCTGGCACGGTTGATGTCCCCGCCCCGGCAGCCCCGATGCTATGAGCGGGTGAGAGTGGGAGGCAGCTCCTCTGTTCTCCTGTCAGCCTTCTCTTGAGAAGCCTGCACTCCAGCCCCTGCCTCTTATCTCTTCAAAAGCTGATACACTCGCAGACAAGAGGCGGCTTTTGTCAGCTGCTGCCAGTTCTGAGCATTTCCTGGCCCAAAGCATTGACTTGCAGTGAAAAAACCAATTTCCCTACAAAGTCTTCTGAAGTCTCTTGTCAGGCCTGGGCACCCTGGCTCACCCTCTTCTCTCAGGAGTGTGGAGGTGGGGGAGAGGGGGTTGGGTGATCTGCCAGCCATGGCGCCCGAGGACACACGTCAGCGTGTGGACAGAGTCCTTCCTTGGGTGCCTGTGGGCTTGTGGGCTTCCTTCCTTTGTTGCTACAGCACTCGCGAAATGTCAGAGAATTTCATAATCCCCGCAGGCTTTTGTCTTAGAGATGGGGAAACTGAGGCCTGGAGGATCCTGGGAGTTGGGCTGCCCCGCACCAGGGCTTGAGTCGTTGGGGCTGCTGACCCCATATCCTCTTTCTGTATCTGTGAAGCTTTTACTCTTAGGACGCTGTGGATGCTGGAGAGGGGCAGAGGCTAAGAGGGTCTCTAGGTGTGGAACCAGGACCCACTCACTGGCTCCCTCCCTTGCTTTCTACCAGGGCAGCACTAGGGAGCACGTGTCTGGGGGAAAAAAGAAAAAAAGAACAGAACTAACAAACAAACCAAAAAAAAAAAAAAATCCAGGCTTTCATTTTAAAGTCCACAACCCCTGTTTCTGGGCAACCAGAGCCTTCAGTTCAAGCTCATGTACAGAGCAGTGGAGATTGAATGCCTGCAGTCCACAGACCCTGTTCCAGCTCTCTGGGGCTCGGAACAGCGGCTTTGACCATTGTCTCTTCAAGAACCACACACACCTCTCCTTTGTCTTCCACACACACCCACACCCACACGCTCACACATGCCTGAAGGAAATACCACTTCTGTTCAAAAAGGTAAAGATGCCTTCTTTTTTCTTTTTAAATTGTGTATTTATATTTTAATTTACATTCAGGCAAATTCATCCTTTTTCGTGTACAGTTGTGTGAGTTTTTGTCAAGCACAGAGTCGTGTAACCACCACCACGGTCACGACCCAGATCTTAAAACATTCCCTCCCTCATGCTGCCCCCTCCAACCCCACGCCTCCCTCCACACCAGCCCCTGGCAACCGCCGATCTGTTTCCTGTTCCTTTAGTTTTGCCTTCTCCAGAATGCCTTATAGATGGAATCTTCCAGTATATGTAACCTCTTGAGGCTGACTCCCTTCACCCAGCATGACACATTTGAGAGTCACTCAAGTTATGTGTATCAATAAAAATGCTTCACGAAGGCAGAAAAATCAAACTGTGATAGGAACTCTGTGACTAAGCACAGTGCCCATCTGGCGGGGGTCTCTAGCTCTGAGCATAGCTCCCCAGCCCCCTGTAACCAGCCTCACCCTCCATCAGCCTCAATTCCATTCCTGCCCCGAACTGCTTCCCTACCCAGAGCCCAGAATTTCCATCCCTCCCATCAGCACCCACCTACTTCTGATCCTCGTTCATGTGACCACACGGGGTGGTCCAGAGTCCTCGTGTGGTGCTGGGCCCTCATCCAGAAGAGGAGAACCCAAACACTCACATAATACATAATACAATGTAAAACATGGTAGAGAAAGAAATGGTGGGAACCAAAGAGGACAGGACAGTGTGTGTCCTCCCTAAAGACATTTGTAGCACTATCAACTGTCAGACACACTGGAGCTGCCCCTCAACATCCCCGCCCACAAACACAGCTGTGGGCTGCACTCAGGGGCCCAGACTCTGGTTCACAGCCTCCGAGTCTCTTATACTGAACCTCTTCCTCGAATCCACAACTGTGCCGATACAAGCTATGACACAGGGCAACCACGTCACAGTTACGAAGGTGGCAGGACTCAGGGGGACCACATGGCCTTTGTGGGCTGGGACAGAACAGGAAGCAGGTCGCCCTATGTGGACCTGGGATGCATCTATGGAATATGATTCAAATAGATGAAGCTGGTGGAGAGGGCAGCTGAGTGGAAGAAATGAAGTCCAGGAGATCTGACCCTGGCCATAGCAGGCTAGTGCTTCTTATTCTACAAAACCCAGACCCAGGACGGTTCTTCTGTGCACAGAATCCATCTTTGGCTCTTTTCCAACACCTGCCATATCACATCTGCTGAGACCAACACATATACGACCCCACATATACGACCCAGGGTAGGAGGATGCTGTGGCAAACTGCCCCCCGCCCCTCTTAGGATCGAGGTGCTGTTGTCCCTCCAGCTGCCAGGAGTATGGTTGCTGACAGCTCAAAGCTGCACCCACTCTGAGCACTGCCCCTGGCTTGCAGGAGCTGCCTCACCATTGTACCACCAATGACTGAAGTTCAGGTAGAAAAAGTTGCTCACTCTCCTCAGTATCAACTGGGGACAACTCCACGGGATCACCCAGCTCCAGAGTCTCCTGTGGCCTTTGGTTGAAACCTCTGTTGCAGCTGCATTGGAGATCAACGTCTCCTCTGCCCAACCCTGCTCCCTCACATCCTTACAGATGTTGATCCCCAGTCCACTCCCTAGAAACCTCATACATGAAAACCTCCATCTCAGAGTGTTTCCAGGGAACCCAACCGAAGGCAAAGGGTGAACAGGCTTTAGTCAGTACGAATGCCAAGTTCAGCCTGTAAAATATTTATTGTAGTTCTCACGTGTTATTTCATTTGATCCTCTCAACGACTCAGTCGGGTGGGTATATAGTTATTCCACTCTGTATATGAGTAAAGTCTGGAAAGGGTATGTGTCATCCGAGTTTGGGTGGACAATAGTAATTGATCTGAGCTGAGCTTCCCACCCTCCAAGCCTGGATCTCTAGTTCACTACACTGGTCAGAGCTGATGTGTGAGGGACAAGAGTTTATGAGGAAGAGATGGTCTAGGTGGAGGCAGGAGCAGTCGGACACACAGTTGTGCTTCACACAATTTGGGGGCAAAATGAACATTCTTAGCCATCAGAGATTTACGTCTATTTTCTCTCAATTCTCCAGCAGATGGCAGTCGAGTGTCTGGAGGAAGGGGCAGCTCTTCATTTGAAGACTGGCATCATTTGGGCTGGGAGCTGGCAGAGGTAAGGGGTTGGGTATGACTAGGGCTGAAGGTAGATGTATGACCCAGCAGGTCCCCAGCTGGCAATGGTCCCCCAATAAGTGTTAGCCTGTCCTTCACCTAGGTATAAAGGGGGACTCAGGTCACCATCCCCTGGTAGCTCAGCTGGTAAAGAATCTGCCTGCAATGCAGGAGACCCCAGTTCAATTTCTGGATCAGGAAGATCTCCTGGAGAAGGGATAGGCTACCCACTCCAGTATTCTTAGGCTTCCCTAGTGGCTAAGACTGTAAAGAATCTGCCTGCAATGTAGTAGACCTGGGTTCGATCCCTAGGTCAGGAAGACCCTCTGGAGAAGGGAACAGCAAGCCATTCCAGTATTCTTGCCTGGAGAATCCCCATGGACAGAGGAGCCTGGTGGGCTGCAGTCCATGGAGTTGCAAAGTGTCAGACATGGCTGAGCGACTTAGCACACGGGTCCTTGCCCTTGACCATGAGCAAAGCCCCTTCCAAAGAGAATGCTGACAACCCACAAGGGTACCGTGTGATTGCTACTTAAACTTATCTGGAGGAGAAACTGATATGGAGGACTTCCTTCAAAATATAGTGGACTGAAGACACCTCTTAAAATTTCACTAAAATTATACCGAAACAATTTTAAAAGACATAAACCCTCCCTACAAGGACAAAATGTCTGGAAGAGGAAGCAACAGCAGCTATGATAACAACTTTTTGGAAGTCGTGAATGGGGTGAATGGTAACTGACTTCAGAGCAGGGAAGGTTGAATTCAAAGAGCCTGCCAAAGGAGGTGTGCCAAGGAGTGCAAAGAACTCCTCCACCTCAAAACCCTGGAATATTTCTAGAACTCAGACACTAGGTACCTCTGGAAGTAGGGAGGAGAGGTGAGGCCAAAAACAAGAGAGCTGGTGTACGGTTTGTATTAAGAGCACCTGGGTTTCCAGATCCCTCCCCATTCAACACAACCTGGTTGCAAATAAGAGAGAATCTGGTTTCGTCTGTCTACACAAGGGGTGAAAGAAAGTATGGAGGTGTGGGCTCTGGGGATCATGATCACTGGGGCCAACCACTCCAAATCTCCTGGCCTTCCCTGCATGGACACATGATGGCTTCATCAGCTCCAAGCATCGTGCCCTCATTCAAGGCAGGAGGAAGGGGGAGAAGGAAGACAGCTCACCCCCACTGCTCCTGTCCTCTTTTATCAGGAGAGGAAATGCTTTCCCAGGATCCGCCCTTCCCCAACAAAACTTTGCTTATGACTCCAGGCCGTTATAGAATCACGTGGCCAGCCCCAGCTATAGGGAAAATCGGACAGGCAAATACTCAGCTTGTCCAGCCTCCATAGGGGAGACAGGCAAAGGAGAAGGAAGATGGCAATGAATGTGGAGGGAGCACAGCTCCCAGACGGCAGGGCTTCCAGTGGACGAGACTGGGTGGGTGCCCAGGATCAGAGGTCTTTTCTCTTGGGCTGGTCATTTTCTCAGTGCGGAATTCCTCAGTCTTTTGTCAGACTTACGGCAGCTAGCAGAGGGATCCAGAGATCTCAGTAGATCCTTTACTCACAGGAAGGCTTCCGACTCCTGCCAGATGCCCTCTCCCAGAGCCAGAGGTAGTCGAGTGGATGGGGAAGGACCAGCCTTTAGCTTAGGGAGGTATGGAGGAGGCATCTACCTGGGCTATGGGTTTTTGTGTGCAGTTTCCCCCCACACCTCCTGGTTTTAGCCCCAACCTGCACCTCCACCTTCTAAGATGCCTAGTGCTAAGTGCCAGTGGATTCTGAACCCTGAATCAGCTTGCTTCTTCACCTCCCCCCACCCCGCCTCAGGCATCAGCAGAGTGAAGCCAACAGAAACACAAGCCAGTTACTACTCTTCCATCTTCAACCCTACCTAGCATCCCTCTAGAGGGGACTGGATAAATAAAACTCGGTGGGTGCATAACACAGAACACTCTGCAGCTATCAGAAGCCAAGAACTAGCTGCCCACACCAAAACATGGATAGAGCTCAAAAGCACAGCATTAAGGGAGAAACATTAGAAAAAGAATGAAAGTTAGAACAATGCCCATTTTATATAAATGGAAAGCACATACACACAAATGGCCAATAAACCATGAAAAATGCTCCATTTCATTAGTCATCAGGGGAATGCCAATTAAAACCACAATGTGAAACCTCTTCCCACCCACTCAAGTGGCTAAAATGAAAATGACAAAAATACCAAGTGCGAGAGGATGCAGATGAACCAGAATTCTCTATACATTCACCACTGGTGGAGTATGTTGGTAGAACCACTTTGGAAAACTATTTGGCCGTGTCTCCTAAAAGTGAGCACACTCCCTCCCATGGCCCAGCAACGCCACTCCCAGGTATGCCCCTGGCAGAAATGCACAGAGATGGCCACTGAAATTCACACCCTGGAACGCTCATAGCAGTGCTAGTCGTAGTAACCCCCAGATAGAACCACCAAATGCCTGTCAGCCAAAGAGCAGATAAATAAAGTGTGGGGTATTCACACAGTGGAATTCTATGCAATGAGAACAAACGAACTATATACATGACTACAAGCAGCCACAGGGATGAAGCTCACAAACCTAATCAGAAGAACCAGACACAAGCATTTGTACTATCTGAGGCTAGTTAAATAAATATCAGAACTGGGTAAAACTATCCTAGGGAATTGGCTGTGAGTATAGTAGTTAAGCCCAGGGGAGAAGTGCTGGTGACAGGAAGAGGGCAGGAAGGGGATGTCTGGGGTGCGGTTGCCGTTTCGTTTCTTGACCTGTGTGCTGGCTATAGGGATGGGTTCAGCTAACAGGGTTAAACAACTCTTGCACTGAACACTTCGGGTTTGTGCACTTTTCCGTATGTAGTTTCAATAGAAGTAAAACAAAACCAAAAAATGCTGGGGCAGTAAAAACACATATGAAAATCCATAGGCACAAGCAACAATATTGCATATTTTACAAAGATGTGTACATATTTAAAGACCTACCTATAAGGAAGGGCTCCTGTGTGGGGAGGGAGCTGACAGCAACATGGTGGTAGCAGGGAGAAATAAAAGGAGGTAATACAAGAGGGGAAGGAATCCTCTGTGGATGCACAACGACAAAGCACTTAACCCAACTGGGAACCTCAGTTAGGGGGAAGAGCAGAATAAAGGCAACAGTTTTTAGAACCTGGGATTGTTCTCTGCCGACTGCATGTTCCTGCTTTCATTAAATGGGGTCTGGCAAAGAGAAGGGAGTCTCCCAGATCTTGACAAGGGCTCCTTGAGGGAGGTGCCCCGTCTCTGATCCATTAACCTTTCCTGGCCTCTGCCTCCACTCTCCGACCACCAGATGTGTTAGCTGAATCTCTGAATCTGAACCAAATCAGAGCTTTCCTCCATCCTTCTAATGAGCTTCTCTGCCCTTGTTTAAATCTGGGGTGCATACCTCTCTGGCCAGCAAAATCCAGGTGCCCACCATAAGGAGGAGTGTGAGAAGCCCACCTCTGGTAGATGTAGATGAAGCATGGAGTCTCTCTCAGCCCACCCCCGCAGCAGCCTCTGTTCTGTCTCCTGCTTGGCCCGACGTTCGTTTGCAAGTTTGAACCTTCATTCTGGGGCTCCAGAAGCCTGGTGGAAAACCTCAGGGAGGACCTAGGTTCTGCTGCCCTCTCCTTCCACCTAGGAGGCATGGGGTCAGGTGGTGCTAAAAATTGACATTGTCTGCACTTCCCTCTCTGGCCGCTAGTGGGAGATGCTGGCCTACCTGAGACCCATCAAGGGACCAGAAGCAGGAGGCCGGAATGGGGTTTATCTGTCTGGCGCCAGCCACCCTATCAGACCCAGGGCCAGAAAGGGTCCTGTGTCCTGAACTTTCCTACAGACTGACTTTCTGTAGGGACAGATAGCTCGTCAGTATATAGGTAAGGCACCCAGTGATCCCTGGAGCCCCACACTGAGGTCCCAAATGGAGGATGGCCCCCTGGTGATGTCTCCAAGATCCCAAAAATGGAGAGGCAAGTCACAGCTTCTAAGCTCCCAAACACAGCACCTGGGTGCCCTCTGAAAGCGCTATTTACATTTAGGAGCGTTGAAAAAAAATGTCAGGAGAGATTAGAAGGCTGCTGGGGAAGAAGACAAAGACTGTGTATCTCTGTGTGTGTTTATGTGTGTGCTCCTGTGTTGACTCTGGGCAATAGCCCAGTCCCTTTCCAAAGATGTTTCTGGCCTGTGGGCAAAACCTGGTGGCCTGTTTCTTTTAAACAAGGATGTGTGTGTGTTCCTGGGCGTGTGTGTGAATGACCATACTAGTCAGTGTGCGGGTCTCTGCATCCGTGTGAGAGACAGTCTGTCCCAGTGTCGGCATGTGAGTGCCTACGGGTGCATCAAGGTGGAAGTTTCCTGTGGATCAACAGGGTGAAGTGAGTGTGTCTGTTTCAGGGTGGGTGTCCCCGTGCTGGCTGTGTCTGTTGTGCTGGTCGTTTCCGGCCTGGGTGTGTTTCTGTCAGTACCAATGTGTCAGTGTAAGTGTCCCCCGTCGTGCAGACTTCTGTGCTGTGTGTGTGCGTGTGTCTCCAGGAGACTCTGGTTTTCTGTGTGTGTCTCTGTGTCACTGTGTCAGTGGATGTGTGTCTCTGAGTCACGCAGGTGTCCCTGAGTCTGTCACAGGGTGTCTGCCTCAGTGTCTGTGTGTGTCAGTGATGTGTCTGCCTGTGTCCGTGTGGGTGTCTGTGTGCGTTTATGACAGCGGGTGTCTGCGAATGTCAGCGTCTGTCCGTGTCCACAGAGGCGAGGGCTGTGGTAGGGTCCCAGGGTCAGTGAGCATGTGTGAGTGCGTACCTCGCCTGTGCCAGGGTATCTCTGCCTGTCCGCGTAGGCGTAGGTGGCGGTGGCAAAGCGTCTCCGGGAAGCTATGTGTGTACCCCAGCGTGTGCCGGGTCTGCGCGCGTCTGTCGTGTCCGCGTGGGCCGCTTTCTGTGGCGGGGCGCCCCCGGGTCAGCGCGGGGGTGTGCGCCCCGGCGGGTGCCCAGGACTTCACCCTCAGAGCAGGCGGAGCGCCACGTGCGGAGTCCGGGGCGCGTCGCTCTGGGGCGGAGCCAGCCTGGGGCCCCAAGCCCCAGGCCGAGCCCAGGCGGGGCCCGCCCCCGACCCCGCCCCCAGCCCGAGCCCGCGCCGCCCGCCGAGCCCCGGAGCCTGAGCCGAGCGGCGGAGCCGAGACGGCGGCGGCGCCGGTGGGATGCGGGGATCGCGCCCCCGGGGCCGCTGAGCCTGCGCCCGGTGCCCGGAGCCCCGCGCCGAGCGAGTCCGTGCCGAGTCGCTGCCGCCCATCCCGGGACCCGGGCCGGGGGACCAGCAGGTGAGCGAGCGCCTCCTCCAGCAGCCCCGGCCCGGCCGGAATCCCCTCTGCCTGCCGCCGCCCAACTTTCCTCCCCGAGGGTTGGAGCCTCCAACCCCTGCGCGCCCCCTCCCCAACCCCGGGTCCGCCGGCAGGCTCCCTCCCCCATCTCTGCCCCCGAGGGTAGGGGAGGGAGAAGAAGGGGCGCAGAGCAGCCTGGCTGGAGGGTATCCCCGGGGGGGGGGTGCGTCTCTAGCCGGCGCGCGCCCCCTCCCCTTCCCTTTCCTTCCGGGTTTCCCAGTTCGCTGTCGAGGGCCGGGGGAGGGGGAGCTGCGGCCCCGGCTTCCCGGCCGATCCTGGCGCAGACTCCGGGAGGGTCTGGGATTGGGACCCGGATTCCGGAGGCCGGAGACCCCAAGGTCAGAACAGCGACTAGGAGCGCAGTGAGTGTGACTCCAGAGAGCGGGGGAACTGACCGCGCAGGGCTGGGAATGAAGGGGCCATGCACTCCCCTTTCTCTGGGCCCTGCGGAGCAGTCCGCCGGGGCTGTCCTTTCTGGGGTGAGATCTCTGCGGGTCCTGGCCGGGGATAGATCTCTGTGCACCCCGAAAGGAAAAGATGTATGTCGTGTGTCCTATGTCTGCGCGCTCCGACCATAAAAAGATCTCTGTGCCCTCTTGACGCCCTAGCGGGGACACATCTGGTCTCTGTGAGCCCTGACTGCGGAGAGATCTCCGTGGGCTCTCTCCAGGGGAGACTGTGCGCTGGGATCGGGCGAGTTCCTTGCCCTCTTCGCTCTGACCGGGCAGACCCAAGCGCCCTGACGGAAGGCCGTTTTCTACTTGTTATTTGATCGCCTTTGGTGGCGCCCTGGGAGGAAGCAGAGGTTCCTAACCTTGTGGGGGCTGGATGTGTGGAGAGTGCTCGTAGTGAGGGGAATGCTGGGGACCAGGCGCTGGCCTTAGGCCCGCCTTGCAAACACCTGTTGGAGGTCAGCGCACAGCCGAATCCGGAAGCCATGGCCGAGGTTGTGGCAGGAGTCATCTCTCCTTAGTGCTTAAGACCAGCAGGGGTGATGGGATCAGTCTCCTCTTGGGGTTCTAGGCTGGTATTCCATTCCCTCAGCTGTCTCCTCCCATCCTGCTGAGACCCCAGGCACCTCCACAGACAGCTTAGACCTTCCAGTGGAGACAGGCACTGCATATGAGCCCACCATGCCACAGCACATCTCCCCTCTCCGTGATTCCCACAGCCCTTCAGGATCCAGAGGACCCTGAGCGGCAGAGGCCCCCGCCATCAGAAGCCCAGGCCCCTACTGCTGCCATCAGCGTTTCCCCGTTAGCACTGGGCAAGTGCAAGAGAGTGGGAGGTAATGGAGCCGGAAGGTGGGACAGACTGATAGCTCAAGCATTGCTGCAGTCACAGGAGTGAGGGTCGGGTCGGGTCAGAGAACTGCCAGAGTCGGGAACATAGCTTTTATACCAGAATGTCCAGTCCTGTGCGGAAATGAGCCTCAGTGAAGTTTTAATCCAACCCTATCATCATCACCACATCGTGCCAGGGTGGGGAGAAACTGAGGCCGAGAGTGGGTCAAGGACTAATCCAAGGTCACCTGGAAAGTCAGTGGATTGGGGGCCCCACTGAGGGTGAAGATACCTTGAGATCTACTTTCTGAGAGCCGAATTGATCTAGGACTGATCCCAGAGAATCTGAGCAGAAAGGGAACTGGCCCTGGGGTGCCAAGGCCAGTGTGGTGCAGCCAGCTGCTGTGGCTTTGGGGGACTTGGTCCTGACTCGGTGGTGCTTGAAGGGCCTCTGGAAGATTTCCAGGACTGACTCACTCAACATGAAGATGGAACTCGGAGTAGTGGTGGGAAGTGCCAGAGGCGGGTGGGAGTTGGGGAGCACAGGAGGCTGGTGCTCAGGGAATCCAAGGAGGAGGGAATTCTGGGGCCAGCCTGGGACAGTGTGGTAAACAGCAGTCTCGGTTCTGCTCATAGGAAGCTGATTCCTGCTGACCCTTGGGAAGCTTACTGGAAAAGTGTGCAGCCATAGAAGTGTATCCCCACTCCACTCAAAAGAGGAGTGATTATCTTTGGCCAGGAAAGTCAAGGGTATCTCTCTAACAAAAATAACTCTCCAGCTGGATTTTGAAGGATGAATAGGAGTTTCTAGGTGGGGAAGGTGCAGTCTAGCCATCAGGTCTAGCATGTATAAAAGCATAGAGATGTGAAACAGTGCAATTGTTCAGTGACCCTACGGGTCCCATGGTATGAAGAAGACAAGAGTGGAAGCTAAAGCCAAGGTCACAGTCACGGGGGCCCTTGTGAGCTCTGCTCAGGAATTGGGAATTTATCCTCAGTAATGGTACTAAAAATAGCTAACATTCACTGAGTGCTTTCTGCCAGCCAGGCACGGCACTAAGCGCTTTATAAGACTCATCTTGCTGAATCGTTGAATCAACCCTGGAGGCAGAGACCATAATAAGGACCAATTTGCAGATGGTGAAACTGAAGGCCCAGAAAGGTGAAGTAACGTGCTCACCATCACACATCTACCAAGTAGTGGGACTTGAGTGTGAGCCCAGGTGTTGGTCTAACAGCTTTGCATTGTACTACCTGTCCAGTGCAGACCGTGGGCACCGTCGGAAGTTTTTTAGCTGAAGGAGAGGGACAGGAAGATGACCACAGGTGATAGAACTTGTGGTGTTCTAACTTCCTTCCCTGTTAATGGATATGCCACTCTCCCACCCCTAGCTTCAGTTGCTCACTAATGAGGTTCACTGTTGCCATATCACACTGTCAGGGGAGGATGGGTGAGTAGAATTTGGGTTGATCTGCCTGATGTAGAACCAAGGAGAAGGTGATGAATGTTTCAGGGTCCTGATCTGAACCTGTAGTACTTCCAGGGAGCTGCCAACATCCTACAGTCAGTTGGAGGGAAAGGTTGAGGGTCTAGGAAAAAAGATTTGGGCTGGAGGCAGAAACTTGGAATCATCCACAGAGGCTGGTCGTTGGGGCCGTGGCAGTATTAATTAGATTTTGTCCAGTGAGAATGCAGACCAGTGGTTCTCAACTCTGATGATATTAACATCACTTTGAAAGCTTTTTAAACAAAATCAATCTATGCCCAGGCTCCATCCCCAGAAATTTTAGTTCATTCCACTTAGAGGTGAGGCCCAGGCATCAGTAATTTTGGAAGCACCAGGGCAATCCTAATGTGGAGAAGAGGGTGGGAGAAAAGAGAGTTGAGTCCAGAGAGCCCTGAGGCCCTGCAACAGTTGAGGCTGGAGAAGTCTGCAGAGGAGGCTGGGACGGAGCAGTCAGAGAGGTGGGAGGGGAGCCAGCAGTGGGAGGTGTCACAGAAAGCGCGGAGGGCACATGTCCCGGGAGTCTCCTGATTCTGCCAGGGAGAGTTAAGATGCATTCTGAGAAGCTCGTGGATAGATGAAAAAGAATGCATAATTTAAAAACGGGTGTCCATTGGATTGAGCGACTGTGAGGGTGCTGGTGACCTTGACCACAGAAATGTCCCTCTTGGCACCCAGCGAATGTGGTGCTGGGTATGTTGTTGATGAGTGAATAAATGAATGAATGAATGAATGAATTGGTGAGAATGGAATTCAGTCTGGAGTAGGTTGAGGAGCAAGCAGAAGGTGAGGACGTGGAGAGAGCATGTGTAGACAGCTCTTTCAAAGAGTTTGATGGTTTAAGAGGGAGGAGATAGAGGGAACTGGCCCCGGGGGAGGTGGGCTCGGGGGAGGGCTGTGGGAGGGCCTGGAGTGGACGGGTAGGCGTGTGCGTCCGTGTGGCATGTCCGCATGCGCGAGCTTATGGGGAAGATGCCTGTCCCTCGCAGGGAGGGCGGGAGGTCTGTGAGTTGAAAGTGTGCCCATTGTGTTCTCAGTTGCTCTGGTTTGTCAGTGGGCTGATCAGGAAGGCCTAGGTGAAGTGATTCTTCCCATGCAGTTCTGAGAGGGTGATTTTAATGGCAGGAACTGTGATTCCTGCTGGGGGCAAGGGGCAGGAAGGAGAGGAAGATTTGCTGTGAGGAGAGAAAAGGGTTCCAGAAAGCCGATGTCTGGGGGATAAGATGAGGTTGTCGAGAGCAGATTTCCAGAAGTAGAGGGGCTGGGCTGAAAGTCTTATGGCTAAATGCACAAAGTAGACAGAGTCAAGAAGATGAAGCCAGGGCAGCCTGTGGAGAGAGGTTGGACGGTGCAGGGCACAGTCACAGGGAGGGTGGGGCTTCGAAGCGAGCCCGGGATTCGAAGCCCACTGCCCTCTGCCAGCCCAGACTTGCCCGTGGTGGTGGTCTGAGGCCTCAGGTGGTCGGAGAGTGCCTGGTTCGGGTGTCCAACACATAATCTCTGCCAGGGAACATTCTAGAAGCTGTACAATTCAGATATAATAACTGCTCTCATAAAATTTACATACTGTTGGAAAAGACAGGCTGGGTACCATGAAACAAATAGATACCAAAGATAATTTTAGACTGTGACCAGTGCTACGTGTATGTGTGTTAGTCACTCAGTCGTGTCCAATTCTTTGCAACCCTATGGGTTAGTTGTTCAGTTGTGTCTGATTTTCTGCAACCCTATGGAGCCCACCAGGCTCCTCTGTCCGTGGAATTCTCCAGGCCAGAATACTGGAGTGGGTAGCCTTTCCCTTCTCCAGGGGATCTTCCCAACCCAGGGATCGAACCCAGGTCTCCTGCATTGCAGGCAGATTCTTTACCGTCTGAGCCCCCAGGGAAGCCCAACCAGTGCTATAAAGGAAATAAAACTGGATGAGGTGGTGGAGAGATGGGAGTGACTCTAGACTGGCTGGTCAGGGAAGGCATCTTGAAGGAGGAGACTGAACTGAGATCTGAATAACATGAAAGAAGCAATCCTGAGGAGATCTGGGGCAAGAGTGTCTTGTAAAGAGAAGGCTGCCAGTGCAAAGGCCCGGGGGCAGGACGAAACTTCTGAGCAGGGTTGGCTTCTGTGCTGTAGCAGAGAGACTGGTGTGGGGATGGAGAAGTCCCTTGTGTCTGTCCCCCCACCCTTCCCAGTTCTCAGCCCCCTCAGACCGCCCCTGTGTTTATGCGCGGCTTATACCACTCACCTCGGAAAGGCAGCAGTTCCTGGGGATGACACTATATTTAGACTTTTCTCCTCTCTGTGGACCTGGAACATACTGTGTGTTTTTAAGATGATCAATATGGGATGGGTGCTATTTATAGAGACCCCAAGTCAATTCCTGGGACCTGGGGCCCTTAAATGGTGGAGGAGATCCAGGACTAGGCTTTTTGGGGCCGGCCACCACCGCTGGCAGAGTGTTGGAGCCATCTGATTCATGGGCTCTGAAAGTGGCATCACCTCTCGTGGCAGCCCCACTTCACTCATCTCTGCAGAGTCACCACAGCCTTGGTGTGGGGAGCTTGGATGTCCATAGTCTATCCATCTCCAACTCTGTTTTCTTTAAAAAAAAAAAAATATGGAAATGCTTCATGAATTTGTGTGTCCTCCTTGGGCAGGGGCCATGCTAATCTCTGTAGCGTTCCAATTTTAGTATATGTGCTGCCGACACAAGCACTCAACTCTTTTTTCTGGAGGAGTACCTGGTGTGCCCCAGGCCCAACAGAAAATTTTACTGTGATTGTCGAAACCAGAGTCTGGTGGAACAGCCTGTCAATCTCTTGTTCATTCCTCATTCTGTTTACTACTCTGGGTGAGCAGAAAAGGACCCTCGGGGCCTCCCAGGTTCACCCCCCAAGCCAGAGAGAGGTCTGCCCAGGAGTAACTGCCCGGTTGGAGTTGGGAGCTTAAGTCTCTCCAGCCGGAGGTCACTGTGGCCAAGAACAGCCAGGGGAGGCTGCCTGGAGAAGGTGGAATTGGAGCCCAGCCATGGAAAGCGCACAGCATTTGGAGAGGCAAAATAGAGCAGGTCAAGTTTTCAGCCTGTTTTCAGAAGAATGTTTATGGTCTGAGGCTGGAGTTCTTTCTCTTTCTCTCCTCTTCAGTTCTTCTCCTGATTAAATCTCCCAGGGAGACAGTGGAAAGTCACGTCCCCACAGAGATATTAGCTGAGTGGAAGGACAAAGCTGCTCTCACGGAGTCTGTGTGGGCTCGAGAAGATGCCTCACCCACTTGGAGATCCCGCTGCCCGTCATCTCCAAGGGCATTCACTTCCCTCCTTACAGCCCCAGAAGGCCAGGGCCGCTGCTGGTTACCCCCTAGACTCAAGGTCACACGGGCAGGCAGGTGGCTCTAAGCCCAGAGCGGTGTCTCCCTGGCCCCACCCAGGCCTTGCCCAGGCAGTCCCCGTGCTTTCTGGGAATGGATTTTGAACAGTAGAAAGGCTCTTGCTGGCATCAGGAGGGTAGGAAACACCTTTCTGGCTGGTATTGATTCCTCGAAGGCCTGTGTGAAGGAAGAACCTGGCTCAGGAGGCAGTTTTCAGAGGGACAGCAGGGTGGGGGGCAGGGTAATCTGGCTTGAAGTGCCAACTCAGTTCTCAGGCTACATTAGCATCCTTCCATCTGGACCGCGAGGTGCCCAGGAGGATCTAAGATGGGAGCAGGGGGAGATCAGACCATGGGAGGGACCAGCCCATCCCAGTCAATACCTCTCGCGTGGCCATCAAAGCCCCAGCCTCATCAACCTGGGCCGAGAGCAGGGAAGTGGTCCAGAGAGCCTCTAAGAGCCAAGGTGCCTGCTCTCTGCTGCCCAGCACTGCTGCCTGCTTCTGGGCCTCTTCCTGGGAAAAATCCCAGCCCTGGGCCCATTCCCTTTAGGGCCCAGGGCCCCACCCAAGGGACACCCAACTGGTGTAGCGGTGCAGAGAGGGTGAGCGACAGAGGCCTGCCCACCATGGCTAGACTTGAGCAGAAGAAGGCCCAGGAGCTCAGAAGCCCATTCCGGTGCCAGCCCTGCCACCGTGCTGGGTCACAGGCAGTGCAGACTGCCAGTTAAATAATGCGACAGCTAGTTGATAACGAAACTGGAAATGCAGGGGAAAGCCCCCACTCACCTGCTGGGCCTGGATGCTTATTATATGTGTAACTGCTGAGCTTCCATTTCAGGAAATGTCTGAGGGAAGGAGGGGAAAAAAAAAAAAAGCTCCATAAGAATCCCCCGGGGCCGATCATCCCCAGAGACAGCTGGACTTCGGGCCCCTTCCAGCCCTTGTGCTTTATGATTGAATTAAGGACTTGTCCCCAGATGGGTCACTTGTGTTCCTGTGAATTGCACAAGTAATTTAAATGGCACTCACCAGCAAATAAAACATAGAAGTCTCAAAAGCATTATGTTAAGCAAGAACACAACACAAGAGTCCATACATTGTGATCCCACGTATAAGAGGTCCTAGAACAGGCAAAGCTAATCTGCGGTGATAGAGGTCAGAGAAGCTGACTGGAAAGGGACAGTGGGGAACCATCTTCACTGGGGTAGCAGTTACACGTGCATGCCTGCTAACTCTCTTCCGTTGTGTCTGACTTTACGACTCTATGGACTGTAGCCCGCCTGGCTGCTCTGTCCATGGGATTCTCCAGGCAAGAATCCTGGAGTGGGATGCCATGTCCTTCTCCAGGGGATCTTCCTGACCCAGGGATCAAACCCAGGTCTCCTGCATTGGGGAAAGATTCTTTACCACTAGCGCCACCTGGGAAGCCCCCAGTAGTTACACAGGCATATATATACATTTGTTAAAGCTCAACCAACTGTACACCTAAAATCTGTGCATTTTTTGGTGTATATTATGCCTCAATTTCAAAGAGTGTCAAGAATCAAGGGTCGCATATTTGGCTCTGCTGGTTCCTGGACACTTTTGTGGCGTGAACTTTGTGGATTAGTGGATTGGCTTCTCCCTCTGGGGACTCCTAGGTTTCTCTGGGGGAATTTGTGTTTTCTTCAGTGCACACAGTAGGTGCCCCCATAAATGCCTAGGTTGCCATGGCATCTGTACACAGTTCCCCTGTGGAGCCTTTTTTTTTGACCTAGGTATTGAGGAAAGTGAGTTGGAAGGAACCGGGTCAGAGAGAGACTTGGGATGCTGATTGCTGTCTCGGGGGCACCTCTATGCCAGGAGGGCGTTTCCCGAGCCACAGTTGGGCACCTTTCTGGCCCAGTTGTATGTATTGTGTGGGTGTAGCTGCTACAGGGTCTGGGGCCGAAGTGCCCAGGGTGACTGAGCCAGCTCTCCAACTTCTGGTCTCTGAATAGTGGATGATCCAGGTCTCCACCCAGGAGACACAGGGCCGGAGGCAGTGCTGGGCCTTGAGTGAGAGCTCAGAGCTGCCCAGCACATTATGGATCCTTAGTCATGGGCATTGGAGGGGAGCTGGAGGAGGAGACTTGAGCTTGGGGCGAGGGGGTGCCGTGTGCCCAGTGGAGGGTTTGCGCTTCCCCTGACCTGTCACCAAAATACCACAGAACACTCAGATGAGATGAACTGCCACTTCCTAGCCCCCAGGCCCCACCCTTACTGTGGGGAAGGGGGGATGAAAAGGCAGGAGGCTTGGGCTGAATCCAGGGCTCGGCTCAAAAGTGCCCCTTTTGGACCTGAGCTCTCCCCACAGCTCCCAATCCAGAAGGGGGCCTGGTCTCAAGGATCCCCTTTTCATCCCTGCCTGGGGAATCACTTGGGCAGAGCAAGCTGGTGAGGTTTTGCTGTCAGCTGAATTAGCCTCAGCTTCTGCCTGAGTGTTGGAATAAATGAGATGCAAATGTATGTAAATGAGGGCATCCCCGGCTTCTGGGGTGGGCGTGTTCACCTCGGAGAGAGATGAGGATGATTCTGCAGGACTTCCCCAGATTGCTGGGGGCTGGGAGGGCAGCTGGGGAAGGAAAGCCCCTTCGAGACGCGCCACCCCTCCCCCCCTTCCCAAGGACCCAGCTCCAGACTGGACAGGGTTAATGCCTGTGCAGCCTCAACAGAATGGAGCCTGCAGGGAGCCGGTTAGCTGAGGCCCCGGCACGCACAAGGACGTGCCAATGTGCCTTTGATCTGGGAGCAGGGACCTGAATGCACAGGCCACGAGCACCAGCTGACACCCCCGCTGAGCCTTTGTCCAAGCTGTTACCCCGGGAGAGCCAGGACTGTGCAGATAATTGCCCGGGCAGGAGGGCTGGCCCGAAACACGCTGTTGACCCCTCCCCTTCTCCCTCCCCTCTCCCATCCCAACCTGTGGCTGGAGCCAGCACAGCCACCCACAGCCAAGACCAGAAACCCAGGTGGCCACTACCTGCTCCGCCTAGGATGGCTCGCTTCCCACCCATCCCCCGCCCCTCCATCCCTCCTCCCCTTCATTTCCAGCTCCCTCCCCTCCCCCACCCACAGGCCAAACAGAGGCCCAGCCCCAAAGCAGGTGGAGTTCTGTAAGGGTTTAGGGTCCCTTGGCTGGAACTCTATTGGGTGACAGTGCCTGCCACCCAATAGAGATATAATTTGAGCTACAAATGCGAAGTCCCAGAGGCAAGTAAAAATTTTCTAGTAGCTACATTTTCAAAAGTAAACAAGTGAAATTAATTTTAATATGTTTTATTTCCCCCAGTACATATATGCAACATATGATCAGTTTAAGTCATAATAGATGTTTTAAAGTTAATAATGAAATAGTTGACATTCTTTATCGTGCTAATCAGCTTTCCACACCGGTGTGGATGTAACAACAGCACATCTGGACAAGCACCAGGCACATGCCAAGTGCTCACGAGCCACGGGGTGGGGTGGCTTCCCCGTGGGACCAAGCAGCTCCACCGTGCCTGAGCTGAAGAGAAAACCGCTGTCAGAGAAAATGCTGACTCTGGTCAACGGCAGAAATCAGCCAGGTCTCCCTGGCCACGTGGGGGCACCTGGGGGGCCTGGCCATCTGGGCTGCGCCGGAGGAGGACCAGCCTCAGAGGAGGCTGATGGGCTGGCTCTTAGCTTTGGAGCCAGGATCACAGACATGCTCAGTCCAGAGGGGCAGGCCACAGATAGCCCTGACCCTTCCTCCCTGCTCTCCATGCCGCCAGAGGCAGGATGCAATGTCGTGCAATGGTTAGTCTCACGGGCCTGGCTTCACCACAGATGGCAGCAGCAGCTCTCCCATCTGTAAAATGGGGATAATAACCTCCTCTCGTCCTAGGAGTGTTTTAAGTGTGAAATTACTCCCAGGAAGGTAATGAGCAGGTGACGCTGCTGGGATGACCCACCTCAGCTCATGGCTGGGGAAACTGAGGTCCAGAAAGAATGAGGTGGGTAACATTGTCCAGGGTACAGTGTGGTGAGTGACTGGGCAATAGGAAGGTTACTCTGGCACTTATTCATTCACGCATCCAATCCGTCATTCACCAGGCCCTTATAGGCTCCTCTTGGGGGCCAGACTGTGCTTTGGGAGAGGGAGAGGCAGATGTGGAAGCAAATTATTCCACCCTGTGATGAAGCCAAGTATGGGAATGCAGTATGCCAGGAACACAGGGAAGGGAGGGTCCAGCCAGGCAGGGAGGACAGGTGTGGGACACAAGAAGGTTTTTCAGAGAGGGGTCTTCTGAGCTGGACTTCTTGGGAGAAAAAAGAATGGCAACAATAACCACAATGATTATAGCAAATGACACTCACTGAACGCTTTCTGTGGGCTGAGCATGTGCAAATATTAATATACTTATGCCTCAGAATGGCCCCGTGAAATAGGTACTGTTATTAACCCCACTTTACCTATGGGAAAAGTGAGGTAGAGAACCATCAATTGATGGTTGCCCAAGAACTTGCCCAAGAACATACAAGTGGCCAGGACCCAGGTTCACACGGGCAGTCTTGCTTCCAAGCCACAGCCCTGACTTTGCTACTGTCCCGCATTGGACTTGGAAGTCTTTCAGAGAGAGGCAACAGACCTGGATGCAAGGCTGGGTTCTCTGGCCCAGGGCATTTCCTCATGCCAGTCTCAACAACACCCAGTGGAAATATCCTTACAAGCTACCACAGTGGGTAGTCACCAGCTGGTGACTCTTCTCCCTTTCTCATCATTGCACCTGTTGATTTGGAATCCATCACCTGAGGAAGAAGAGTATTCTAAGAAGTCATTTGTACAGTGGGTGCCGATTAAATGTTCACTGAGTCATTCAGTTAATAAAATGAGTCTGTGTTGAGGTATTGATTAGTTTCAACAGATTCTCCTCAAGGAAGAAATGAAGTGGCTCCTGGTACCCCTACCTCTGCCTAGGAGTGAGCTCCTACCTCCTGAGCTCGCTGGGCCCCCGGGACTGAGGGGCAGGCATAGGTCAGGGGTGAAACTAGTGCCCAGGGCGATGGGTGCTCCGGCCTGAGGTCACCTGGGCTGCAGGGCAGGAAGGAGGCGCCCAGAGCCAAGGAAGCCAGCGGAGATTTTCTAGGAAGCCAGGGAACCACTTCCACAGAGCACTTTGCATAAATTTACATGGCAAAGGATACTCTTTGCCTGTTGTGTTCCAGAGGCTTCGATTCCAAGGCGACCAAAACGCCAGACGTGACTCAGGAACTGCCTTCAGGATCCCGGAGGAGAGTGGGCAGGAAGGGCTGCAAGGAGGGGTTAGGCTGGAGTCGGGTCCCTCCTCACCCCAGGGAACGGCCAGCTGGCCGAATTTTCCCAGGACTGAGGGGCATCTGGGGATTCAGGAATTTCAGTGCTGACACCCTGCATGTCTGCGTGTCCCTCCACCCCGATACTACGCGGCTGCACTGCGGGCTGCCAGGCTGTCGTGTCCCATGTCCTGGCATCATAACCACCATTGACTGAGCACCAGCTGTGTGCCCTGTGCATCCAGGAAACCTTTCAGGAGGTGTAGAAGGATGAGATCGTCTAGGGAGGTCCCGCTTCTGGTGTGAACAGTCAGTACTCGCCCCCTACAGCATCTCCTCCCTGATGTGAATTCCTGTACCTACAGGCCAGTGACTCAGAGGAGGGAGGGACCCAGCCTTGCCCTAAGAAGAGGTTTCCAACACGCCTGGGGAGACCGGACCCGCTCCACCGACTGTCAGAGGGCAGCTGAGGCCAGAAAGGGCTCCAGGACAGGATGCGGGCTCAGCCTCCTGGCCCAGAGGAGGGAGGTCAGTGTGGGTGGGGACAGTCAGAGAGGGCCTCCTGGAGGACGTGGGGCAGTGAGAGGAGCCTGCGGTGACTCATGCTCAGACCATCGCACAGGCCAGCAGCAGTGCTGGGAATGTCTGAGCCAAGGAGTGGTGGGAGCCACACGTGGCGGGTGGAAGGAAAGAGGGAGGAGGCGGTGGCAGTGGGATCAGACGAGTCCCAGTTGGAGCCAGGAAGCCCATCCCAGGGCAGTGGCTGTGGAGATGGAGGCCTGATGCTTGGTGGAGCTAGGGGATTGTGGCCAGTGTCCGAGGAAATGATGTCAGGAGGAGCCGGTTTGAGAACCCCCAAGAACTCTCAGGAGCCAGCAGAACTTAGGGAGAGATGCACGTGGTAATCTGCTGATGGACTTGGAACAGGGTGGAGTAAGGGCTCCTTAGAGCTTAAGTGACAGGACAGCAGAAACTGGCCCAGGAAGAGGGATCAACTGGAAGAGGCTGACCCAGCCTAGGGAGCAGGTGAAGATGTTGGTGCAGATGGAGAATTTGGTACAAATGGAGAAGCTGGTATAAACAGAGTTGTTGTTATTGTTTAGTCTCTCTTGTCATGTCCACCTCTTTGAGACCCCGTGAACTACAGCATGGCAGGCCTCCCTGTCCTTTACCATATCCCAGAGCTTGCTCAAACTTATGTCCATTGAGTCGGTGATGCCATCCAACCATCTCATCCTCTGTCATCCCCTTCTCCTCCTGCCTTCAGTCTTTCCCAGCATCAGGGTCTTTTCCAGTTGAGTCGGCTCTTTGCATCAGGCGACTGAAGTATTGGAGCTTCGGCTGTGGTCCTTCCAATGAATATTCAGGATTGATTTCCTTTAGGATTGACTGATGTTATCTCCTGGCAGTCCAAAATGGAGAGACTGGTTCAAGCAGAGAGACGAGTACAGGTGGAGAGACTGTTGCCAGGGGAGAAGTTGGTGCAGATGGAGAGGCTGTCCTGGGTGAGGGTGCAAGTCATGAAATGCTGGCATCTAGAAGAGTACGACCTTTGTGTAATCTTTGAATCAAATCTGGCACCGGCCTCCCCACATGATGGAGTTGTGAGAGAGGCCCCCTGTACTTCCCCAGCCAGAGGTGGGTTCTTCCCACAAAGCTGAGGGCCTGTGCACCTATGCCAGAAGGGTATGGATTCTGGGGTGTCCTCAGATCTACCCTCACGTCTCCTTACCCTGGTGTCACCAGAAAGCTTGCAGCCAGGGCTCAGCCAGCTCAGCCTCAGGCTCAGCAGGGCGTGGGCCCCGAGCTTCTGAGGGAAGGGCAGGGCCAGAGGCAGGTGCGGGCAGTGGAGAACAAGGGAGAAAACGGATCCCACCCGCCCACAGTGGGCCGCCTGTGGGGACCCAGAGACAAAGCACGCTCTTGGCAGGTTTACTTTGGAACCTGAAGCTTCCCTGCTGCTTGGGAGCCGGGAACTTCCTCTGGAATCTGGTTTCACAAACCACCAAGCTCCAGGGGTTTGGTTCCCTGCTGGAAGCCAGCTGGGGAAAGATCCTTCCCAGGACCCAGGGCCCCGTTGCTGGGGCTTCGTGGTTACTTTATTAGATGATATCTAACAATGGTTCGAATACATGTGCATGCTCAGTTGCTCAGTCGTGTCTGATTCTTTGCGACCCCATGGACTGTAACCAGGCTGTCTGTCCATGGGATTGCCCAAGCAAGAATACTGGAGTGGATTGCCATGCCCTCCTCCAGGGGATCTTCCGACCCAGGAATCGAACACGCATCTCTTGCATTGCAGGTGAATTCTTTACCACCGAACCACCTGGGAAGCCTCAGTTTTAAAGTGGCTATGGCAGTAATGATATTTGAGATATTGCAGCCCCTGTCATGGACAGGGAAATAGCTGCATTTCTGTTGGTCACTGGTAATGCTGGTCCTTCCATTTTGCTGCCTATATTCATAATGGAAGGAGATGTTAAGTTTCAGGTAGAGGTTAATTTGAGAATGAGATGCAATCCCCTCCCCCGAATTTTTTCCCCACCACTCCAAGAGGTCTGTTAGGTGCCTCTGAACACAGAGACAGAGCTGGTCTCCTGACTGTTAGCAGTTGGTTATTCAGTTGGGGAGTGAAGGGGAACTAGAAATTACCTATTTCAGAGAAACTAGAAATTACCTATTTCCTGACCTGATGCTAGATACTGGGTGAGTTCACTTTGTGGAAATTCATCCACATGTGTGTACTCTTAGGATATGGACACCAATCTGTACGAAAAGTTGATTTCAATACAAATTTTACAAACACTTTTACTGGAACAGATGTATATGCAGGTGCAAGCTTGCACGCACACACACACACACACACATACACGGGTATGTGCTGGTAAAGACTCCATAGGTCCATGGGCATCCACGTGTCTCCAGAAACCTTGCAGGCGTGTGGACACAGATGGATACAGTGAGACAGAGAACACTATTTTTAGGAAATAATTCCAGGCAAGAAAGGAGGTTTCCTGATTTACAGGACTAGGGATTGCTCAGAGTGAAGAGGATTGCCCTGCAAGGAAGGGCTGCTGGCATCCAGGCTGGCTTCTTTTTTTAAAAAAATAAAAAGAATAATGAGTTTATTGTTTTTGTAAAAGTAGCACAGAATCATCATAAATATTTCAAGAACTGAAGAAGAGCACAAAGAAGAAAGTTTAAAATTACCTAAATTCCCACCAGCCAGGGGAAAAAAATCACCATTCACGTTTGGTGATAAGTATTACATACAGTTGCCTGTCTTTGTGCTTGCAAAGACGGAGGTAGAGAGGGACGGCCTTTGATTAAAGGGGGACCTACTCCTTCACCTGCTCTTTTCAACAAGGACGTTCCTTTAACTTTACTGGAGGGAAAGAGAAGAGCAAGTAGCTGAAGGACGGATGGTTCTGACAGTATCCTGGGACCTCTCTCCTCTGGCTTCCCTTCACACATTCCACGCCATGCCTCCCCCGGGACCAGAGGCGCCCTTTTGAGACCTGGCTGTGTTGTGTTTGCTCACTGTTTACCTGTCACCTGGCCAGGCGCCTACTTCACGGTGCATGGGGCCCCGGCCCTCGGCGGGGTATGCGCAGGGGTCAGGGTGGCGGCCGCTCGTTGGGGTCAGCAGTGACGTGTGTCAGGAGTCAGATCAAGGCCAAGCCGATCTTTGACGGAAAGGGATTTTGTCCTGGCAGAGACCTCCAACAGGTGCCCGGCCCTGCCTGGGTTTGATGTGGTCATTAGCGACGCGGCCTCCCCTGCCCATTGGCTGAGGTGTCCCCCTGGGGAGCTGGGCTGACCACATCCTGTTTTGGTGGGGCGGTCGGGCACACTTTGTCCAGCCTTGGTGTCGGAGTCAGAGCCTGTTCACACCAGCTCCTGGATCATCTGAGGCCACTGGGGGCCACATTCTCCCCCCATGGCGTCACATGCTGGACATCCTAGCAGAGGCGGGGTCACCGTTTTCTGGTTCTGCTATCTCTCGGGGTTTGTTCAGACTCAGGGGGAGGGGAGCGAGTGGAGGCGTGGGGGAGTCTGGGATGCTCCGTCAGCATTTCCCACCTTTGAAAGGCTGTCTCCCTCGGGGATTTCCTTGAGATCCTCTGGGGGGGTGGGCTCTGAGGCAGCTGTGTACGCCAGGTTGCCAACATCTGGATGGCAGCTGCCAAATTGTTACCCAGCTGTTTCCCCAAACCTGCAGGACTTTCCTGGGCCTCGGTCAGCAGATCCAGATGCCCCAGCCATTGCCAGATGTTGGCACCTCCGTGCCCCAGGTGAAGTCTGGGCACCCTCCCCCGCACAGGTACACGGTGGGAAGACCAGACAAACTGCCCCCCGCCCTCTGGTCCCACCACTCAGGCCAGAGAGCTGCCCGGAAAAGAAGCCCAGAGTCTGTACACTGGCCCGGAAGGCTTCTAATCACTCTCGCAGGGCCCCAGGGTGTCCTGTAGAAGAGGCAAACTGAGGAAGGGCAGCACCGGGTACCTCTAATGCACCTGCCCTTCGCCTGCATATTCATCATTCATTCCCTCATTCATTTGTTCAGGACCAGTCCTGCCAGAGATCTGGGAGGAAAAGATGACCAGCCCCTTCCCGTGGAGTGCACCCCTCAGCCCAGAGTGTTGGGGGGCACCAGTTGTGAGAAGCGTGTCAAAGTGGGCTTGGTCAGGGAACCCACAGGTGTGAGGGTTTCCTTTTGTATTGAATAGGGCAGAATGAAGGGTCACTGGTGACCCAGTTTCTCATGAGTACTTGCTTTCAAAGTTGCTCCTTGGGATGGGGAAGGGACGAGTGCCCCTCCTGCAGATCCCCTTGCATTCCCTGCAGCCCGGAGGATTCCGGGTTTCCCCTGGTCGGCATCTGCCGGGTGTGCCTGTGGAGAGGTGGGGGGCATCTCTGCAAGCATGCGGGTCCTTGCCTCCAGCAGGCCCAGACGCTCCCCCCAGGTCTGACCACCGTGCCCCCAGGCCCTGGGTGCAGCATCAGCCCCATGTCTGTGTGTCTTTCAGCTTCCCTACAGGCAGCGTGAGGACAGCCTGTGCCCCAGAAGCAGGATGAGAAGATGGCAGACTTCCTGTTACCTCGGGGCACCAGCAGCTTCCGCAGGTTCACCCGGGAGTCTCTGTCGGCCATCGAGAAGCGCATGGCGGAGAAGCAGGCCCGGAGCTCCGCCGCCTCGCAGGAGAGCCGCGACGGGCTGCCCGAGGAGGAGGCTCCCCGGCCCCAGCTGGACCTGCAGGCCTCCAAAAAGCTGCCGGATCTCTACGGCAACCCACCCCGAGAGCTCATCGGGGAGCCCCTGGAGGACCTGGACCCCTTCTATAGCACTCAAAAGGTGACTGCCACCCACCCCCACCCCGCCTCCCCGCAGCATCTCAGTCGACCAGGCAGACAGGGAGAGGGTCTCGCCTGCATACGGGGCTCTCTTTGGGGCTAGCTCCTTTGGGCCTCGGGGAAGTAAGTCATTAGTAATCTATATTCCAATCGCCTTAACTTTGGAGTTCCAGAAAAAAAAGCCCAGAATTATGCAGCCTGAGATGGTTCGGTGCTATGAAGGAAAGAGCAGGCAACCACTCTGGAAATCTTGCCTCCTGGTGGAGTGTCTACTCAGGGACTAGTCCGTGGTCAGATTTCCAGCCCTGGAGGACTCCTGATCCCATGGTGTGTGTGCCACTCGGAGTCGGGCCCTGAGTCCTGTCCTGAGTTGAGTTTGGGCCCCAGAGCACAGCATGGGATCCCTCCCCCAACCAGGGACAGCATGTAGCCCCCGCCGCCCCGCCCCAGAGAATTTGCTGGGCATTGGCTGTGCCAGCGCGGCTCGGGCTGGGGGCCGCAGCAGCAGCATCTGGGCCTTGTGGACTGGTGATGGGACTGTGGGAAATCTGAGAGGAGTGGGAAGCCGGTGGCTCTGCCATTGTCCCTTCAGAGTGTAGGGAGAGGAAGGGACTTTGGTCCACTGTTTGTGTGTCTTGGTCACTCAGTCATGTCCGACCCCATGGACTGTAGCCCGCCAGGCTCCTCCATTCATGGAATTCTCCAGGCAAGAATACTGGAGTGGATTGCCATTCCCTTCTCCAGGGGATCTTCCCGACCCAGGGATTAAACCTGGGTTTCCCACATTGCAGGCAGATTCTTTACCATCAGAGCCACCAGGGAAGCCCTTTGTCCACGTGGATGGGGTAACTCAAGCTTCCTCCAGCATGAATTTCTACCCAGGAGATAAATTCCCCCATCTGGGGCCCCTGCCCTGGCCTCACCTCTCAAGACCGTGTGCCCAGGCCTGTACCTGGCCAGACCGTGGGCACCCAGGGCTCCTGCAGAGGCCTGAATCCCACCCCAGCTGCCCACACTTTGGGCTACATGGCCAGGGGAAGGTGGGTTTCAATTTGGTGGAGGCCTCTCCCCAGAAGGCTGGGTGCCGAGGAAGATGGGTCCTGCGCACGTCACTGCAGTCATCCCCGGGCTGAGGAAGCACTGGGGGCAGACAGGTTGGTGCTCCCAGGGCAAGCGTCAGCACCTGGTATTTGTGAGTGTTGTGGTCAGTGTTACCAGGCATCTGACGGGGTGTCACTCTGCACTGAGACTGCGTTCAGGAGACCAGGGGTCTGAGAGTGGGAGTGATGCACGACTGTCTCCCTGTGTGCACACACGTGTGCATGGGTGGAGGTAAAGCCCACCCAGGCTATGTGCACATGTGGGAGAAGAGACCTTGAATTTGGTCTCACTCCCCACCCCCCAATTCAGGTGACTCAGGCTGGGTGAAGGTGAGGGCTGTGGCTGCATTGGGATTAGTCAGGTGGGAGGGCCTAGATCCTGGTTGGTCCGAGCTGGAATTAGGGCTGGGGTTAAGGCCACAGCTGGGACAAGTCATGGTTTGAGTGGTGCATCAAAGTAGTGATGGAGTTGGAGTTCGAGCCTGGAGTCATGGCAGAGGGACCCAGCTGAGAGTGGGCCAGAGCTGGGCTGGGCTTTGGGGGCTGGTGGCAGCTGAGCCTGGGGGCAGTCAGGGGCTCTCTCCTGTCCCTGTGACCGGGGGCACTTGAGCAGTGGCCCCAGGTAGGATTCTGGTCTCTAACCTCCTGTCTTGCCTTGCTGATGCCTGGTCACACTGCCTGCAACCCCATGGGGTGACGCAGGTACCACAGCAGAACTTTCAGTCCCGATCTTTCTGGACAGCTTGTCTCCCTAGCCCAGATTAAATAGAACCTTATCTCACCAGCTCAGCCCTTGGGAGAAGCCCAGCCCTAGGCCTTGCCACCTCCGCAGTGCCTGCTGTAGCCAACGGGGATGGGCCGCTGTCCTCAAAGACGGCATTGGGCCCAGATGCCCACTCCATGTGCTATGGTGCAGCCTCCAGCACCCGTTGTCCACTCCCATGCCTCATTGTGCTGTGTAGATAGAATCTTCCGGAAACGTGAAGTTTACCCTGGGCAACACATGACCCTCGTGAGGAAGACTCCAGGTCGTGGCCTTTGGTGTCAGCTGGGGCTGCCATCTGCCTGGACTCCAGGAGACAGGGTCCCAGGGAAAGATTCTATCTCCTGGGCTGAGTTCTGCATTTTCCTCGTCCCTCTTTGGTTGTCCCTGCTGACCCAGCTCCCTCATCGCACGCTCAGTCTTCAGTGGGCCCAGTGGGGAAGCACAGAGGGGTGAGAGGGAGAGGGGAACCGGGGGCATCAGCTGGGTCCTGGCCTCTGCTATGATGGCAGCTCAGCTAGGATCATGAAAGGCCCCTTCTCATTGAAACGAAACTAAATCTACCCAACCTGACAATCCCCTGAACTTGATCTTGTCCCAGCCCAGCCGTAGGTATGAGGGTCCACTTACCTTCCAGCCGCTGGTACCCCTACCCCTCTGTCAGGCCCTCTCCTCTTCCTCTCACCCTACCCGTCTGCCAGACTTCTAGGCCTCTGAGCCCACAGCTGCCCCCCAAGAGCTCCTCTCCATAAGGACCTAGGGCTGCCACCCTACCTAAAGTGGCTCTCTGTCCACAGACCTTCATCGTCCTGAACAAAGGCAAGACCATCTTCCGGTTCAGTGCCACCAACGCCTTGTATGTCCTCAGCCCCTTCCACCCCATCCGGAGAGCGGCTGTGAAGATCTTGGTTCATTCATATCCTTTGCAATCCATCCCTGCTGTGTGGGCCCCACCCGGGGAAAGAGGGTGGACAGGGCGTTTAGGACTGAGGGCGATGTTGATTCCTGGTCAGTCCTCACCTGGGAGCCGGTTGGACATCAGTCTCTCAGACCCCACCCTAGACCTACCGATTCAGCATCTGCATTTTAACAAGATCCTGGGGGATAGTGGACACATGAAGGCTTGGGAGATTCGGCTGATTCTTCAGGAGAGAAGCGTCCTAGAAGCTGAGCTATCAAGGAAACCAGAAGAAATGAGGCCGGTCAGTGTCCCCTGATTCTGGTCTTGGCTCCCCATGTCCCCTCGCATTGCACCCCACCCCACCCCACCCTGCCACGCCCTGCACCTCCCCACCCACTGGCAGGGACCTCCGGCAGGTCACCAGGGCTCAGCCAAGGAGAAACTGCTTCCCAATCAGGAGGCCTCTGGTTTAGTCACATGTGGGCCTCTTTCAAGGGAGGCAACACTTGCTTTTTGATTAGGTGTTGACAAAACGTTTGCAGTTTCAGAGTATCTCAGAGAACTCTGGTTAGCGTTAAACTATGTAAACCACAGCCTGAAAAAGCTTCAGGCTGTGGAGGAGACCGATGGGTGGGCTGTGGTGTGATGAGGGATGGGTAGTGGTCTTTGAGTCCTAGAAGGGTCCCATTCAGACCGAGCATGGAACAGGGAAATGACTGTTCTTTGGACTTCAGAAAAGGGATCCCACACGCAGAGCCTCTTGGGGAGGGCGGGTGTCTGGTTATGAAGTCAGAGGCACCTAACGTTTCAGCATGAGGGCCGGGGCAGCTTTGCTTTAGCTGCAGCTGGCTTGGCTGTTAATTGATCAACGCCGCTGGGCTCAGCAGTGTGATTAGTTGTGGGGTTGGCAGGTTGGGCCCGAGGGAGCTCCCCAAAGTCCCCTCTCCATTCCCCTTCTGGATGGAAGGCCAAGGCCTCTGGGCAGGGCAGGAGGCTTGGGGAAAATGGCTGTCTAGTGGGGAACTGAGTCACCAAATGCTGACTACTCAGGGGGCCTTTCCTATCCAGGCAGGGATGAGAGGCGCTCCTTCCTGGCTCCGCGGTCTGCCCACCTGTGCCCCAACGCTGATCCCAAACTCAGGGGCCACTCAGAGGGCCTTAGGGCCCGTTCGTTTTCTGCGGGCAGATGCTCTCTGGCCCCCTCCAGCTTGCTCTGGCCTTTCTCCTGGGGATCCTGAGACGTGTACATCCAGGGAACTCCAGCCCCCCATTTAGGCGTGGCTGTGGCATCAGCAGGGCGGTCTCCAGGGTGGGCAGACACTGTGGGGAGGGACTATATCCATGGAGCAGCCTACTACTCACAGCTGCATCCTACTTTGTGAGGCATGGGTGGTTCTGGATTTAATTTTGAGCTGTTCCCAAGCTCCCTGGAGGTGCTACACACTTTGCCTGGCACTCTGGGGTGCTTATCAAACTGGATAAGTCCCTGTCCTTGCCCCCTTGGGAATTTTACATCCCACCCCCCCAGCCCCCGCCCAAGAGTGATTAGACAACCACATGAGGAGTTGTCATTCCTGCCGGCGTGTGGGCATAGCCTGGTGAGAGCAGTGCGGTAGGAGGCAACGCCAGCCGTCTTGCGCTGAGCCTCTCTCCGGGCTCACTGCAAGGGCGTGGCCTCTCTGCGCTCTGGCTCCCTCCTGGGGCTTCTCCTCCAGGTATCTAACCAACCAGCTCTCTCTAGCAGTCAGCTCAGCCCCTGCGGATGCACCTGCAGCGCCGGGGTCCCTGCAAGGCTGGGCCATGGGGCGGCTGAGGCCAGGGAGGCAGGTGGGCCAGGGGGACAGCAGGGACAATGCAGTCCCCAAACTGGCCAGAGGGTCCGCCAAGTGCTGGCTCCGAGGCTGTGAGGAGCTGGCTCCGCCCGGCAGGGCTGGCCCTGAGGGCTCCAAGGGAGGCCTCGTCTCCCAGGGCAGCTGCCCTAGGGAAGCGGCTCAGCAGCTGGGAGGCCCCGTGCTGGGCTCTTAGCGGCTCCTTGATGCTCTGCTACCTGGGGATGGAAGCGCCCCTTAGCGGGCTCGGGAGGCACTGAGGGAGACGAGGGGCCTGGGTTGTGGGGTTGGGGAGCAGCCCTCCTGTGTCCTTGGGTCTTGCCCTCAAAATGTGGCCCAGAACCTCTGTTTTAGGAAAGTCTCTGTGATCTGTAGCTTCCCTGGTGGCTCACTGGTAAGGAATCTGCAGTGCAGAAGATGGGGGTTCAATCCCTGGGTCAGGAAGATCCCCTGGAGAAGGAAGTGGCAACTCACTTCCAGTATTTTTGCTTGCGAAAGCCCATGGACGGAGGAGCCTGGCGGGCTACAGTCCACGGGGTTGCAAAGGGTCAGGCACAGCAGCAATAAACAACTATGATTTGTGCCCTCACTGCTCAAAGGCAGTCACTTCTAAATGTCAGTCTGAGCGGCACCAGGGAAGTTTGTTAAAAATGAAGACTCCTAACCCCTTCCAGACCAGAACCACCAGTGTGAGACCTCAAATCTACAAGCTCTTCATGCATTTTTCAATCAAGATAAAATTCACATACCATAAAATTTACCATTTAAAGTGTACAGTTCAGTACACTGTATATTCAGTACAGTATATTCATAAGTTTGTGCAACCATTACCACTAGTTCCAAAACATTTTTATCACCAAAAAGGAGCCCCATGCCCATCAGCAGTCACCATGCATTTCTAAGGCATACTGATTTCAGGTCTTGAATTACAAAATTTCCCCCTCTCTCTCTGTGTATAGATAGATAGATTTACAAAATTTCCCCCTCTCTCTCTGTGTATAGATAGATAGATATGACTGTATATAGATAGGCTTCCCTGGTAGCTCAGCTGGTAAAGAATTCACCTGCAATGCCAAAGTCCCTGGTTCTATTCCTGGGTTGGGAAGATCCCCTAGAGAAGGGATAGGCTACCGACTCCAGTGTTCTTGAGCTTCCCTGGTGACTCAGAGAGTTAAGAATCCGCCTGCAGTGCGGGACCTGGGTTCAGTCCTGGGTTGGGAAGATCCCCTGGCGGAGGGCATGGTAACCCACTGGAGAATCCCCAAGAACATAGGAACCTGATGGGCTACAGTCCATGGGGTCACAGAGTCGGACATGACTGAGTGACTCAGCACAACACAGAATATACGTATGTATACGCACACATGCGCCGGCGTCCCTGGTGGCTCAGCAGCAAGGAATCTGCCTGCAGGGCAAGAGACACAGGAGATGTGGGATTGATCCCTGGACTGGAAAAATCCCCTGGAGAAGGAGATGGCAAACCACTCCAGTGTTCTTGGCTGGAGACTCTCATGGACAGAAGAGCCTGGTGGGCCGCAGTCCATGGGGTCACAGAGTCAGACAGGACTGAAGTGACTGAGTGCACGCGCACGCACACACACACACACACACACACACTTTGTGTGGTAGAAAACATATAACATGAAATTGACCATCTTAACCATTCTTAAGTGTCCAGAGCAGTCATGCTGTGCCACAGATCTCTAGTAACTTTTTCATGTTGCAAAACTGAAGCTAATTGTCTGCTTACATTTCTAAAAATATTCAAACATCTCAGCCCCCAATGTGCAAAGTTTTGTGCCAGGCCCTTTGGAAAGGGCAGTAGGGACAAAGACTGACTTGAAAGGGGGCAGGAACACAGGCCCTGCTCTCCAGAAAGAAATTCCTCTCACTTGTGACAATCCAGGCATTCCCAGTGACAGGCTGGCAAGCGCACCGTAACTCCGTTCAGCTTTGCTCTGGGCTCCACGCTCGCAGTGCGTCCCTGGGAAGTTGCCTAAAAAGTAAATATGGGCATGGAGAACTTTTTTTCCCGATGTATTTTTGTTATAATCCTGCAGAATGTGTTCCTGCCAGGATTAAATAAAAGAAACCAACAGAACTCCAAATTCCACTGCAGTCACATTCAGAGACGCTGCACGTTCATGGCGAGCAGCATTTTGCCTTCCTGGGTGCACAGGATCTGTTCACAAAATCCTCCCACGTTCTTCTAGATTCAAATGGGCAATCAAACCGTGTGTGTGTGTGTGTGTGTGTGTGTGTGTGTGGTGTGTTCATTTAATAGAACAAATATATGAAAATACGCCAACTGTTAATTCCCTTCTCATTGGGAGTTTTTTGACTCCTTAGCATCTGAAGACAGGCAGCCCCAGTTTTAGGCATTCCCCACAACCCAGGCTGGCAGTCCTTGCTGGCGTTTTAATTATGAGGCTGGGAGTGGGTGTTTAGGGACAATGACATGACAGGATTGAAGATGTTCGGCTCAGCTCAGCCCTGGAGAACTGGCCTCTGCCACTGCCCACGCATGAAACCAGCTCCGTCATCGGCCTGAAGCCACCAGGCAGTGCCAACAGCTGTGCCCTGGCCAGGAGCACACCTGACTTCTCCGGGATTGGCTGTGTGGTGGCTCCGTGGGAACTCAGGGATGCCTGGGCAGAGTCACGTGGACCAGAGGCTCCGTCTGCGTAGGAAAAGATCACACACACACACCTCCCCGAACATGACTGAGAGCAATGGAAGGGCCGTCCTCAAGAACTGGAGAGCCAGGCAGGGTTTTGAGCAGTCAAGTGGCAGAGACTGGAGTCCAGGCAACTCACGCTAAGGCACTGCTGTGTCTAGAGAAGCCAAAATTACTTTCCTTCCCCCCTGTGCAGTGCAGGCCGTGGCTGGCAGGGCTCAGAAGACTTGTCTGCTCTGGCTGTTCCCGAGGTCTTGATATTAGACTGCAGTTCACCTCTGTCTGTGTCCAGCCAAGTCCTCTGGTCCAAGGCAGCCTGTCCACACTGCTGCTCTCTGCCAAGCTGCCTTTTCTCCGCTCTGATGAGAGCCGTGAGTGGTAAGACCACAGCGGGGAGAGGCGTGGCTCCTCAGACAGGCATCTCTCTAGTCCTGAGCTTCCCCAGGAACAGCTGGACTGACTGTTTGCTGGAGGAACCCTAACCAGCCTCCAGGGCCTATGTGAATGCCTCCTCCAGGAAGCCTCCCTGCTCAGCGTTGCCAGAGACAAGTCTGATTTCTCATAATCTCCTATCTCGGAGCAGCTCAATGGCTTGGAGGTCTCCCTATCTCCCACACAGAGCCATGCCCATGTGCTCATGTGAGGTGGGTTCTTAAAAATGACAAAGAATTCAGTTCGTCTTCCTGGATGGCTGTCTGCGCACAATTTACAGAGCCCTTCACCCCGTGGTTTTCATCGTGCCGTGTAGGTGTCAGAGTCCAAGTGTGGTACAGCACTCCCACTTGGCAGCTGAGGGCCTGAAACAATGTGACTCCCACAGGCCCTTCAATCTGGAGGTGAGGGAAGGGGCCAGGGGACTTTGCTGTCATCGTGTAGAGATGGTGAGGCAGCAGCAGATGGTGAGTTCAGAGTGGAGCCTGCATCAGGACGGCCAGGTCTCAGATCTGGGCTCTGCCATTGACCAGGGTCGGACCCACAGTCATTTTCTGCGGCTACTACAACAAATTACCAGAGACTTAGCAGCTTGAAACAATGCAGACTTGTCATCTTATGGTTCTTTTTTTTTTTTTCATCTTATGGTTCTTGAGGTCAGAAGTCCAAAAAAGATCTCACTGGGCTAAAAACAAGGTATCCGCAGGGCCGCAGTTCTTTCTGGAGGTTCTCAGAGAGAATCCATTTTCTAGGTTTTTCTGTTTTCCAGGGGCTGCGGAAAATCCTCAGCTCTGGCCCCCTTCCATTTCCAAAGTCAGCAACAGCTGGTGGAGTCTTTCTCACGAACATCATGCTGATGCCTGCCTCTTTCTCTTTTATAAGGACCCTGTGATGACATTGGGCCCACCCAGATAATCCAGGATAATCTCCCGATCCTTAATTTAATCACATCTGCAAAGTCCCCTTTGCCATCTACATGCGTGTTTATATCCAGGGATTAGGACTTGATTTTCTCTGCTGGGGGGCATTATTCTACCTACTAGAGTATCCTTCAAGGTAACCTCTTTGTGCCTCAGTCTTCTCATCTCTAGAATGGAGAAGAAGTTTCCACCTCCTGCATTCTTGGGAGAAGAGAAATAGTCAGTGGATGCAGAGAGCAGAGCCTGACACCTAAGAAGGGCTCAATAAATACTTGCTGTTAGCATCAGTACTTTCACATGTCAGGAATCATCTGATCCTCAGTAGGCAGTTAAGCAATGGATCTTTGGGGATGAATAAAGGCTGGTTAAGGGGCTTGTTAACTCCCTGCCCAGTGAGGAAAGCCTTGTCAGGGAGCCGGGGTGTGAGGAATGTGTGTGTGTGTGTAGGGGAGACGGGCTATTGAGATGATTATCTAACCTGCCCTTGAATGCTGGAGAAGGAGCTAGGCCCAGTGGTGAAGACCCTCCCCCAGGCAGAGGGAGGGACCCCAGTGTCTGGGGAGGCACCCCCTAGCTGGGGAGAAGTCAGGGCTCCCTGCAGCCCCGGCCTCTGAGCTGAGCTACCAGCTTTCCAGAAGTCGTATGACTTTCCAGTGGTCATGTATGGATGTGAGAGTTGGGCTATCAAGAAAGCTGAGTGCCAAAGAATTGATGCTTTTGGACTGTCGTGTTGGAGAAGACTCTTGAGAGTCCCTTGGACTGCAAAGAGATCCAACCAGTCAATCCTAAAGGAAATCAGTCCTGAATATTCATTGGAAGGACTGATGCTGAAGCTGAAACTCCAAAACTTTGGGTACCTTATGCGAAGAACTGACTCCTTGGAAAAGACCCTGATGCTGGGAAAGATTGAAGGCAGGAGGAGAAGATGATGACAGAGGATGAGACAGTTGGATGGCATCACCAACTTGATGGACCTGAGTTTGAGCAAGCTCCGGGAGTTGGTGATGGACAGGGAAGCCTGATGTGCTAGAGTCCATGGGGTCACAAAGAGTCGGACATGACTGAGCAACTGAACTGAACTTAACCCTGGTTTGACTAAGGGTGAGGGTCCCCAAACCTGACCCCTGTCATCTCAGATGAGAAATTGGAGAATTCGCTATAAAACTGGGGGCTGGATCTGACATGCTATTGCCTGATTCCCTGGATTCTCTCGAAGGAGCACTGGAGGTGTGGAAGACATCCCACCTCTCTCCCCAGCTGGGCCAGCCCCCCCCTTTAGAAATCAAAACCCTAGCTCAGCCCCATCTCCGGTCTGACTGCACCGGACTCCGCACTGGGCCTGAGGTTGGGCAGGCCATGCGAAAGGGTGGAACTGTGATGGGGAGGGAAAAGGCAGGCCCCGGAGTTCAATTACTGCAGCACCTGGGGCGTCCATGCGAGTCGCCCCACGGGCCGATGCCAAGGCAAGATGGTGACCCTGGGAGCAGCTGCAGGGGGCGGGAGGCCCAATTTCCCCAGTCGAACTTGGGAGAAGATTCCTGAGGGCAGCAGAGTGTCCTTGTTCAGGGCCGGGACTCTCAGGGGTGTCCCCGCCCACAGGAGGCCCAGGGTCTGACCTGTGTTCCTCCGCAGTTCTGGTAGAAGTGAGGGAGGCCATGGCGGTCAGTCAGAGCTTCATCCAGTCTGAAGCAGCGTCTGGGACTTGGAGCCAAGGAGTCAGGGATCAGACAAGGCCTGGAGCAGTTCGGTTCGAGGCCAAGGGCCCCAAAGATGCCCAAGACACAGTCGTGGCATTTAAAGAGCTCCCCTTGTGGTGGGAACAGAGGGACGCTGTCATTCAGGGAGGCAGCCATGCTAACAGAGGGGTGCCTGGTGCCCTGGGGATGCAACAAGCAAGGAGTCGGGGCAGACCGCCCTGAGGGGGAGCTCCTTGAAGGAGAGGAGCAGGGTGCTAGGTGGAGCAGAGGCCAAGAGTGAAGAGCCTGCGCAAAAGAAGCAACGGCCAGAGAAGTGGTGTCCTGCTTCCCCCAGCTCACTGTGTCCTGACAGGGCATATACGTTTTGGCAGAAGTCCTGACTCAAAGGTCAGCCTGGGCCACTCCCGTAGAAGTGGAGGAGGGCACTCAGAGCCCTGCCATCATGACCTCCCTCTCCCCAAAACAGTGGCCTCCGAGCAGCCGTTTATAAATGCCCGTCTCCCTCCAATGTGGCCATGGGTAAAAACCTCTGAGGTCTGGGAGGTTCCTACCTTCCATCCATCCCTGTGGGATGGGCCCTACAAGGGACTCTGCTAATAGCTCAGACTCAAGGGTCTGGTCCCTGTCAGAGGCTGTGGAGCAGGGCAGGTGTCCGGCCCCAAAGGGGAGGGATTGGCAAGGACTAGGCAGAGCCCCGGTGTGTCTCCTGGGAGCCCTCGTCTCGTCGACCTGGCAGCCTTGGCCTGGTGGTGTGGAGCCCAGGGGTGGGCCCGCTGGTGGTGGCCCCTGCAGGTGACTTTCCTTGACACTGCGCCACGCTCTTCAGCATGCTCATCATGTGTACCATCCTGACCAACTGCGTGTTCATGACCCAGCACGACCCTCCACCCTGGACCAAATATGTCGAGTGAGTATCCCCAGGGCCTCTCCAGCAGGCCCTGCCCCCTCTGCCTTTCCCATTCGAGACTCTGGGCCTCAAGGTCACCTGAGCAGAGCCCCAGGTCTCACCCACCTGGGGCGCCCTTGGCCCAGCCCTTCCCTCTCTTGCTGCTTCCAGTCCTGCCAAATTTGTGCTTTGATTTGTGGCCTCAGGAGAGGAAGCTCTCTGGGTTGGCAAAGGAGGGCTTTCTCCCTGACCCACCCGATGGTTTTGGAGAAGACACAGAGATGATACTAATAATTGAATGAACACTTAGTGCACGCCAGGCACTGTCCTAGAACTGTATGCATCATGTCCTGTAACCCTCACGGCAACCCCATAGGGCAGGCACAGCCTCTGGGCCCATTTGACAGATGAGAGAGAACTGGAGAAGTAACCGCTTCAAACTGTGCAGCTGGGGGCTGTGGGCACCACGAAAGGCCCCGGACTCTCCCTAGCTCAGTACCACACTCTGCTGCCTTTTTTCTCTTAAGTCCTACTTTCTATAACCAGTTTTAGAAAGCTGCCTAGCTCTTCCTTCCCAAATGAAAGTACCTGACCCATGGGCTCTAGGAGGACCCAACACCCCTGGTGCGTTTGGCCCTCAACAAAAGGCTAGGGAAGCCTCTCTTCCCTAGGCAGCTTGCCTTGTTCATGCAGGACCCAGCAGCATCACTGATGCTGCGCTCTGCATCCAACTGCTAAGACCCGGGGAGCAGCAGGGCTGTGACCCTTTCCTCGTCTGGCCCTGTGGGCTGCAGTCCCAGCATCCGAGCATTTGGGATTGCTCAGCTGGCCCTGAGCACAGAGATAGCCCTTTTCTAGTCTCAGGTGTTAGAACATCAACCCCCTTTCAAAGCCCAAGGTAGACACCTGTACCCACCTACCTGTAGGTGGTTGACGATAGACCAGGCTATCCTCTGAGAAACCACAAAGAAAAGTGCAGGGCCGTGACTCTGAGTGTCCTGACAGTCCTACAGTGGCCGCAGCGGTACCTCAACCCCCAGGGCTGAGGGGAGGAGATAGGTGGAGGGTCTTCTTACATCAAGACAACCGAGAGATAGAAGATAGAGAGTTCACATGGGAACGTGCGAGCCCTGTGCACGATGCTGAGTAAACAGGATGATGCATTAGCCTACCAGGTTTTTGGAACAAAGCTCCAGCTCCCAACTCCAGCTCTGCCGTGGGGGCTTTGCAGAGAGCCTGGCGTGAGGGCCCTCGAGAGGGGGAAAGATGCATAGGGCTCATGCCAACCTGGCCTGCAGGCTTCACCCTCCCGCTGATCTCTCCTCCCCAGGTACACCTTCACTGCCATCTACACCTTTGAGTCTCTGGTCAAGATTCTGGCTCGAGGCTTCTGCCTGCACGCGTTCACCTTCCTTCGGGACCCGTGGAACTGGCTGGACTTCAGTGTGATCATCATGGCGTAAGTACCTTGTCGCTGCGCTGTTCTGGGAGAGGCCACGCTGAGGGGCGTGGGCGCCTCCTGGCCCCAGGCTGAGGCCACGTCAACTCTGCACGTGGCTAGAGAGCAACCCACTTTCCTGCTATGGAGGCGGGAGATGGCATGGAGGCCCTCGGCTCATCCTGGTGGGGAGAGATGGGTTCAGAGTAGCTCAGGCTTGCTTAGGGGTCAGGGCCACTGGCTCACCTGTGGCTCCATGGCAGCCTTGTGCTCAAAGGGGGCTTCATTAAGATTCTGGTTTCGCATCCTCTGCACTTTCCATCAAGGGAAACCAGTGTTACAACCTGGAATCTCTGGACCACTATGAAAAGTGACCTGGATCCCAAGGTGACTTAAACTGCAGGAGAGAGAGCAAAGGAGCCCAGAGAAGTGGCCAAACACCCCCAGGAGCTCCTGCCAGGCACCCTGGCGTGGCTCCAGTCTCCACTCACAGACCCCACGCCTGGCACATTGCGAGACCCCTAGTCACCGACACGATCCACTGGGTCCTCACACCAGCCAGAGAGGTAGACGGGATTGGGGTCCCTTATCTCCATTTCACAGATGAGCAGACATGACCCTAGGCCTGCTGCTCCACCGGCTGAAGCCCCACTTCCTTGCCTGGGAGGAGACCTCTTGCTGAGGGGTTGGACTGAGGCATGCCACTCTGGATATCTCAGACAACGGATGCTGGGTTCTGGCGGGGTTGAGGGATCAGGGCAGGCCTCTCATGCAGGAGCTGTGGTCAGGGGCTTAGCCGTCAAACCCTTTCTGAAAGACCGATGTGTGTGGAGAGCCCAGGGTGTGCAGGGCTGGGCACTACACCTTGGCCACAGCAGAGCCCGTGTGGATTATGCTCCCTGCCCCTTCAGAGCCTCGCTTTCCCCACTGGTGAAGGGGTGGTGTTGAACTGGGTGCTATCTGAGGTGCAGTTCTGCTGCTGCTTTCTAGGTTTCTCAGATTGACTAAATCCGCCTGTTCATGACAAAGTCTTTATTGGCCCTTGGCTGTGAGCGGCTCTGAGCTCAGCCATACGCTGGAGGACAGAGGGAAAGAGAGAAGCTGGACCTTGATGATGGGGCGCTTTCTGTCTGCCGGTCAGAACAGGCAGCAGAGCCCCTGTTTCTAGGCACACTACTGGTCAGCTGACTCCAGCCCACCCTTTTACAGGTGGGGAAACTGAGGCTCGGAGAGGGGCTACCACTCGCCCGGGGTCCAGTGTCGATTTAGGCCTGGACAGAGCTGAGCTAACAAGGGCAAGAGCCCTGGGCTGTGGGAGACAGACTTCACCCTACAGGCTGAGAAAAGAGTCGAGTGTGATGAGAACTGATGGGGGTTAAAAGCAGGGCGGGGCGCACTCTGCTTTACCTTCGAGGAGGTGGCCTGGCTGCTCTGTGGGTGGGACTCTGGGGAAGGGTAAGCGCAGGTGCTGTTTTGGTAGCCAGGAGAGAGAGGATGGTGGCTGGGACCAGGGTCCCCGTGGAGAAGGTGTGAGATACGGTCAGATTCTGGGGGTATTTGAAAGTAGGGCTGACAGGAGACCTCGAGGCAGCTTTTGGCGTGAGCAGCTGGGTGGCTGCTGTGACCATGTGTCGGCCTGGAGAACGGAGGGAGGAGAAGACTCGAATATCCGGTCTGGAATATGTTAAGTATGAAAGCATCCAGGGTGAGATACCGAATCAGCAACTGGATCTTCCAGCCTGGAGTTCAGGAAAGAGGTCCACTCGGAGGTATAAATTTAGAAGCCATCGGGATACGGATGGTATTTAAAGCCAGGAGACCGGATGAGATCATCTGGGAGAGTCGCCAGGGAAGGGAAGCCGCCTGGGGACTGTACCCTGGGACGCTCCGACATCGTGAAGTCAGGAAGAAGGAGGATGGAGCAGAGAGACTGGCAGGAACCCCCGGGGAGGGCTGAGGAAAACCAGGAGAGAGCAGTGTCCTGAAAGCCAACGAGGGGACGTGACTCGAAGGAAACCACAAGGAGGCTCGTGAGACCCGAGGTGCACTGTTGGAGTCAACAACATAAAAATGGCAGATGCCCTTGACCTTAACAAGACGGGGGACACACACCTGATTAGAGAGGGCTCGAGGGAGGGTGGGAGGAGAGTGGAGGAGGGCAGGTGTACCCATCTGGTCTGTGGGGTTTACTCTAAAAGAAGACCCAAGGTAAGATGGTGATCAGAGGGGAGGATGGGTGAAGGGAGGACCCTTAAAGAAGGGAGCATCTGTGCAGGTTGATGGGAGCGATCCAGGAGAGAGGGCAAGTCGGTGATGGTGAAAGGGGCCGACTGCAGGAGCAAGGCCCTTGAGCTGGCCCCGAGGTGTCGGGAACCCAGGATCTGGGGGGAGTGTTGGCCGTAAGAGCAGGGAAGACAGAATTCCCAGTGGCAGTGGGGGTGGATTGATAGAGCCGATGATGAGAGCAAGAATTTCTCTTCTGATTGCTTCTGTTTTCTCTGTGGTGAGAGGCAGGGTCATCAACTGAGAACCCAGAGCTGGGAGGTGAGTCCAAGGTGTGAGGAGGGAGGTAGCGTTCTCTGTGTCTCATCATCCAGGATTGATGAGAGCGGGGTAGGATCGCTAGGCCCCGGCTCTCAGGTGCCTGCGGGAGGTGGGCGGTGATCCACAGACCCCTGAGGGCCTGAAGTCACAGGAGGAGGATACAGCGTCTGCCTCAGCCTCCCCTACCTTCCCGTCCTGGAGCCTGAGCAGAGAACTGGGTTATTGCAACAACATGCCCAGAACCCTGGGCCCCTTGTCTGATGTCAGGAGCCAAGTTTTAACTTGTCTTCAGCCCGTGACTCTGGGCGGTGCTCTGAGTCCTCTCCATCTCACTCCTAGGAAGTCCTCCTGTCCTGTCTCGTGAGAGAATCCCAGTCAGCCACCCCACGGAATCCCAAGGGAAACTACTCCCTTCATTCAGAATCGCAGAGCAGGAGTGCCTTGCTCACCAAGGCCTCCTGTCCTCATTCTATACTGACCCTGGGCTGAAAAAGCAGAGCAAAACCTCCAAGGCCACCAGACTGCTTCCACGTTTCTGAGTGTCTCACAAGAAATGGCCTGCTCACTTCCCCTGGGGCTGCCTGGAATGCCAGATTTGCTCTCTGGGCTAGATTGGCCCAGCACGTTGATTGACAGTGCTCCTGCTTTGTGAAAACAATGAATTACTGCTGTGGTGATGCAGTGAAAAGCGTTCTGCTATAACCAAAGTGATTCAGTAATGTGGGGCTCCTAGGATAATCAAAGTGGCAGGAAAGTTCTGTTCAGTGACATTCCCCCACCTCCCCTCAGTTTTAACGACGGAGAAACTGAGGCTCAAAGAGAGCCTACTCCTTGCCTCAAATTGTAGGATGAATCAGCAGCAACGCAGGGACTCAAACCAGGTCTCCTAACTCGTAACCTTGAGAAGCACCCCTAATCTGATGTTTCTGACTTAGGCTTCCACCTGATCCCCAGTCCCACCCACTTTAGAGATTGTGGAGGGTCAGAGGAGGGTGCCAGGAAGCCTGTCAGGCTCCACTTGCAACCCTCCAGCCAGAGCTCTTCCTGTGGCCCCCCTTTCAGCTGGGCATTACCAGCTGCCTCCCACCTTCTGGGGTTGTTATGGAAACCAAACCTGGAGGGGAAGGGAGGGAGGGCAGAGAGGAGAGGGTGGCAATCACTGCAGTAGCTAACGTGCTGGCTGCACCTCTGCCTCGCAGCCCAGGAGGGGCCGTCTGCCTGGAATGGGCTGCATGCCCGGATGGGGGCCGAGCAGGAGGAAGGCCGGGCTCTGCCTTCCTCACGGCTCCTCAGCCTCCAGAAGCCTTCCTCTCGCACTGGGGCTGGTGTGATGGGGTAGAACTCTACCCCACCACCGTCTGCTCTTTCTGTGTCAGGGCCCGCGATCCCACCCCAGCTGTCTGCCCCTGCCCTGAGACTTGGCCACTGCAGAAAGAGTAGAACGGCTTGATGGAGCATTTGGGCAGCACGGATCTCTGCTCCACCCCACTCTGGGCCACTGTTGAAGCTGCCCCTTTGCTAGATATAGGGTCTCTCCTGCCTTGCCGTACCCCAGGGCCCCACGAGAGGCTTCGCTGAGGGTCTCGGGCCCCGAGATGGGAAGCAGCCAGGCACCAGGTGCTGGGCTGAGTGAAAGAGGCAGCAGGCCCCCATGTCACAGACGTGCTCACAGACACACCTTGCCCTCACCCTTTCCTGCACCCACCTTCCAGGCTTCTTCCTCCTCAGTATTTTGACCGCTGGCCCCGCCCCGTTCTCAGCCACGCCACTGGCCTGGAAGGCTATGGGGCGCATACCCCTTGGGGTCTTGGCTTCCCTGTGCCCAGCAGGTGTTGACTAGGGACCCTGAGGGGATGGAGGAGGCAGGGTCTACGCTGGGATGGGCACAGACTGGCTAAATCCAAGCAGGAGATGGGCAGGGCTTCCCTGGAGACCCAAGGGGACAGGCAGGGCCTGGAAGGGATAAGAGACTGAAGTAGTGGGATCCCTCTCTGGCACAGCTCTCTGCCCATTCCCTATACCCAGGAGACACAGCCTTGACGCCAGCGTCCTCAGCAAGAAAACTCTGTTCTGGGGCACACCCACTGGAGTAGCCACAGAAAATGGACCCAGAGCCTCCTGCAGGCTAGAACCATGGCTTCCATGTAACAGCGACATTGGCAATGGCCCAGGCTCCTCCTGACAATCCCATGGCCACACCATGTCAGGACAGAGTCCAAGCCTGAGAGGAGAATGTGTGACCCTCAGAGGCCTAAGGGTCAGAGCCCTCACAGAAAGTGGACTAGCCATCCAAAGTTGAGAGGGAGCTTCAACCAAATCAACAGATGAGGTGATGTTTACCTCCCATCGGAAGCCAAGGCTGTATCTGACTGTTGCGCCCAAGAAAGATTTTCAGGCTGCCGTGAGTCCAGTGGAAGAAATGGAAGAAATGGACCACACCATAGAAAGGACCTGGGGTAGACAGAAGTAAAGCTCTGCTGAGAATGAGTCTGCTGACTTCCCATCCCTGAAGGGATATGGAGAATGAGGAGGGAGCAGGCTTGGTCCACAGCGCCCCATGAGGATGGAGGAGCCCCACGAGTGGACGGACAGGAAGCTGGTGTCAGCGCTGGACCAGGCTGGACCCGACCAACCTCAGGTCACCGAGTCCCTTGGTGCAGCCTGCCAGGTCCCTCCCTGAAGACCCCCAGAGCTTGAAGGCAGATTCAGAAGCTCTAAGCAGAGTGGAAGGGCCTGGAGGGCCACAATGACTGGCAGAGTGAGTCCATCAGCCCTGTCAACCCACCCTCAACACTCACCCAGTGTCCCTGGGCTGACGTCACTCAGACACCGGGTCAGACACACTTGGTTACACATGAGCCATCCAGAGTCCGCTGTTCTTTGTCAAACATCAGACACCTTCGGTTAAATGTCAGACACCCTGGATGTGAAACCTTTGATTAAATATCACCAGTCACTTGCCACTCTCCCAACGGCCCCGGGCACACACTATCCATCCATGCTCAGACATCCTGGTCATGGGACCCATCCACGCGTGTCCTTGTGTTCTGCTTGGGTGGGCCCAGCCCCCCAGAGACCAACGCCTTCCTTCTGGGCCTATGGAATCTGTTGTCCAAGTTGTGCCCATGGCCACTCAGCCCAGCTAAGCACCACTCAGGCCTGAGAAGGACACATCCCCAGGAGGGCTGCTCACTTCCCAAGGCGACTCCTCCCATGGAGACCCATCATAAGGGGACACCAAGACAGAGGTGGACTCATGGGAGAGGGGTTGGCACATGCCTAGGACTCCACAACCTGCTTTTTTCCTCTTCTTGTGTTGGTCATTGCCTGTGGTCAAAGAGCTCACTGTCTGGGCAAGCTCCCGTCTCACCTTCCAAAGCATCTTCTTGGGAAGTCTTCTCCCTCTGAGTTCTCAGGTCACCGCCACCCTCTGACTTCAGGGACTCCTGAATCAGCCCTTGCACAGAGATTTGTGGTTGGAAGGAGCAAGCAGGCTGCCTTCAGACACCCCGCCTTGCCTCCACAGTGGTCTCTGGGGCTTCTGAGTCCCACAGGTCAGAGCTTCAAGGCATGAGCCCGTGACACTGCAGAAAATGCAGAGCACAGCTAGGACCAGACACCCGCTTGCTTCCTTTATCACTTTCCCCCTGGAAAATGGAGTTTCCCTCTTGGCCATGTCCCCAGCCTCAGACCCCACCATGTGGCCGTGCATCACAGTCTCCAGTGGCGTGGAGCATGTGGCAGGGTAGCCACCTCTTAGCGCCGGTTGTTCACGGGACCGTCACCAAGAGAGCTGCCTGGGAGCTTGCTCTGTGGACCCTCTTAAGGCATCCTCGCTGAGGTCCCCATGGCAGGAGGGATTGAGAGCAGGAATAAGACCTGGGGGAGGCCGTGGGTCATGACCAGCCCTCCCGTGGGAGCGGGAGGAGAGAGAGGGCTGGTCGGGGAGGGTGGGCTGAGGTGCTGCTTTGTAATTCCCAATAACTGTGGTTTGATTCTGCAGGTATGTATCAGAAAATATAAAACTAGGCAATTTGTCGGCTCTTCGAACTTTCAGAGTCCTGAGAGCTCTAAAAACTATTTCAGTTATCCCAGGTAAGATGCTCAGGTTTGCCTCCCAGATCTCAGCTACAAGTGACTCTCTCTCTGTTTCCCCCACCCCCCTCCTCTGACCGTGTGTCCTCCTGGTGTGTTGTCACTGTTTTGTGTGTGAATTTCCCCTGTTACAGATACACCACTGAATTTGTGGACCTGGGCAATGTCTCAGCTTTACGTACCTTCCGAGTCCTCCGGGCCCTGAAAACTATATCAGTCATTTCAGGTGAAAATCAGGTTAAACGCCAAGGCTGGAGGGATACGCTTGGGCCTTTCCAGCCACCTGGGGGCCAAGGCAACCCTTGGAAAGGTCCCCCCGAATATGCCTGTCCCCAGAGTACCTTTCCCAGAGCTCAGATGTGGGGGCTATTGGCAGTGGACACGGTTGTCCCCTCAGTGCCTTGAAGGGGCTCCAGACCCACCCCAGCAAAGCCCACCACTGCAGACCCCTGGGGGCCCAGAGGACACCGTGGAAGGGCCTGGGTTGGACCCAAATTCTTCCCAGGACAGTGATTGCTTTCCCAAACTGAACTCAACTGTCGGAAGAGGTGAAAGCTTATGTGTGTGTGGCTTCCCCTCGAAGCATCATCCTGCAACCAGAAAACTAAAAGAACTGTTTGTAGGGAAACCACCCCCTCGGGTGACACAGGTATGGCTGGCACTCCCGCCCCATTCTGTGATAGAGTGTACTCTGTGGACAGGTGTCGCCGGGCCTTGGCGTCTAACAGCCCTCGCTGCATGTGCGGTAGACGTTTAGCAAACCGTGCATGGTAGCCTCGGGAAGAAATTCTCCTTGGCAACATGTTGGCAATTGTCCCCGGGAAACCTGCCGAGGCCCAAGTGGCCTCTCTAGAAAGCCAGCTGACCCCATCCGCCTAGGAAAGTTCTCTAAGACTTCTGACGTTGTCCGAGCCCAGAGGCCCCTCCCAGCACATCCACACTCAGAACCGGAGCAGGCACTTCTTTTGAACAGGCAGCTGGAAACAGGTTGTACGCCAACCAGTCTGGAGAGGTGGCAGAACCAGATGGTGGTACCCACTCCTGATGCGGAAAGTGGATGGGTCCTGGGCCCTCTGCCTGCTTCTGGCTGTTGCTGCCTCCAGGGAGCCAGGGGCCCTGCTCTGAGCTCCCTGAAGTTCTGCCTCCCCTGGTGGGGCTCACTTACCATTTAAGGGGAGCCCCCATTCATGCTGACTTCACCCTGAGCCTCAGAATGCCCCTTTCTGGCTCTGATCCCACCATGGGCTGATCACAGGAGCCACTTGCAGCCACACTTCCCACAAGGGGCCCAGGCCTGCTAAGAGGTCACAGCGAGTGAGACAGGACGCTCCAGTTCCCATGAAGCCTTCCCCAGCCCACAGTCGCAACAGGTGTCATTGGCCTTGGTACACACCCATCCTCAGATCCCTCGGGGTCTGTCCTCTAGGGCCCCGGGGACCTCACAGCACACACCCGGCAAAGGTAGGCATGCACATTGACCAGAGCCATCAGGAAAAGGCATGTGCCAGTTTGTTTTATTTAAAAAAAGGCTGACAAGAAACGCCTTCTCTGTCTGGAGTTAAAGGAGAGGGAGCCCGCCATTCCCAGCCCAGTCCCACTGGGTCTCTTCAAAGCTGCCAGACAGCAGCTCTTGAAAGTGAGCATCAGGAAAATGCTGTGGTCAGCATTACAGAAGTCTCCCTGGAGGAGGTGTCCCCTGCACTGAGGCTTAATAGCCGTGGCTCTCTCCAGACCTCAGTCTCCTTTCCTTTAAAATGGGAAGGAATCAGAATTTTGATCCGCCAGGACCCAGCCCTTCCTGGGTCTTTTCAGAGAGAACCCCTCTCCCTAGTTGGAATCCTCCTGGCCAGAAGCAGACTCTGTCATCAATCTGAGAAATGGTTAAAGGGATGGGTCACCAACTGATTGTTCCCAAGAACACTATCCCCATAGATTAGGAGGTGTTCAGAGCCTTGAACTGAGTGCCTCAGGCCAAAGATGCTGTGGAGGCAGAGTCCAGTTTGGAATTGTGAGCTGCTGCCCACTGCCCCTCACTTTGCCCCCTTCCCCATGCCTCTTTCAGTGGGCATGGTGAGGAGAACCAGAAGGCTACCACAGGGTCCCAGAAGCTCCGCTAGCGATGAAGCATAGTCCTGGACTAGAGGGCTCGTGAATCCCATCCCCACCACCTCTCCGGGCCCAGACCCCTGCGAGGTGCTCTCACTGCCCAGGCAGTTGCCAACATCTGCCAGGACGATTTCAGAGAGGACGCTGAGTGCCTCCGAGCCCCGGGCAGGCAGCAGCGTTGCTGGCGCTGTGGGGAGGACTTCCTCTCCCCTCTCCCGGGTTTGCCCAGCGCTGCCTCCTTGTCTCTGAGTCATGGGCACTGCCACGCGGGTGCTCCTAACACATTAACCGGCTGGACGATGGATGGATGGGGCTTAATCTGAGATCTGGCGGCTCTGATGGAGGGAGGAGGGCGGGGAGGAGGAGGGGTGGGGGGGTGAGTCCCCGCTGCTGGCAGAGAGGTTCCCTTGCTCCCCATGCTCTGCTCGAACTTGTGAACTTGTCACAGGACCGCAGCCAAGTGTCACACCCAAGGTGTCTACACGTGCTGTTCTGTGTGGTGCTGGCTTCTGCAGGGAACTGGGCCGTGCAACTAACACATCACGGCCTCTCAGCTCTGGGGCGCAGAATGGACGGGGACGAGTCCCCAGGGTGCAGGGCAGAGGAGGAAAATGCAAAATAGGTGCCCCTGAGCCTTTCCCAAAAGGTGTGACCTGAGGCAGAACAGGCTCCGTGGGACATCACCCACCACGGCCTTGCCGGATCCTACACGCCCCCACACACACCTCCCTGGCACACACATTCCCCTGCTGAGAATGGCTGTGTCTCTTCCCATCTCAGGATCAAGGCCAAGGCTCTCCATTGCCCTGGAACGGGCCTGGCCCTCTGTCTCCTTCCCAGGGGCTGCATTTAAAGGGACCAGTGAGAGAGGGACAAGCTTTGAGTGTTCTGTCCCTCAAGGAAACAGCACTTTCCAGACTTATATCAGGTATCTGGCTGCGGGAGAGCTAAGAGAATGAGGCCCCTCTGAAAATACACAGAGGCACTCCAGGCTGGACTCCCGCTGCAGGGGATCAGGACAGAATCTCGGCAGCAGAGGAAAGGGGGAGCTTTGGTCTGAAAAACCCAAGAGAGGCCGCCCTCCCCTGCCCCCAGCTCATGATCGCCCACCCAGTCCAGCACCCCTCAGGCCCAGCCCCTGCTCACCGGAGCAGGGGACATGGTGCCGTGGGTGACCCTGCGCTCCGCCTCACCTCCCCCAGGCCTGAAGACCATCGTGGGGGCCCTGATCCAGTCTGTGAAGAAGCTGGCCGACGTGATGGTCCTCACGGTCTTCTGCCTCAGCGTCTTCGCCCTCATCGGCCTGCAGCTCTTCATGGGCAACCTGAGGCACAAGTGCGTTCGCAACTTCACGATGCTCAACGGCACCAACGGCACCAGTGGCTCCGTGGAGGCCGACGGCCTGATCTGGGAATCGCTGGACCGCTACCTCAACGCCCCAGGTGCCAACTTGGCCCTGTGGCCCCCGGCAGGGTTCTGACATCCCCACCAGGGCTGGGCGTCTCCCACCCAGGGCCAGGCATCTCCCACAGAAGCCTCCTTCCGGGGACATCCAAGACCTACCTGCAGCACCCCCCGAGACCTGGCTGGGTGTCAGGGATCCCCGCCCCTGCCCTCTGGGGCTCTGGGAGAGAGGTCAGGAGAGGAGCAGTCTTAGCACTGAGTTCTCAGGCTGAGTTCTCCTGAGGTCTCAGGCTGTACGGGGAGATGACCCTTGAAGGACAGGAGGATGGAGAGGTAGATAGGGGAACAGCAGTTACAATGTTTGCAGGGTCGGGAGTGATGAAGAAACCAGCCTGCCTGCTGGTTTCCAGGGGGAGGGGTTTCCCTTGGGAATGGGTCGGGGAACAGAGCTGGGACAGTTTTTGAGGCTTCGGAGTGGAGAGCCCATCTGCTTGGCCTGGGCTTTGTCACTTGACGTCAGTGATCCTTGTCAGGACGTTAATTCCATCCGCGTGCAGCCCAGGACAAGTTCTGTGATGGTGCAAAGCCATACAGGCCCCTCAGGTTCTTTCACTGCCCTGTGGGTTACACTTCCATCCTCCAGGCTGATGGCCAGCACCCTCCTTGTCTAGAGCGATCAGTCTGGACCAAAGGTTGATGGTAGATGCTGGTACAAGGCCACGTGCTAGTCGACAAGGGCCCCGATGGCCATTCTGAAGTCAAGGCCTCTAACCTACACCAGCAGTCCACTTTAGAAAAATGAAATAGATGGAAACTCTGTGAGTGAATCTGCTTGTGATTCAGCTGTGGCCATGTAGCAGCAGTTCTAAAACTTTCATGCTTGCAAGAGTCACCTGGAAGGTTCCGGGAAACACAGACTGCTAGGCTGCACCTCCCGGGTTTCTGAGTCAGTATCTCTGGGAAGTTGCCTTTCTAACCAGCTCCCAGCTGGTGCTTGATGCTGCTGGTCTTGGAAAACTGCTGCCTAAGACTGAGGCAGGTAGTGGGGCGGGAGGGGGACTGATAGATGGCCACAGATGGAGGCGACATGATTGGTGCCCCATGTCTCACCTGGTCCAACCCTAGCCCTGTCTGAACAGACCCCTGCCTCCTAGTTCGTGGCCTCTCATGACCGAGGTTGGCCCCTGAGTGACTGGAGCAGGTGTAGAAGTTCCCTGTGGGGACTTCCTGAGTCCACTGGGGACACTGACAGCTGACTGTCTGAGGAGGGGCAAGCGGAAGGCCAGAGAAGTGGCCAGCTTCTCAAACCTGGCCAGGCAGAGGGCAGAGGTCAGGGCCGGGGTAGAGAAGCGGACGGAAGACACCCAGCGGTGCCTCTTACCCCTCCCCACGCCCAGGATGTAGGTTGGAAACCCCAGGAGTCTGGGCCCCACATGCCCCTCATTATCAGATGCTTCTCTTCCAGAAAATTACCTACTCAAGAATGGCACCTCTGACGTGTTACTCTGTGGGAACAGCTCCGACGCTGGGTACGTACCACCCACCACCCCAGGGCCGCCTCACCCAGCCAGGGGGATCTCCTTCCAATGCTTTCTGTTTATGCCCTGATGCCAGGGACCACAAGACCTTTCCCTGGCTCTCTTCCCTGCCAGGTCTCTGGAAGATGCCCCCCTACCCCCACAGGGATACACCTGGGAGAGGTAAAGAAAGAGAAGGGGGCTCACCTCTGCAGGGAGGGCAGACAGAATGATGAAGAGAGGACCCAGGAAGCACTGCAGGGCCCCCCACCAGTCCAACCCTGGCTCCATTCCCTTCCCAAAGCCCCCCAGGGTGGCACCCTCCCCTTCCTGTCTTCGCTTTCTCCATCTTGAACTGTCCATCAGGTTAAGAGTAAGTATGGCCTCCCCTGGCAGCCTAGACTCTCCTCCAGGGCAAGCAGGGTGCGGTTCCCAGAGATGCCCAGTCGCCACGTGCATCTTCCAGGGCCCGTGCACACCGCACCTGGGTCAGGGTACCTGTCCCGCAGGGTCACACAGGCTCCCCGAGGGGAGGTGCTCTGCGGGACAACAGGCCTGCATGTCTGAATATGAAGTTCCGGAGCCCTTCCTGTTGCCAAAGAGAAAGTCTTCTTTTCTTAATTTAGCACATTAGCAAGGTGCAGAGGCCCCTTGGTTGCATCCTCCTACTTGCCAAGTTTCCCTTGTCTCCATCCTCTGTCTCACACTCCTCTCATGGCTCCAGCCCAGTGCTCCCTTTTGGAAGAGAGACTGTCCCCTCCAGACATGGCCGGCCCCCAGACTGTCTCCCCCAGAATCATCCCACAACCCCATGGTCTGGCCTTTGCCCGGGTCTCTTCTATTCAACTCAGCCTCAGTGCTCCCCCACGGTGTCTGCCTTATGCCCAGCTCCCCTGGGGTAGGCAGACAGGGAAGAAACCTGAGCCAGGCCCTTGACACTTCCCCTGGGAGGGGAGAGGCAATGCAGACACCAGCTGGGATGGCATGTCGTGTGGACAGAGGGAGCTGGATTTAGGCCTCACAGCAGACAGATGAAGGGAAAAGGAGAAGACAGTGTCCCGGGTGGGAGGCACAACATGAAAAATCAGCACAGCAGGACCCCGCTGTGTGGGGCTAGAGTCTCGGGGACAGAGGCCCCCTCACAGCATGGAACAGAGTCGGTGTGTCTGGCCACAGGACATGTCCCGAGGGCTATACGTGCCTGAAGGCAGGCGAGAACCCTGACCATGGCTACACCAGCTTCGACTCCTTCGCCTGGGCCTTCCTTGCCCTCTTCCGACTGATGACGCAAGATTGCTGGGAGCGCCTCTACCAGCAGGTACGTGGGTGCGCAAGGCCACCAGGAGGGGCTGAGAGCCCAGCGCCAGCGCCCAGGCTGCACAGGTGACCAGCCACGGGCGGCCCCAGCAGCCTCCCCACTGGCCAGAGCAGAGTGGGCACAGAGGGGCAGGGGCCCAGCAAGCAAAGAAACTTTCCTTTTGTTGGTGACCAAGGACCCAGCCCTCTATATAAGACACTCTGTGCTCTGTGAGTGGGACCCTAGTTCACCCTATGTGATGCAACACTTTCTCTGTCAACTGGAGGATTCTGCCTCCTCCCATGAGTGGGGCACCGCCCCACGCATGTAGGTCCCTCTCTTCTGTAGGTTAAGATGCTTCTGTCTATAGGCGGGACATGTTCTACTGCCGCCCCACGCTGTGGCCATTTGAACCCCTGGCGCAGCCAGGCTGGGCAGTGTGGAATCTACGACCATGCGTGACCCAGAAGGAACCCCAGTGAAGATGACCTCTGCCCCCTTGCTCCTCCAGACCCTGAGGTCTGCAGGGAAGATCTACATGATCTTCTTCATGCTGGTCATCTTCCTGGGCTCCTTCTACTTGGTGAACTTGATCCTGGCTGTGGTCGCCATGGCCTACGAGGAGCAAAACCAAGCCACCATCGCGGAGACAGAGGAGAAGGAAAAGCGATTCCAGGAAGCCATGGAGTTGCTCAAGAAAGAGCAGGAGGTGAGTGAGCAGTACAGCCAAGGAACCTCCAGAACAAGCCTTCACCTGACCATGGGTGCCTACAAGCGTGAGACCTGCTGGGTCACACTGGTATCTGGGGGTGTGGTGCATGCTGGGTAAAGCTGGTACCTGCTGTGTAAAACCAGTGTCTGGAGGTATGGTGCATGTTGGGTACAGCTGGTGGCTGTAAGTGATGCATGCTGGGTAAAGCTGGTACGTGCTGGATAAAGCAAGTGCCTGGTGGGTTATATTTCCTGTAAATGCATTGTCATCTGCTGAATAAAAATTTGTTAGCTGCTGAGTGAAGACAGAGCTTGTTCATGAGGTGGGTATAAGTGGTGCCTTCTGAGTAAAGGTGGGCCTTGTGAGGATGGTGCCTGCTGGGGAAAGCTCTTCCCTATGACCGTGGTATCTTCCGGGTGATGGTGGTGCCAGGTGGATAAAGGTGGTGGCTCCTGGCTAAAAGTAGTCACTGTGAGCCCAGTGCATGCTGGGTAAAAGAGAATCTTGTGTCCATAGGCATAGTTTATCCTGGTCAAGGGATACCTTCTGTTGGGATAGGGAGACCCCAGGTCAAAGGCTCAGGCTCAGCAAGCGAGGACTGGTATCGCTGCCGTGGCGGTCCCCACAGTCCCACACATGGGTGCTGGCAGCTAACTGCAGAACAAACCTTTTAGAAGCCAGGCCAAGGACATCCACTTCCTTCTCACTGCCCAATGTCACCTCCTCCAGCACCCATTTTGGCCAGCCAAACCTTCTAGACGGTCCCCTGCCCTCTAGTTCTATCACTTCTGCTCATCATCACCCCCAGTTGCACCTACCCAACACTCTACTCTTTCGTGAGCTGTCCACTTTAGCCACTACTTTCCCCCTCCCTGGATCTGGATCTTTCTCAAAACATCCGGGGTCTGTCTGTGCACCCCTCTCCATGATGCCCTCCTTTGGGGTGAGTGGGCAAGTCCACTTACTGTTGGGGAAAACCAAGGTGCTGACAGTTGCCTGGACGGCCTTGGCCTGAGTCTGCACCCTGTCTCCATGACCATGACATCCCTTCTTCCACCGTTTTTTAGGCCCTCGCCATCAGGGGTGTGGACACCGTGTCCCGCAGCTCCTTGGAGATGTCCCCATTGGCCCCAGTAACCACCCACGAGAGAAGGAGCAAGAGAAGAAAACGAATGTCTTCAGGGATGGAGGAGTGTGGGGATGACAAGTTCCCCAAGTCCGACTCGGAGGATGGTCCCCGAGCAGTGGTAACCCCCAGCTGCGGCTCTGCCCCTTTCAGGATGGATCTGGCATCAAAAAGCCGTCATGATAAGCCTGGTGCTGTCAGAGCCCCCACGGTTGCTCCCCAAGGAAAATATTCCTTGAGCCCCCTCCCAGTCCCTCCTGTCTCCCATGGCCACTCTTAGAGTGGAGAATCCCTGGGCAGAGGGATAGGGTAGGTTTGGGTGTTAGCATATCCCCAACCTCAGCTAAGTCCCCAGCAGTGGAGCTGGGGGGCACCCCCATCGTGTGGATTGGTAGGAGCTCACAGACATGCCCAGATGAGCAAGGGACATGGCTGATTGCCGAGGTCCTGCTCGGGCCAGGCCTGTCTATACCATCAGGAGCCTTCTGCCTGCTTCTTTCACATATAAGCGTCAATCTCAGAGCCCCAGGAGCAGAGGCCTCAGGTGCGCAGAGATCCCAGAAAATGCAGGATTGCCTCTAATCCTGCACCCCTCTTCGGAGCACCCCTAGTTCAGCCCACTCAGTTCCTGTGTGGCAGACAGAAGCCCTCAGTGCTCCAAGTTGAGCCGGGGCTGATACCGTGAGTGACAGGCCGGGAGCATGTGAAACGCTGTCCCAGTCACGTTCTCTCTCCGTGCCTTCAGAATCGTTTCAGCATCACCCACAGCCTCAGCAGGACCTCCATGAAGCCGCGCTCCAGCCACGGGAGCATTTTCACCTTCCGCCGACGGGACCTGGGCTCCGAGACAGATTTTGCGGACGATGAAAACAGCACCGCCGGGGACAGCGAGAGCCACCGCACATCCCTGCTGGTGCCTTGGCCCCTGCGGCGGCCTAGTACCCAGGGACAGCCCAGTCCTGGAACCTCAACTCCCGGCCACGTGCTCAACGGCAAGAGGAACAGCACTGTGGACTGTAACGGGGTGGTCTCCTTGTTGGGGGCAGGCGACCCTGAGGCCACCTCCCCCGGGAGTCACCTCCTCCACCCTATGAAGCTGGAGCGCCCCCCGGACACGGTGAGCCCGCCCCACCACTCAGCACCAGGCACATCCCATCTCCCAGGCTGCTCGCCACAGCCAGGTCTAAAACCACTTGCCAAGTATTTACTGAGCACCTACTGTGTGCTGGGCTCAGGGATAAATAAGCCTACCAAAAAAAATCTCTCCTTCCTAGACTTCCCAGACAGACACAAATCAAAGAAAGAAGAAGAAGAAGAAGGGGCGGGGGAATATATATATATATATATATATATATACACACACACATGCATATCAGGGCTTCCCTGATGGCTCAGTGGTAAAGAATCTGCCTGCCAAAGCAGGAGACCTGGGTTTGATCCCCGGGTCGGGAAGATCCCTTGGAGGAGGAAATGGCAACCCACTCCAGTATTCTTGCCTGGACAATCCCATGGACAGAGGAGCCTGGTGGGCTACAGTCCAGGGGGTCGCGAAAGAGTCGGACACTACTTAGTGACTAAACAACAAACGAATGAATATATGCATATAATGGTGATAAACAGGGATGATAGTTAAATATTTAGCAACTAGTAAGGCACTGAGGCTCTAGTGGCCAAGGACCAGTGCTCTGGAGGCCCTGTGTGTGCTCGGGGCGGGCCCTGCAGGGTTGTGGATCTTGGACAGTCTGCAGAAGGGCCAGAGTGGCAAGGGAACATTTCTGAGGTTCTCGGCAACAAGAACCTCATCAAGTTTGAAATATTTTGGCACTTTACAAACCAGTAAATGTCGGGGAATGCTAGCCCAAACTCTGAGTATTATGGGAGAACAAAGGTAGGAAAGAGAGAACAGGAAACCTCCTTACTACAGGGTGTTAAAACAACAGCCTGAAGGAGGCAAGTGGAGGGGGTATTATGGCAAACAGGTTAGCACTCAGATTCTGGAGACAAACTGGGTTTGAATCTCGCCTCATTGCTTACCAGCTGCATGGCTGTGAGCAAGTATTTTATATCTCTGTGCCTCAGATCTCTTGTCTGTAAAATGGATTTAAAACAGCCACCTCAGGGACTTCCCTGGTGGTCCAGTGGTTAAGACTCCAGGCTTCCATTGCAGGGGGAATGAGTTTGATTCCTGCTGGGGGACTAAGGTCCTCATGCTGCACGGTTTGGCCGAAAATAAATAAAATACCCACCTCAGGGTTGACGTCCGGATGAAGGGCTAATATGCGTAATCAGGACATGCACTCATATGTTGATGTGGTGATAACGACATAGTAACATACTGCCTTTGCTTCATCTGGGGGAAGCATGTTCTAGGCCTAAAGAACAGCAAGTGCCAAGGCCCTGAGGCAGAAGCATGCCTAGTGTATTGGAGGACATATGAGGGCAGTGTCCTGGAAACCAGGGCGTAAAGGGAAGAGGTGTTGGAGCAACTGTCAGAAAGGTGACGGGGAGGGAGGTGCCAGATAGTGAGAGGCTAGTCAGAGCTTTGATCAGTCAGCTGGTCCCATGACAGGCTGGTGACCGCCCAACCAGTCATTGAGTGCCCTTGCTGACCGCTGCCCCCCAACAAAGGCCTCGGAGCAGCCCACCCAGGAAAAGGGCAAACGTGCGGCTCAGACCCTGAGGCCGGCAGGAGGTAGAGGAGGGCAGACTTTCTGAGGAAGCAGGACGAGACGGGGAACCCTGAGCAGGAAGGTGAGGGCAGGCTGAAGAGAGAGACTGTGTTGCTCCAGCTCAGATAGGCGCTGCAGCTGTGGGACTTTGCATGGGTTAATGAATTTCTCTGTGCCTCCGTGTCCTCACCTACTGGTGGTGATGGTTTAGTCGCCAAGTCATGTCCCACTCTTGCGACCCCATGGGCTATAGCCTGCCAAGCTCCTCTTGCCATGGGATTCTCCAGGCAACAATACTGGAGTGGGTTGCCATTTCCTTCTCCAGGGAATCTTCCCAACCCAGGAATCGAACCGAGGTCTCCTGCATTGCAGGCAGATTCTTTACCGACTGAGCTACTAGGGAAGCCCTGTCACCTGTTACAGAAATAAAGTTAATATCCACATCAGCAGGTTTTGGTGAGCTGAGTATGTACCATCCAGATGAAGAAATAGAAACTTTACCAACACCTCAGATGCTCCCCCAGCATCCCTCTTCCCAGTTTCCTCCCACCGTCCCACCCAAAGTTAACCATTATCCCAACTTCTAACACCAGAATTTCATTTGGCCTGTTTTTTGTATGTTATATAAATGGAATCATAGAGCATTAAAAAAAAAAAAAAGTTGTGGCAAGGACTGAAAGAGTTAAAACCTGTCTGGTGCTTAGACCAGTACTTGCCTCATATTCAAGGAATTATTATTATTAGCTATTATTGTTATTAGAGAGCAAGAAGGAGTGAAGACTCCAGGAGCACCTCCCGAGTGCCTTGGGCCCTCACACTGCTCTGGAGTGGGGAGTCAAGGAGAGGGTCCTGGGAACACACTGGGGGAGACCGTAGCTTCTGGGTGGGTCTGGGGAGGCCCCTGGCCATCACCTGGAGGTTGGGGTGTCCGACTTCCCAGGAACACAGATTTCCAGGGCCATGGGTCCAGCCCTGGAGCCTCAGCCTTGTGGAATCAGGTCAGCAGCTGGAGCGCTAATAGAATTTCCTAATCTCATTAGGGAGAAAATCATCTCATTGTACTGCACATGTCGGGAGGAATCCAAGTTCAAACACTTCATTACCAGGAACTCTGACTTCACCCATTCTCACTTCTGTGGGGCCCATTTGTAACCTTAAAGGGATTAGCAGGCCAAGGGGGTTATTTGAAAAGTTAAAGAGATTAGCGGGCTGTAGGCCCCTGAGGAGGCCCTCCCTGTTTCTGCTGGGCCCCTGGTAACACTCCTGCCCAGTTTTAGTCTGAAAAAAAGGGCACAGTGTCGGACACATAGTGGGTGCTTCATCAACAGGGAGAGAGCTGACCCGACCGACAGCTGGCTTTAATTGGGAGCAGAGGGTGAAGGTTTGCTTTGCTTGCTATCTGAATATGTGCCTGGCCCCAAAGGCAGAGGGGGTGTTAGAGGCACCTTGAACAGACTCTTCTCCCTCCTCCCCTCCCCACCCCCACAGTCATCTTAAGGACAGAGCTAGAATTTAACCCAGGCCCCTGGCTGCCAAGTGTTTATCCATCCATCCAACATCTACCCAGGACCAGCCCTCTGTGTTGAGTGCCAACCAGTGTTTAAGGCACCAAGGGTATGAACAGGGCAGACAAGAGCTCTGACCTCGTGGAGTTGGCATCAGAGTCAGAAAGACAGAGAGTAAACTGATCATTATTTCTAGGGGCCAATAAGGGTCATGTGATAGAAAGTTGCTAGGGGGAGGGCTGGGAATGGGAAGCTATAGGTTAGAATACACAGGGAAGTCCTTCCCGTGAAGGTAATATTAAAATCGACCAGTAGAAGATTTTAGGGAGCCAGCCACAGATATGTTGAAGAATAGTGTTTTAGGCAGAGGAAACAGAGAGTGTAAAGGCATTGAAGGAAAATAAGCTTGACATGTTTAAGGGATGAGAGGGCTGGGCAGGGCTAGTTGTGGTGGAAACAGAAAGGAATATAAAATAAGTTGGAGCAGTTAGGGTGTAGACCGTGCAGGGCCTTGTAAGCTATAGAGAAGTTTGGATTTGCTACGAATAAGATGGGGGAGAGTTGTTATTCAAAGGATTATCATGAACTGATTTACTTTTTAAGGGTATCTTTTTCAGCTGTGTAGAGAATAGAGGAGAGAGAAGAGTCCAGTTAGGAGGCTGTTGTAGTATTTTGGGGAAAGAGATGATGATAGCATGCACTAGAACAGTGTGTTAGTCAGGTTATTTCCACAATACTGCTGTGTAACAGACTACCCCCAAAGCCAATGACTAACAGCGAGTGAGAATTCACGCTCACTTCTCTGCAGGTCGACCACGGTTTGCCTGGTCGAGGTTGACCTTGGCCAGACAGCTGTGCCTCAGACTGCACATGGCCTGGCTCCATACTATGGGTTAGGCTCAGGGATGCTCCCCTTGTATTTGTCCTGAGCTGAAAGGGTGACAGCTACTTGGGGAAACTGTTTTCCTGGAGGATTACTGGAACACAAGAGCAAGGTGAATGGCACAAGGACAATTAAAGCTTCTGTTCACATCATATCCGCTGACATTCCCTTGGCCAAAAGCAAATGTGTCACCAACAGGACAGGGAATTTTGCTTCAGTCACAGTGGGAGAGGAAAGAGTAAAATCTGCTGAATGAAAACCCGAACTATCACAGATGGTAGAGGAGAGAAGTTGGGAAAATTTAAGACATGTTTGTGAGTTAAGCTGGCAGGATTTGTGGATGCACTGGACCCAGGTTACTGCTGTTCCACCAGCTATGCCAACCCTCTCAGGCACCTCTGCTTGAAGACTTCCATGACTGGGAGCTCACTGCCTCCCTAGGCAACACTTTAGGGCAATTCCACGGATCACAAAAGCTGACCTTAACTTGAGCTCAGATCAATTTATTACCCCACCCCAGGCCCTGACCCTCCCACCCTGCGCTGTGATGCCTAGGCCCATCTTCCCTCTGACCCACAGAGATTGTAGTGCCTCACTCTTGCACGCTGAACAGCCCAGTGTCTTCATCAGCCCGACCTTGGGCTCACAGACTGTGGCCATGTGCGGCCATGCTGAAATGAAGCCTTTGTGAGCCCTGCTTGTTTCTGTGGGAGGCTCTGAGTAAGCCCAGGGATGTATGTTGCCCCTCTTTTCATCAGGACACACGCCATCTCCATTCACAGGCCTGGTCCTTTTACTTACAAAATTGGTGTAAGCTTGTTGAAAACAAATCTAACAGTGCAGAAGTCAAAGTCCCTGCCCTCCCCACACAATCCGATTCCCCGGATATAGCCACTTTAACAATTTAGTGTGTTATCTTCCAGATCTTTTTCCTGTTTTCTCATCAAACTGTCCTGGAAGTGCTCCCGCGGGGACACGCATGCAAAACGCTTGCTCTCCTTATTGTCTGTGTCAGAGTCCAGAGTTGGATTGTGTCCCTAACTGATTTTAACATTCTTCCTATTGATCAGTTGTTTTGTTTTTATGGTATTAGGAACAATGCTGCAGTGAGCGGCGTTGCATGCGTATTTTTGGTTGCATGTGTATAATTATTTATGAAGTTCGATTATTAGGCAAGAAACTCAGAGCCAATTGAAAATTTTCTTAGTAGATATAGCTAAGTTACCTCCACAAAAGCTCCGACCAGCTATGTCAAAGCATTGTACTTTATGCTTCCATTAATGTCACCTTAGAGCATGGTACATATTTTTTTTCAGCTTCTTTATGCTCTTGACTCTAGGGAGCTTGGGATCAATTAAGACTCCCAGATCGTTTTCATATGTACTAATGTATATGACAGCATCTGGTTAAAGAACTCGGTACATGTAGTCTCCCACCCAGGAGTCACCACTCATGAGAGATAGTGCAGGAAGAAAGAAAACGAAGGAGATAATGATTGGCCAGAGGGAAAGTGTTAACTGGGAGGGAGCTGGGAGCAGAGAAGCCCAGTGCCCAGTGTCACATCAAGACCCCTGTGGTGGCCCCCTGGGACCTCCCCAGCCTGAGTCTGGGGCAACTGCCCCAGGTCCAGGTGGACCCCCATCCATCCCCAGGCTGATGCAGATCTCCTGGTTACACCCAGACCACGCCATCGGAGGAGCCAGGCAGGCCCCAGACGCTGACGCCGCAGGCTCCATGTGTGGACGGCTTTGAGGAGCCAGGAGAGCGGCAGCGAGCCCTCAGTGCAGTGAGCGTCCTCACCAGTGCCCTGGAAGGTCAGCACCCCAGCGTCATCCAAACACCCTCCCCACCCTGCTTCTGGTCTCAGCCATTATCCGGACCTGAGCCTGGCTCGCCCCAGCTGCTGAGCCTGCCTTGAACATCCCCACAGCTGTCCCAGACTTTTCAGTCTCTGTCGCCTGTCCTGGGTGTCTGTTCATCTGTGCCAGCTTGTTTTGTCCTGGGCATCATCACGAGCCATGCCCGTGTTTCTTCCAAACGTCCTTGCAGCTGCCCTGGCCCATCCCAGGTGATCACTGGTCTCATCCTGTCCTCTGCCGAGTATCCCCAGGTCTTCTGGGGCCATCCCCACCCCAAGCAGGCCTGTTCTAGCCTATTCCCCATCATTCCCCAGGCTAGTCCAAGCATCCCACATCTGTCTCAGCTAGTCCCACTTTAGGCAAGCCCACATCTCTTTCATCCTGAGCCCCCTGATTTGTTCCCTCCTGTCCCATATGACTCCTGTCCCAGGCACCACCCCCGCCCCACATCTGTCGTGACACGTCCCAGATATCTGCATCTATTCCTACCTCTTGGGTCCTGAGTGTCCTTATATCTGCACTTGCCCATCTCAGATGTTGTCTCTGCCTGACCTCCCCCGAGGGGCCCCACATCTGTGTGGCAGTGTTGTCTCCAGAGAGCTCACACCTGTCCTAAGCTGTCTTGTCCCCATTTTCCCCATACCCATCCTGGCTTTCTGTCCCCGTGGCTCCCTTTTCCCACATTCCAAGAGGAAGAAGTCAGGACGCGGCCCCGCTTCCCCTTAGCCTTCCCTGGCCCGTTCTCTGTCCCCCTGTCATGTAACAGCCCTGTCATCTGCTGGGTACGTCATACAGCTTTTCTGGAAAGTTATGTGACGCAGTCAACAGAAACAAGCCAGCTCACTGGCTCTCCCCACCCCCTGCCCCCAGAGTTGGAGGAGTCTCAGCGCAAGTGTCCACCGTGCTGGATCCGTTTCACCCAGCACTACCTGATCTGGGAGTGCTGCCCGCTGTGGATGTCCATTAAGCAGAAAGTGAAGTTCATGGTCATGGACCCATTTGCTGACCTCGCCATCACCATGTGCATCGTGCTTAACACGCTCTTCATGGCCCTGGAGCACTACAACATGACGACCGAATTTGAGGAGATGCTGCAGGTGGGGAACCTGGTGAGTACCGCTGGCAGCTCCCTCTCAAATGGGCATCGTGGCGTCAAGGGCTCTTGGCCAGCCCGCACAGCCTTCGTGGGTGAGGGAGGGGGGACTCCGAGCACAAAAGCGTCTTCTGAAGATAGACATCTTTATGGAAGGCATTCTGGTAGGAGCCTCAGGATCAGTTTTCGAGGAGCTGGGCGATGCAGTTGGGAGTGAGAGGTTAGGGATAAAGATGCCCAAAGGCTAGAAAACAAAAGCGAGTTGAGGGGAACCTGAAATGTGTGGGGACATGGGGTGTGGCAGTAATGGAGGAGGAGAATGTGCCAAAAAGAGGCAGTTCTCTTAGGGAAAGGATGGATGGATGGTAGGGTGGAGAGAAAGGAGGAAGGGAAGGATAGAGATGGATGGCTGGCTGGCTGGGTGAATGGAGTGAGTGACTAAATCAGGCAGAGACAGATTTGATTTCTGACTCAGTCTTACTATATGACCTCAAGCAAATTACTTAGTCTCAGTAACTGGTACAGTAAGTATTTGTTGAATTTAATAAATGTAAAATTAGTATGACAATATCAAACTCAGGAAGCTAATGAGGATTGAATAAGATAATGTGTGTAATGTGCTTGGCTCAGAGTTTGGTAAACAATAAGCACTCAAAATAAATGATGGCTGTGGTTATTATCTTTGTTGTTATTGAAGAGACTATCCCTGGAAGTCAGAATGTGTCAGTTCTAATTCTGATTTTTTTTTTCTTTACACCAAATCAAGTCCTAGCTCTTCACTCTAAACATGGAAAACTGAGGCCAGAGAGGTGACATAGTGGTGGCAGGGCTGGGCGTGTGGCTATTGTCTCCTGACCCTAGGGTCCTGCTGGCTCTGTCCAGGTAAATGCAGGGTTGGCCCTTCTGCAGCAGATCCCAGGGCAGGGCTGCAGAGAGCCCGCTGGCTTCTGGAAGGAGCTCCTGGGGTCATTGCTGAGGTCGAGTGGGCAGAGGGCTCATTCAGTCCAAGCTCTCTCCTCTTGCAGACCCAGCCCAGTCTGTCTCAGTCCCAGCTCCACAGTGGCCCCCACGGGCAGGGAGGTCTCCTACACTGTGGAGTGTGAGGCTCGTTTTCCCTCATTACTTTCCATATCCAGGGCTCTAGGTAATTCTCTACAGGGTCTATTCACATTTTTTCACAAATGTGAGTCTGTTCTACTTTCCTTTCCTTCTTCTGTATATAAACAGAAGGAAAAGCTAGCTCTCAGTCTGTAGGAGTCTCTTTGCACAATTGTGCCTGCCTTGTATTGGGTGGTCTCCAAGTGGTGGTTATGTAGGGTTTCAGCTGAATGCAGTTTTAATGGAATGTGACCATTGGGTTGGACTGAGCCATAAGTCAAAGTGATGAAGAGCACCGGTGGCTTCCCTGGACCACTAAGTTGTGATTGAATTGCGATTGTGTTAAACTTGTGGTTAGTTTATTAGTAATAGGCCATGTCTTTGGATTACAGCTATTCTTTTCTGTTTGGATAGCTTTATTATTAGTATGTAAGGTTTTAATTGTCTTGCAGTTAATATATTCTAGATGGTTTAAATATTCAATATAAAGGGAAAAAACCACAAATATAAGCATGAGTAAATAATCTTGGTGTGAAAAAAGCCTTTCTAAGCATGTCGCTAAAGACAAATTCCATAAAGGAGAAGATTGATAGATTTAACTAGCCCATGATATAAACAAAGGTAAAAGGCAAATGAAACATCTGTTTTTAGCAATACTGTGGACAAGAAAACCTGAGATGTCTCCAACTACAAAACAATTTAAAATATAGCAAATATTCTTTGACACGCATAGCAAAGTTCATGAGAAAGAAACAAAAATCCCCAAGTGCCAAAAACAAAGAGGGACTTAAAAACCGTAGCAGTAAACATGTGAGATCGTTATGTAGTTTGCTTTAGGGGGTGGGACAGGTGCTGATCGAGTAATTTTGGGAGCTTGGATTTCAGTAATCATGCAGAGGCAAGACTTGTGTTTGGGACAGTGCAAGTAGGGTTTGGAACCGAGTAGCCCCATAGGAATATGACCCTACATTCAATACAATGGTGAACTATTAAAAATTGACATGCTGGCCCTGGGAAATGATAAAGAAGGAAGGTTGTCAGTCTCAGGCAGGGCTGGAGAGAGGGGCTGAAAAAAGTAACCCTTGGAAGCTTGTGACTATGAATTTGGCTTTATACAGATTTGGGAGTTCAAATTTATACCTGACTGTTCCTGGAACCTGTTTAAAAAATTAACACACAAAGAGATTCTAGTAAGCATAGTTAACACTTGTTGAACACCTAATTTTTTATAACAACCAGTAAGGGAAGTGCTATTATTATTACCCCTATTTTACTGATGGGGCTTCCCAAGTGGCTCAGTGGTAAAGAACCCACCTGCCAATGCAGGAGACGCGGGTTCAATCCCTGGGTCAGGAAGATCCCCTGGAGAAGAAAGTGGCTACCCACTCCAGTATTCTTGCCTGGGAAATCCCATGAATGAGGGGGCCTGGCAGGATACAGTCCATGGGGTCGCAAAAGAATTGGACACGACTCAGTGACTAAACAAAAACAACATTTTACTGATAAGGTAACAGAGGCACAGAGTGGTCACACAGCCGGGAAGTGAAAGCCCCAAGTTTAAACCCAAGCCTTTCGTTTCTAGAGCCCATGCTTTTCCCTAGTAGCTTACACGGCTGTGCCGCGGCTCTGGCTTTGTTCCCGTCTCCCTGCTTCCAGTCCAAATTATACTGGAGTCCTTATCAGTGTAGTAAGAGAAGAAAAAGAAGAAAGAATGGAAGAAAACAGATCCAATGTTATTTCCTAGATTATGTTGTCGTCTAGAGAAATAATCCAAGAAAATCTACAGAAAGAATATTAGAACTAGTAAGAGAGTTCAACAATGCTGGTAGGTACAGACTCAGTTCAGTTCAGTTCAGTTCAGTTGCTCAGTCGTGTCCGACTCTTTGCGACCCCATGAATCGCAGCTCAATATATTAAAATTAATTATGCTCCAAGCCACCATGAGTGATCATTTGGAGAGAGGAATTTATGAGTTAACACAATAGCAATAAAAACTGAGGGATATAGGAATAAACATAGCAGAAGATTATAAATTTGATATGAAAAATTATAAAACCATTGAAAAACAGTTCATTTAGTGCAGCAATATGCGATTTTCATGGAGGAAAGTCTGAATATTGTAGAAATATAAGTTCTTACCAAATTACACCTAGATGCTTGGTGTAATTCTGATAAAACTCCTAACATACTTTTACCCGTGGTATTTGACAAGGCAATCCTATAATTCATATGGAAAAGTAAAGTCTGTCAAGATAAATTTAGGAATTAGGTGAGGAGTTTACCCTGCATGCGTGCATGCTAAGTTGCTTTAGTCGTGTCCGACTCTCTGTGACCCTATGTACTGTAGCCTGCTAGGCTCCTCTGTCCATGGGGATTTTCCATGCAAGAATAGTGGAGTGAGTTGCCGTGTCCTCCTCCAGGGGATCTTCCTGAACCAGGTATCAAACCCACATCTCCCACATTGCAGGCAGATTCTTTATTGCTGAGCTACCGGGGAAGCCTGAGCTTACCTCCCATGTATAAAATATATTGTGGTATTTTCATGCAGTGAAACACTATGCACAATTAGAAGGAATACATATATGTCTTTCAATATGGATAAATCTCACAAACATGATGTGAAGAATAAAAGGAACTTGCAAAAAAAAGAACACATATGGCATGGCCCCTTTATATAAACCTTAAAACCAGGCAAAAATACTACATATCAAAACTGTAGAAACACGCATGATAGCGATTACCTTGGAGTCAGTGTAGTTCTGTGGAGTGGGTTGCCATTTCCTTCTCCAGGGGATTTTCCCGACCCAGGGATTGAACTCAGGTCTCTCGCATTGCAGGCAGACGCTTGACCATCTGAGCCCCCAGGGAAGCCCACATAGATACCTGCAAGACTCAGTTAGGTGTTTGGCTTTGTTGCTCTAGAAGTGAAGTGAAGTTGCTCAGTTGCGTCTGACTCTGTGTGACCCCATGGACTAGCCTACCAGGCTCCTTAGCTTTACCATCTGAGCCACCAGGGAAGCCCTTCCCGTGACTAACGATGCAGCAAAGAAGCTTCCTTGGACATGCCTCCTTGTACAGACATGTGAGACTTTCTTAAGAATATACATATCTGACATTGATACAGCTTAGGGTATGCATAGCTGTGACTTACCAGATACTGTACAACTGTTCCCTAAAACGGTTGTACCAAATCCATGCTCTTACAGGGTGTGAGTTCCCACTGTTTCGTATCGTTGCCAACACACAGTTTATTTTTGATTCTCTTATGGGTGAGAAATAGTAACTCAATGTTGATTTAATTTGCATTCTTCTGTGTTTTATTTGTTTATAACCACCTGAATTTCCTCTTCTGTCATTTCCTCCATCCATTCTTGTGGTTGTGTTTTTGCCACTGAGTTGTCCCTCTTCTCCTTACTGATGTGTAAACATTCAGTATATATTCTGGATTCCATGTCTTTCCAGTTAAATACTTTTCATAACTTCAACTTCCAGTTTGTGGTAGTGATTTCACTTTGTTTACTGTATCATTTATTATACAGATATAAATTTTAATATATGTAAATTTAGCAGTCTTTTCTTTCATGGTACAAACTTTCTGTGTTGTTAGAGAAAGCCTTCCCAACCTCCAAATTTTAAATATATCCCCCCATTTTTATTCTAGAAAGTTTAAATTTTTATTCTATTTAGGTACTGAATCCATTTCCCTGCAACTAATTAATTAATATAGTGTGAGGTAGGAATCTAAACTTATTTTCTTCCATAGAGGTAACCATTCTTCTCAACATTGTTTACTGAATAGTCTGTCCTTTTCTTACTGATTTAAAATGTCATCTCTGTTATTTATCAAGCCTCCAAATATGCATTTCCTATTTCTGAGTTCTTAATTCTTTAGCTCTAGTCTGTTTTTCTATATTTGCACCAATATTATAAGAAAATCACAATGTATACAATGCATTTATTGCAAGGCATAAAGTACATTTATTTATGAACAACACCCAAAAAAGGCAAACACCCTAACAGGAAAATAAGTAAAGGATACAAAGAGGTAACTTTTACAAAAGGAGAAATTTAAAAAATTGAAGAAATGTCCAACAAAACAACAATAAAAAATGGCCTTTGTCCTGTTGGACTGGAGAGGTGAGTGAGACAGGAATTAGCATCTTTATAAGGAAAACAGTTTTCCCACGTGGTTCATGGAATTGGTTAAAACCTATCTCTGAGGATCATTTAGCACCTATGTGTCAGAATCTCTAAAAATGCTTGTTGACTGTGCAATTCCGTTTCCAGAAATTTACAACAAGAAATGAATTGGACCAAGGATCATCGCTGGTATTGTAAGAGTGTGGAAGCAAAGCTGGATAGTTTAAGATGTGCAGAGAACAGCAGCCAGGCCTGGGTTCCAAAGCAGGGTCTGCCATGGGGGAATCTTGGGCCAGTTTCTGCATCTCTCTGAGCCTTGAGTGTCCTCATATGTAAAATGGGGAGAATAATAACTCCATAGGCTGTTTATAAGAGTTAGAGTTCACAGTTGTCAACTGGATGCTACTTATGAGAGAGTGGTTATTGTTCTCTTTGGCCTCATTTATTATGACTGCTGAGATCTCCAGGCCCCAGCAGGGGCTTGAGATACAAACAGCTCTTCATGTTTTACAAGCTCACTGGGATCTGACAGACAGGCTGTGAGTGTGGGCACCCACCTCCCCTGACTCCCAGCAGATGGTTCACAGAGCCCTCAGTGCTAATAGTGGCTTCCCAGAAAGTGGGAATATTTTGCCTACAAAGGTGTGTCTAGTCAAAGCTATGGTTTTTCCAATAGTCATGTAAGGATGTGAGAGCTGGACAATAAAAAAGACTGCGTGCTGAAGAACTGATGCCTTCAAACTGTGGTGCTGGAGAAGACTCTTGAGAGTCCCTTGGACTGCAAGGAGATCAAACCAGTCAACCTTAAAGGAAATCAACCCTGAATATTCATTAGAAGGACTGATGCTAAAGCAGAAGCTCCAATACTTTGGCCACCTGATGTGAGGAGCCGACTCATTGGAAAAGACCCTGATGCTGGGAAAGATTGAAGGCAGGAAGAGAAGCAGATGACAGAGAATGAGATGGTGGGAGGGCATCACTGATTCAATGGACATGAGTTTGAGCAAACTCTGGGAGATGGTGAAGGACAGGGAAGCCTGGCGCGCTGCAGTCAATGGGGTCGCAAAGAGTCGGACACAACTGAGTGAGTGAACAACAACAAAACTCTCTAACTTTGGCTTATGTCTATAATGGGATCATTCTGTACGCATTATAGACTTACTTTTGAAACATAACACCTTGTGAATGTCCTTCCATGCCAATTAAACATCATCTACAGCATCTTTTTTTTTCCTGTAAGAAAAATATTTGTGGGATATTCTACTGTACAGATGAGCCATAAGGAGTTTAACCATTTCCTTGTGATGGACATTCTTTTGTCCCTATTAAAAACGTTGCCATAATGTTCTTCTCCTGGTTCTCAAATTTATGAGCTACTTGACTCCAAGCACATTACTTAACCTCTCAGTGCCTCAATTTCCTTACCTGTAAAATGGGTTTAATGCTACTTTTCTTGCCAGGTTGTTAGGCAGGTTAAAAGAAACGACTTAGTCTAAGCATTCTAGCCCAGCTCTAGGCACATAGTCAAGCCCAGGAAATGGTGGCTGATTGTTGTTACAGTGAGAAAAGTCATCACATGGACAGGGAGGAAGTAGGAACAGCATGGGCAAAGGTGCTGAGCCATGGAAGCATGAGTGCTTGTGGAAATGTGTGAATTTGGTGTGTGTGAAGCCGGGAAAATTTCCTGTGGCAACATGGGCTTGAACAAGTCTGGAGCTGGGTGGTGTCGAGGTCCACCCCAGCCTCCCCTGATCCCAGGTGCCTCCCAGAACTGTCAGTCTTTCAAGCCGGCAGTGGGCTTGGCTGTTTTTGAGGCCCAGGCTGGTGGGTCATGTCTGGGAAACAGCAGAGTTGGCTGGAGGCATCGGGTTGGAGGTGTCCTCAAGGAAGTGGGCCAGGCCCAAGCAAGCACCCACTGGGATTCTGGGCACAGTCAGAGCTGGCAGCCCTGGAGGGGGACCCTCCTGGAACAAGAGTTAGGAGGTAGGGAGACCCTGCTGCCAGAGGTTCTTGCCAGCCTAAAATGTTGGGAACTCCTCATTCCCACTCCTTCCCAGGTCTTCACAGGGATCTTCACAGCAGAGATGACCTTCAAGATCATCGCCTTGGACCCCTACTACTACTTCCAGCAGGGCTGGAACATCTTCGACAGCATCATCGTCATCCTCAGCCTCATGGAGCTGGGCCTGTCCCGCATGGGCAACCTGTCGGTGCTTCGCTCCTTCCGCCTGGTACCCGCCTGGGCCTGGCAGGGATGGGTGGGTGGGGCCCTGGGGCCACTGAGGCATGTCCTCTCTGAGGCCATCATCAGTCACCCCTGCTCTGATCCTTCATACCTTCACCCAGAGGCTGTTCGCTAGGTACAGCGTAGGCTAGTGTGGGCAATGTGGGAGACACAGAGGTGGGCGAGGGAGATATCCCTCCCTCCAGAGGGCCATTTGGGGTGGTATCCATCCTGATGAGTTGCAAAGCCCTTTGTGGTTCACCATGCTCCCTTTAGTCCTCACAGCATCCCAGGAGAGGAGCTAGTGTTACTGCATTCCCATTCTACACATGAGGAGACTAACACTGAAGGGCCAGACGGTTTTCCAAAGCCGCATGGCAGGTAACAGGTGGAACCAAGTCTCCTGACAGCTCACCTGGGGCTCTACCTGCTGGTTTTAAAATCTGCATTTTTGAAACTTTATTGTGCACACAAATTGCCTGGTGATCTTGCTAAAGTTCCAATGTGGATTCAGCAGGTCTCAGATAATGTCAAAGCCATGAGTCTCTGGACCATGCTCTGAGTTCACACTGTCTAAGAGGTCCAGGCATGGGGCCGGAAATAGGTCAGGGAAGGCTTCCTGGAGGAGGTGGCTTCAACTTGGGCCAGGAAAGCAGAATGGTTGGGGCAAAGGAGGAAGCCCAGGCTGTGGATTCTAATCCCAACTCCACTGCCAAGATCCAAGGGATTTAGACAAGTTACTCCACCTCTGAGGTTGACTTCTTCACCTGTCAAATAAGATAATAATAGCGCCATCTTCATGTAGTTATTTAGAGTTCCTAATTAGCTGATCCAAGCATTAGGCCTGGCACAGCAGGTGTTCAATAACTGCTAAGCACTGGCTACCTTTCTGTATGATGACTGAGAGGAGGGATATATGGAGTTGACTGGGCAAGTCAGGGATGGTTTGAGCTTGCTTGGAAGGACCCCTGATGAGGAAAGTTCTGGAAGGGGGACATTCCATGATGGGAGAATCTACTGGGTGGTTCCTGGAAGTGAGACCAAGATGAGTAGAAGGCTGGTGTGGGGACAAATAGAAGGGGCGGTTGGGGAGGAGTCTGGAGCTGTTGGCCTGACTCCCAGATCAGAGCCCAGTGAAACTGCCCTCAGGCTCTGGAGAGAAACAGTAGTGTGTGCTCTTGGAGAAAGGGGAGAAACAGGTGTTGGTGACCTCCAGGGGAGCCCTGGGTTTTCAGGCAGGAGCCAGGGGCATGAGGGTGTCCATGGGCAGTGGGAGCCAGAGGCCCTCACAAGGACCCCTCCCTCCCTAGCTTCGGGTCTTCAAGCTGGCCAAATCCTGGCCCACCCTGAACACACTCATCAAGATCATTGGGAACTCGGTGGGCGCGCTGGGCAACCTGACGCTGGTGCTGGCCATCATCGTGTTCATCTTCGCTGTGGTGGGCATGCAGCTCTTCGGCAAGAACTACTCAGAGCTGAGGCACCGCATCAGTGACTCAGGCCTCCTGCCGCGCTGGCACATGATGGACTTCTTCCACGCCTTCCTCATCATCTTCCGCATCCTCTGTGGAGAGTGGATCGAGACCATGTGGGACTGCATGGAGGTGTCTGGGCAGTCACTATGCCTGCTGGTCTTCCTGCTTGTTATGGTCATTGGTAACCTTGTGGTAAGTTGGCCAGAGGCCTCTCTCATACTCACTCACCTACCCGTCCATTCATCTACCTAGCCACCCATCCACCCAATCATCCATCTGTCCATTCACTTACCCTTCCTTCCATCCATCCACTCCCTCTGTCGGTTTTCTATCAAATCACCCATCCACCCATCAATGTCATCCATCCATCTACTCATTTACCCATCCTTCCACCTCTTCATTCATTCATGGGCTTCCTTGGTGGCTCAGTGATAAAGAATCTGCATGCCAATGCAGGAGACACACAATCAATCCCTGGGTTAGGAAGATCCCCTGGAGAAGGAAATGGCAACCCACTCCAGTATTCTTGCCTGGGAAATCCCATGGACAGAGAGCCTGGTGGGCTATAGTCCATGTGGTCACAAAAGAGTCAGACATGACTTAGCAACTAAACAACAACAGCAATACTCATTCATTCACCCATTTACCCATCCATGTATGTATCCATGTATTACCCATTCATTCTTTTCCTCTCTCTACTCATCCATTTACTCTACCTATCTAGCTATCTATCCACTCATCAATAACCCACCCGTGCATCTGTCTACCTCTCTTAACAATCTATTAAGTTACCAATCTGCCTATCCATTTATCCACCCCCTCACCCAGCCATCCACCCATCAACCCCATCTACTCATTCACTTACCCACCCATTCATCTATCCATCAGCTATCCATCTATCAATTCCCATTCATTCACACACACGTGCACCTGTTCACCCATCCATTTGTCCATCTATCTACACACCCATTCACTCACCCACGCATCCATCCATTCATTCATCCATCACCCATCTTTCCAGTCACTCATCTATCCCTCCGCTCATTCATCCATCTCTACATCCATCTATCAATCCGCTCATCTATTCATTCATTTGTCAATCCCATCCATCTACTCATTTATCCAGCCAGTTATCACTCATTAAGCTATCCATTCATCCACATCACTCTTTATTTGCTCATTTATTCATTTACCCATCTATTTACCTATTTATTCTTTATGTATTCAGTTTATATCCATTAATTAATTATTTGCTCAGCTACTCATTACTTTATTAGCTATTCACTATCTGATTTATCACCTGATTCAATTCAGCTTAACAAACATTTGCTGAGCCCCTGGTGCATGCAAAATATTGTGCCAGATGCTGTTGGGTATACAGAGGTGAATGTGGCCCTGACTTTGCTCGTCACCTTCAGAGAGTGAGCAGGTGGAGAGTTCAAACAGGCCTGAATGAAGCTGGTCAGAATGATCAGAACCATTAAGGGGGAGACCATGGGTACTGATTCCTTTCAGCTAGGGAAATCAAGGAGGCCTTTCTGGTAGAGGAGACCTGCTGACCTGAAAGACAAGTGCTGCTAGAGAGGGAAGAAGCAGGTTAAGCAAAGCATAGGTGCAGGCAGGTGGTGGTCCAGGTGAGGTGGGGCCTGAGGGAGCCTTGTATGTCACCCTGGGTAGCTGTGGTGAGAGGCCCTGCCGTCCTGTCCTAAGGAGCCAGGTCTTTGCCCTCTTGGTCACCTGTCTGTCCCAGGGCGAGTGCATCTTGCCTTGTGTCTTTACAACGTGGGAAATTTTTATAGTTGAGAGAGATCAAAATCTAAATGCCAGAGATGGAGCCTTTGGAAGAAGCAAGGTTGAGAGGGGTGAGTGGTTCAGGGAGAAGTCAGTGTCCACTGCGGACATGCAGCCTTCTTCCTGGGCGTACAGCGGGACCACACACGGTCCACCGTCACAGCTGCAGGGTCTGGCTCCCACTGCCCATGGTGTAGGCAGCGCAGGCTCCGCAGCAGCTCACAAAGAGGTTTTGGGTGATGTGAGTACCATGGGCTGCAGGTTCCAAAGCCCTTCTCAGGCTTGCCTGCTTTCTCCTCCCATGTGCCTTAAGCAGGCCAGGGTGGGCTCAGGCTGAGTTGAGGTCCATCTCCCTCGGGCTCAGTGGGTGGAGCCCAGAGAGAAGCAGGGTGCTCAGTGCCCATGGAATCCATCTCTTTCTTTGGCTGGCCCCGCAACCCCCTCCCATCCCTTCAAACCCGCTGCCGCCACTCGGGGTGCCCCTCACTCAGCTCCCGGCCCAGCCCCAGGGTGCCAGACTCTTGTGTGTTCCAAGGAAGATGTGAGTGCACAGAGCTATCAGTCCAGGGCCAGGCTGAGCTGCCCTCACGCACACACAGCCTGCGATTTCCAAGCGGATCTGCCTGGGGATGAGAAGATTAGAGGCTGCTGGAGGAGGGAAGCAAACGCAGCCCACGCGGCCCCCTCCCTGGCCGCCTCAGGAATTGGGCCGCTGCCTGGCGTGGGTGGAAGCAAGATTGCCATTGAAATGGGAAGTGATGATCAGGCAGGGGCCAGGGAGCAGCAGCGTGTGATTGACGGGGAAAGCACCGGAAGCTGCTGAACTTCCGAAGCCGGCAGCAAGGAAGGCCCTGGCACACTCTGTGGGCGGAGGAGGCTACCCAGGCACCCCCTGCCCCACCCCCAGCCTGGCCCCAGACGCCTGGTGATCAGGTGTTAAGCCAGGCGTGAGCGAGGGCTGTGGTGGGTGTATCCAGGGTGGGCTACCAGGAACAGAGGCAGGTCAGGTCTGGGCCAGTGTGGACAGAGGCCAGGGGCCTGGCCAGGGGTCAGTGTAGACAGCAGCTCTGAATCCCATCACATGCTTCACCGCCCCAGTGACGACATAAAAAAAAAAAAAAAAAAGGCTGCCAGGTGTCACAAGCGATCATCTCTCTGTGGATATAGGACAGGAGAGACCACTTCTTAACCTTTTCATACTGTCCACATGAATGAGTGTTACTTTTGAAACCAAAGGCAGCTTTCTGAGACCTGGCACGCCAGTCTTGCCCACTGCCTTCGCCAGAATTCTCCTTCCCAGCTTGCTGACAGGTGTGTCTCAGGGGCTTGTAAGAAGCCAGGGCAGGAGGGATTCAGATTGGGTGTCCACCTTCACACACCACCCTGCTTATAGGCCCCCATCCGACTGGACTCCCTTCTGGGAGTGGCTGGGGGGGAGAACAAGCCCAAGGTGGGGGAGGTTGCTTCTCTAGCCCATTGGCCTGGTGGTGCCCGGGAGCCAGTCTGCCCCCTGTGTGGAACAAGCCCGCTGCCATCTTCAGTTACCCTCCCCAAGACCCAAGCCCAGTCGCTTGTCACTCAACAGAAGTTTGCTTTTTCAACCAAAACTAAAGCTTCAGACTTGCAGGATGGTTTAGCAACAAGCAGTAGTTGAGAACCATCCAAAGACAGAGGGATTGTGCAACCCCTCCTTAGGGATCTCAGATCCATAACAGTAAGTCTGTGTCTTTTGGCACCTCTGAGGCCTCAGCGCCTCCCCTGACTCCCTGCAGCATATGGGCACTGGAGCCAAGGCTGGCCCCTGGCACCAGCCCCAGGTCTCTCCACTCCATCCCAGTGGTCTAGTGTTACACAGCACCCACCCAAGCACCCTTCACCACCTGGACACGACAACCCCCTCTCAGTGGCTTGGCCCTGCAGTTAGTCCCGAGAGCTGCCACCTGGCCTCTTCTCCTGCCGTCGCCCTCTTCTATGCTCGGTATCCCATGTCCTTCCCCTGGGGAGCATCGTAAGATCGGGGTACACCAGTGGAGTGTGCTCCACAGCAGGAGCCCCCAGACGTTTGAGTGGGGAACTAGCTTCAGTGGGGAACTCAGAGGCACATCACGGTCCCTCCTTCACCAACAGATGCACAGGCCCCTTCCCAGGAGGGCCCCAAGAGCAGAGGAGCGATGGATGGGTGGGCAGATGAATGGATGCCCTGGGTTGCTTCTGGGTTGGGAGTCTGTCTTTTCCCTGGTAATCCCAGCTTGGATCCCGCTTCCCAGGGAGCCGTCCTGTGCTCACCATGACTGTGTGTGTACATGCTAAGCTGCTTCAGTCATGTCTGACTCTTTGCAACCCCATGGACTGTAGCCCCTCCAGGCTCCTCTGTCCATGGGACTTTCCAGGCAAGAATACTGGAGTGGGTTGCAATGTCCTCCTCTAGGGGATCTTCCCAACCCAGAGATAGAACCCCTCTCTCCTGCACCGCAGGCGGGTTCTTTACTGCCGAGCCACTAGGGAAGCCCTAGTGGCCATGACTACATGGCCCCCCATTATTCCCAAGACAGCATGGCAGTATCTGAAGGCTTTGACATCAGAGGAACCCACGGTTCTCCCATTGAATGTGCACCAACACCCAAGAAACCTGGGTCTGAATGCCCTCAATTCAGACTGTATCTGAACCCTTGGGAGGAGGGGTTGATTCTGGTGGTGAAAAGCTGGAAGAAGGACCTCGGTTCTTCTTTGAAGAGAGGATTCAGCAAAGAGACCAAGACTGTGAAAAAGATAAAAGCATTTATTAGAAGCAAAGTGCGTGTGGAAGAGCAGACAGGCAAGTTAGGAGGGAGCAGCTTAGGTTGCTTAAATCGGGCAGTTTTCCATTGTATTTTTTTTCTAGCCAGTCATCTCCACATCTGTCCCTAGTGTGGACACGCGTCTCTCAGCCAAGATGCAGTCTAGCTGGCCTATTCTCACTCCTTCTGTCCTTCCCTTAGATCGAGGGCCTTCTCTGCCCGCGTGTTGGGCGGGGACCCCCATGAGAACACACCCAGTCAGGACCCAGCGCTCCTGCTGGTCTCCCAGCTCACAGCATCAGCAGGAGACCAGCCGCAGCTGCTCAGTCCAGGGTCTGTGTATCTCCCACCTCAGGAGGAGAACTCGTCTTTCCTTTTAAAGCCACGCTCTCTATACTGAAGGGAGTGGGTGCTCAGAATGAGGCCCCGGTCCGAGCCTGGCACTCTTTGCCTCCGGCCCTCCTCGAGCGCTCTCCGTTCTGAGCGCCCCGGGCTTGGCGTTGCCTCCGCAGGTCCTAAACCTCTTCCTGGCTCTACTGCTCAGCTCCTTCAGCGCCGACAACCTCACAGCCCCCGACGACGACGGGGAGATGAACAACCTCCAGCTGGCCCTGGCCCGCATCCAGCGGGGCCTGCGCTTCGTCAAGCGGACCACCTGGGACTTCTGCTGCGGGCTCTTGCAGCGGCCGCCTCAGAAGCCCGCGGCCCTCGCCTCCCAGGGCCAGCTGCCGGGCTGCATCGCCACCTCCAGCCCCCCGCCCCCACCAGAGGCCGAGAAGGCGCCCCCAGCCCGCAAGGAGACGCGGTTTGAGGAAGGCCAGCGGCCAGGTCAGGGCGCGTCCGGGGAGGCCGCGCCCGTGTGTGTGCCCATCGCCGTGGCCGAGTCAGACACGGAGGACCCCGAGGAGGATGAGAACAGCCTGAGCACAGAGGAAGAGTCCAGCAAGCAGGTGAGCCCCCAAGCCCCGCCCCTCGTGCGCGTGAGCGCCACCTCCTGTCGGGGGGGCCCAACTTCACTGGAGGGAGAACTCAGGCCATCCCCCCAGAACCAGCCTCTTGGAGGCATGCTGAGCCAGCCCTCAATGCTGTCTCCCCAGCCCCGCCCAGGAGGGCATCTTCAGAGGGACTGCTGTCTATCTTTCAGCCCCTGGCTGCTCACGGGCAGCCAGTTGTTCAGAGAGGGAAACCAAGGCACGACAAGAGAGACAGACGTGCTAGGAGTTCCTCACACGTCTAGGACAGAGCCAGGAACCCTGGCTCCCAGACCCAACCCTGACCTTATCCCCTCCAAGACTAACAAGGAGGAATATCTTGGTGAGTGGGGGAGTGCGGCCTCCTGACCTCACCACGGCCCCCTCCCCTCCCCCCAGGCCCAGGGCTCATTCTGAGGTTTAAAAATAAGCATCCCTAAGATGGCAGGTGTCAGAGACAGCTCTATCTTATCTCCCAACCTGTTATTTTTAACACTTAGGACAGGAGTCTGAACAAAAGGGACAGCGCACCCCACCCCCACCCCGGCTCCCTCAGTGTTCTCACGGCCTGAGCCCAGCTCAGGTGGCGTCTCCCAAGGTCCTTGACAGTGAGGACTGGGTCTCTCGGTTTCATTGGGCCCATGCTGGCCACCTCCTTGGGGCCTGCACTGGGTGGGTCTGGCTGAGAAGAGCAGCTGCTCCCCTGCACGGAATTTGATCTGCGGCTCCAGGCTTGATTCCACAAACTCCTGCCTTCCTGTTGTCCCAGAGGCCAGCTCCTGCCCTTTCAGGCAGGCGGCGGGACAGCCACCGTGTCGGTTGGGGGAGGAGAAGGGTTGGTGTTGCCAGAACCACGGCTTAGAATTAGCCCCAGGACGCTTCCAGCATAGGAGTGCAATTCCGGCTGCCCCTCCTTGTCCTCCTCCTTTCCTTCTCTTGAGCCTGTTGGCCCTGAGACCTGTGTGTGTCTATGTGTGTGTGTGTGTTTATAAGCAAGCAAGCAAGCTGAGGTGCCATGGGAACTCCTGGGGAAAGCCTGTCCTTCCGAAGTGGAGCTGCCAGCACCTGGGAGCTGGACATCACGGCCCACTGACACCTTTCAGGAAGTGAGAGGAGGGGGAGATTTGTGCCAGCCAGGCCAGGGGCTTTGTTTAGCCTCAGGCCCTTTGCCTGGTCCTCCCAGGAGCTTCCGCCAGCCTTAGAATGCCTGAGGGAGGGTCTTCAGTGAGCTGACGCCTCACGAAGAGAGTCGTGAAGCAGAGCCAGGATCCTGGAAACACTGGCTGGGCAGCTCACGGGCTGGGGGTCTCTTCAGCAGGAATCCCAGCCTGCGTCCGGCAGCCCAGAGGCCCTCCCGGAGCCAAGGGTCTGGAGCCAGGTGTCAGAGACCACCTCCTCTGGGGCCGAGGCCAGTGAGGCTCAGGCAGACTTGCGGCAGCAGCAGCGAGCAGAGGCCCCGGCCCCAGGGCGCAGTGAGGTAACGCACACCTTTGTCCCCGAAGCCGCGAGAGGCCAGGACACCAACCTGCTGCTGCCGGCGGAGGCCACAGCCGCCGTCACAGCCAGTGTGGGAGACCCGTCTGCGGAGTGGCCCCATCCTGACAGGGGAGGGATGGCTTGGGGCCCAGAGCCACATGGAAATTCAGGAAGCAGCCCCCCAGGAGCATGCCACAGGACTAACCCCAAACCCCTGCGTGTTCACCCCTTCCTCACTGGGCTCCTGTGCTTTGGTCCTTTTGGTGAACGTCTGTCCTATGAGTCAGCCCATCCTGGGGGACTGGGGGAGCTCTGAGCGCAGGCTCTCAACACACGAGCCACTAGCCGCGTCTCACCTGGACAGAAGCTGAGGCGGCGAATACAAGGCCTGTCAGAGGAATTTGTTCTGGAAACAAAAGAGTTTTAATTTGAGCTCATTACCAATACTTTGGCCACTTGATGTGAGGAGCCGACTCATTGGAAAAGACCCTGATGCTGGGAAAGATTGAAGGCAGGAGAAGGGGATGACAGAGGATGAGATGGCTGGATGGCATCACTCAATGGATATGAGTTTGAGCAAGCTCCAGGAGATGGTGAAGGACAGGGAAGCCTGGTGTGCTGCAGTCCATGGGGTCGCAGAGTCAGACACAACTGAGCTGCTGAATAACAAAACAACAACGACCAACATTTAAAACCCAGAGGCTTTTCTGTAAAAAGTCTGCATTCTGGCTTGTCTTGAAAAAAAAACATTGGAAGAAGCATTTGGGCTTGCAGGCCCTGAGCTAACCGGACTGTGGCACTACTGGCTACACCCCACCCCTGCTCCGCCAAGCACCCAGGAAGGTGGAGGTCATGTGCTCAGAGGCCGTGCCCAGGGCCCTTGTCCTGCAGCCTGACTGCGGCTGCTGTCTAGCAGCTGTGACTTGCTCCAAGGCGACATTTCTCCTTTGTCTTGTTCCTTTCATGGGGTGGGCCCATGGGAAGCTTTGTTTTCACGGCCAGTTTGAGGGTACAAGGGCCTAGTGGAATCATCGCCCTGACTGTGCAGGTTACACTTGTCCTCTTGGACGGTTTCACACACCAAGGAGGGGGGAACAGGAAGACATGGGAGGGACAGAAGGTCACGGACAGAAGGGGCTCCCGTACTGGAATGCTGACCTTTGAGCAAGTCTGGTACCTTCATCACCTTTTCAGATCAAGTCACATGGGAAATGAGGAGACAGCCAGGTGGGCTGGGACTTTCCTAGGAGAAGGACCCCTGATCTCACTTGCCCGGGGAATCCTGAAAACTTGTCGTCCCGTGGGAAAGCCCTAGTGTCTGAAAAGAGAAGGCTCACAGAGACCCTTGACTGTGCCTTTCCCAGTTCAGCACTGCACAACGAACCTGGAGTAAGGACGTGACCCTCAAAGCCACAGAAACTGCCCTGCACCCAGGAGCACTCTACATTTTCACCGGGATCCATTCACTCCTTACGGCCAGCCTCAAGGTTAAAGAGGACTCTGAGACAGCAGTGGATTGAGTTGTGGTAGGAAGAGAAAAGAAGGCAGCTTTGAGAGTCAAGGCTCAAAACAGCTCTCCCCAAAGTGGAGTGGAGCCTGAGCAGCGTGAGGTGGACTGAACTTGGTGTGGCAGACGTGATCGGAAGCAAATGAAGGCCGCCCTCCTCCCCAGAACCCTCTTCCCTGCCATACTTGTCATTAAGGTGGATTCCCAGAGGCAGAGCCAGAGCCTGGCTTCCTGTGCAAATGATTCATTGAGAGGGTGCCCTCAGGAGAGACCCATAAGGAAGTGAGAAAAACAGGATAAGGCAAAAGCAGCAGGTCCAGACGTTATGCTGGCTGGATTCCAGCCTCAGCTGGGTCTCTCCCATATCAGTCAGTCACTGGGTGTCAGCCACCCTGGACTTGGGTTGTAACCCCCAAACTATTTCCAAGGATGGGCAGGTCCCTGGCTAAAGACACTTTTCTGGAGATGGGGTCAGAGAAACAGTATTCGCAGCAGCTGGAGACAGGTGCCCTGGCCCAAGGAGGGAAACTGGGCAGAACTACAGCACACCTATACACTGGTACCCACACATGACACCCAGAGATGCTCATAAGGGCACCTGCACATACCTGTCATAATCAGATTATGCGGGATCAGGGCAGCAGAAACCTGCGTGGCCAGGCAGGGACGGTTCCAGCACCTTCTTGCGCTAGGCTGTATGCCTCACACCCGCGCCCGTATGAACTGAGTGAGCAGTGTGGGCTGAGGTCACTGGCCTGTTCGCTGCATGTCTGACCCGTGCCTCTGTGTGCCTCTGAGCCTGGCGCTGACGCTGCTCTGGGTGTGGCCTGCCTGTTTCCTCCGCGTGTGCTGGGCTGCCACTGTGTGTCCATGTCCCACTGTGTGTCCCTGTTGCACCTCATGCCTGTTTTACTTCCACCTGGATGCCTTCCCCATTCCTGGGGTTTTTCCAGAACCCTTGTCCCACCCCTGCACCCCTTCCCTAGACACCAGCAGCCCAGAATCACAGACCCAGGGGCCCTGAGTTCCAGTCTCGGTGACCTTCGTGGTAGGCTCCCACGCCCCTGGGCTCAGATTCCCCAGGTGTGCCGTGGGGGATGGCCTAGGCACCCCCACTCTGGGAGCCCCAGGCTGGAGGCTGCTACAGAGACCACACTCATGCGCTCACCCACCCACCTCACGATCCTGCCTGCAGCTGCCCGAAGACAGTTACTCTGAGGGGAGCACAGCAGATATGACCAACACCGCTGACCTCCTGGAGCAGATCCCTGACCTCGGAGAGGACGTCAAAGATCCGGAGGACTGCTTCACTGAAGGTACGGCCCCGGCTGGCACTGCGGCCCAGCCTCAGCCCTGCGCAGAGGGGCAGGGGGACCCACAGCTCCTGTGTCACATCCCGCTCTGACCCGCATGCGTGTTATCCTTTCCCCATTCCTCAAGACCCTGGGGGCCTCCCCCCATGCCGTGACGTGAGTTACGGCAGGTGTGCCTTCAGACGTGTTTGGCTGGACCGCTGTGGGTCGGCTGCATTTGTGGAGTGGTACTATGACTGGGGGCCCCCAGAGCGGCAGGGGCTGGCCTAATTCCCCCATCCCCGCGGGCTATGGCACAGCGCTTGGCAGGTAGTAGGCCCTCTGTAAACAGTCAAGGTGGCTGTGACATGCGGCCATGTTGGTGACAGCATCTGGAGCTTTTACGAGTCCATGCTATATTTGGAGGGCAGCTGGGGATAGAATGAGGGTTTGCCCTCCGTGTGGCACACCCTTTGGGACTGTCAGTGAGGCGTCTGCCCTTCCCAAGGCTCAGAAACTGCAAACATGGAGAAAGTCCAGGGACCGAGCACCCCAGGGGATTCTGGAGCATTCCCCCAGGGGGTGAGTTGCCCAGGTGAGCGCGGGACAAGCTGGAGCCCAAGCCAACCCCAGCGTTGCCCCGGCCCAGACCTGCCAGGCCCTTCATCTACTTACTGGTAGCCTAGTCCATCCACCCTCTCCACGGAGTACCTGCTGCGTGTAGCCTCCTGAGGGCGGTTCCCGCAGTCATCACCCTGCACCACGGCCCCAGCCACCCCATGGCCCAGCCCATTATCCATCACGCTAACCTCCTTCAGTCATTCCTTCGAGTGTCCAGCTTCTTGCTATCAGATGTGGGCATTGGCGGGTGCCGGGCTGGGTCTGAGCCCTCCCCCTCCCCCACAGGCTGTGTCCGACGCTGTCCCTGCTGTACTGTGGACACCACCCAGGCCCCCGGGAAGGTCTGGTGGAGGCTGCGCAAGACCTGCTACCGCATCGTGGAGCACAGCTGGTTCGAGACGTTCATCATCTTCATGATCCTGCTCAGCAGTGGCGCGCTGGTACCCTCCTGGGGATACAGGGTGGGCAGGGAGGCATGAAGGAGAAGGGGTAGGCAGAGAAAGGTGATCTCCAGCTGGAAAGCCAGGTTAGAAACTGGGGCAGAGCCCTCTGCTGAAAATGAACCCCCCCCCACCGACAGGGCCCCAGATGAGGACCAACTCACAAACTGTCAACGCCCAGAGCACATACGGAGGTCAGAGCAGAAAGGGATCATGGCAGAGGTCATCTGTCCAGGCCTCCTTGTTCCACAAAGGGAAGCGATTTTCCCAGATCCCAGTGCTCAGCTGGTGTAGGTCTCGGGTCACCAGCTACCTACACCTAAGCCCCGGTGACATACCCACCTGCACACAGCATCAGACACTCCATCAGACTGGGTCAAAGCAGTTAACAATGCAGGCTGATAGTACACTGGTAGCTCCACTCATTCCATGTCTTCTAGGGCTAGAGGCCAAGCTATGTAGTTCACACATTATCACGTTTAATCCCCATAGCAACCCTTTGTAGAAACATTAAGTAACTTGCCCAAAGCCCCACCACTCACAAGCAGCAGATGTGGCATTTGAGCCCAGGGAGTCAGATTCCAAGTCCTTTGTCTTCACTTTCCATTTGTTCAATAGATCTTTACTAAGCTCTCCTTGTATCTACTGGTCCTGTGATGCGTGGAGGAGCAATAGAAGGAAGAGACCCTGGCTCTGGCCTCAGGGACTCCTAGTCTAGTTGGGGAAACCAGATTCAGCAGGTTTGAGATAGTCAGACGAGATCAGCTCCAAAGAGAGGAGAACAAGAATGGAGTAGATGACTCAGAGTGATGGAAGGTCAGGGGAACTGGAACAATCAGGAAGACTCCTTAAAGGAAGCAGATGGAGCCGGACTGTGGAAAACAGGGAGGTTTGGTGAGGCCAGGAGGAGCAGCGAGGCCCTCTGGAGATGCCCCAGCCGGTTCCCAAGCACTCTACTCATGTCTCGGAGCCCTTCTAGAAGGAGATGAAACAGCCCTGGAGAGGGCTGTAAAGGGTACTTGTGAACAGGGAGAGGGGTGATCAAGAAGGCAGAAGAAACATAAACTTCACTAGCCCAGAAGGAGCAAGAACCCAATATTGTTGGGGAGATGAGGGCCCCATGAATGAGCGACTAACAAGGAATGCTTTGGACTTAAGACAGGGAGAATGAGAGGGCTACTCTGATCCCAGGCTGTCTGCCTCCAGCTCATGCTGCCTCTGAGACTTCCCTGTAGCTCAAATTGTAAAAAATCTGCCTGCGAGGTAGGAGACCCATGTTCAATCCCCGGGCTGGGAAGTTCCCCTGGAGAAGGGAATGGCAATCCACTCCAGTATTCTTGCCTGGAGAATTCCATGGACAGAGAAGCCTGGCGGGCTACAGTCCGTGGGGTCGCAAAGAGTCGGACACAACCCAGCAACTAACACAGTCCACAGTCCACATGCTGCCTCCGATGGGGCCAGGCCATGGGGAGACACTGCAGCTGTCACTTCTAAACCTCTGGGCCTCCCGCCCGCTCTGTGCTATCCTGCCCCTGTTCCAGAGTGGGCCTGGAGTGGCTGCTTGCAGGCTACATGCTGTTTTACCATCGGCTAGAGCCAAATCTCTGTAGGCTTCAGAGGAGGATTTGACAATATGTTAACAAGTTTTGTTTTTAAACAGCCACAAACAAGGGCAGCCAGAGCCATTTAGTCTGGGCTGTGGAGGAAAAGCTCAGCCTGGCATAAGTGAGGAGGTGTTTTGGCAAGCAAATGGTGAATCTCATCAGGGTAGACAGCCAAGCACTGTTTAAAAAAAAAAAAAAAAACAGAAACCCACATCAATGATATATTGAGAAAAATAAGTCAGAGAGGTGTTATTTAAAGTTATAAACTCGTTTAACAGAAAGCAGACTATGTATCACTTTGAAATTGCTGAAGGGAAAAAAATTTATTTTGAGAACACAGATTTTATAGCAAAAGATAGGGAGAAAAGAAGGAACCAGGAAGCATTAAATCAGGAAACAAAATAATATGGCAAAGGCAAGATCAGACATGTGTTTTACTAATAAATGTAATTGGATAAAATTCATCATTTTAAAAGGAAAGGATTTAAGTGGATCAGAAAAAAATAAAACTACAGCTGTGTGTTCTCAAAGGACAACCCTGAAACTCTGTGACTCAGAAATATTAAAAGTGAAATAATAAGATATAGCAGGAAAGTGTAAACAGTGACAACAAAAATCAGAGTGCTTTTATTTATGTTAAACAAGGTTGAACTCAAGGTAAAAATCTTGAGCTAAAAAAAGAAGGTCCAACCTATAAGAAAAACACAACTATTATGAATATATTTACTTGGGCACTTTATAAAGTAAAATCAGAAAAAAAGTAGCAACAGTACAATAATACAGTGAGATTTTACCTCATTTGTTTAGTACTTGGCCAATCAAGTATTAATAGAAAGAATAAGACTATAAGATATCTTAAAAGATACAGTTAATAAATTTGATCTAACCTAATACGGACAGGGAGCCCCGGCATGCTGCAGTCCATGGGGTCACAAAGAGTTGGACACAACTGAGTGACTGAACTGAGCTGAACTGAATAATAATAATAGCTAACACTTAAATAGTACTGACTATGTGCTAGGCTCTGTTACTGTAACATTTTACAAGCATTAATACATTTAGTTCGCATAATAGCCCTGTGAGGTAGGTACTATATTACAGATAAGAAAACTGCTGGATGTAGCAAAAATAGAAAGATTAACAACAAACCTGTAGAAACATAAAATGTATTCTTAAACTTTGGATTAAACAAAATAGTTTCATGGAGGGTTCATGGGTGTTCATTATATTATTAATAAGAAGTAAATAAGTAAAGAAATTATTCATGAAACAAATATGGCAGTGTGTCATAAATCAAAGATTATGATTCAGCCAGTTTTGTCCTGATATCTAGAAAAATAAGAAAGGAAAAATAGAGGTAGAGAAAAAACTTTGACTTGGGGCAGGGGAAGAAACTGGAAAGTAACAGTATTGCTAATACTTTATGTGGGATGTAGCCAAAGCTGTAATGACTAAAATTCATAGACATAAACATTTTATTTGTTAAATAGAAAGAATAAATTTATTAACTCAAGAAATTAGAAATATAACAACAAAATAATTGTAAAGAAAGCAAAGGATATAATTAATAAAGTAAAAACACAAATTAATGAATTAGAAAATAAATAGTAAAATTGATATAATTCCAAAGCTGATTCCTTGAAAAATTAAAGTGATTAATAAACCACTAGCTAATCTAATCTCTTACATCTCCAAGAGTGGATTCTTTCATACTTTCAAGGAAAAAAATAATTTAAATTCTGTTTTAAAATCTTCTGGAGTATGAAAAAGGATGGAAAATCTATAAATTATTTTTATGAAAGCTAACAGTGCTGATTTTTAAAACGTTAAGTATACCAAAAGTAAAACAACACACTAGTTTTCATACTCTATACTTGTGAGTAGTGATGCAAAAATATTAAAATACATGCAAATAGGATTCAGTAAAATATTTAAAAGATTAAATGAGTCACAGCGAGGTATATCCTAAAAAGTCAGAAGGATGCCCTCTTAGGAAATCTATTTATATGAATCAGACAAAGATGAAAAGCCATATAATTATCTCAGTGAATGTTTGATTTTTAAAACTTTGGTAAGAATAGAAATAAAATAGATTTCCTTTACTTAATGAAAAAATTTCAAGTTAACTTCTACATCGTCATTAGTAGTAAAGCACTAGAAACATTTTATTAAAGTCAAGAATAAGAAAAAGATGATTTAACTACCTTTTAGCTGTTTTTCATTATTTAGTAATAACTTTGAAGTACTAGCCTGTGCAGTTAATCAAGAAAACTAAACATACAGCATAAAAATAGGAAAATAGAAGAATTGAAGTTAATATGATCAAGTGTAAAATGAGTTTAAAATAATACAAGTATATCATTACTTGTAGATAATGATTGCTTAGAGAAAAATTTAAAACTCATTAAAAACATTTTATGGCTAGTTATAAAACAAATGTACGAATAATTGTTGCTGTTGTAATAGAAACATTAACATTTCTCCAATAGTCCTTAGATGCCAGGCATTGTAACCATAAAATAACTGAGAATAAATATAACATGCAATGTATAATAGATACATGAAGAAAACTATTAAACTTTGCTTTGGAGTGTAAGGGAAGACAAACAGATAAACATACTACAAATATACTCCAGCCTTGAGCAGAAAGACTGTTATTAGTTCCTAAAACAGTTGATGAACTCAATGCAGTAATAAATTTCTAATGTTTTAAAGAGAATTTGACAAAACATTGTTTAAATGTATCTTAAAAATTATGAAAAGTGACCAGGAAAATTCGTGTGACACTAATTCAGGAATAGACCAGGAAAGCAGTAGGACCAGATTCTAGTGCAGATTCTAGTAGCAGATTCTAGTGTTCACTTCTACCCTGTGGATTTAGAGTGGGTTCTTTAATAAAGTGTTAGGACACTTGACAAGTCACTCTGCAAAAAATACTGAAATAGATATTTACTCCTTACCAAAATATATTAGATTTTTAAATTTCTGATATAAAACAATGAAACAAGAAGGAAAGAAATAGAAAGAAAAGAAAGGTCTTTTTTTTTCCCTAGCCTTTGGAATAGGCAAGGGCTTTCTTTTTTCTTTTACTTTCTTTCACATGTGCACCTCATTATTTTTGTTTTTAACTTTTTGCAGTCTTTTTAAAATTTTTATTTTATATTGGAATATAGTTCATTTACAATGTTGTGTTAGTTTCAGATGTACAGCAAAGTGATTCAGCTCTAAATGTACATATATCCGTATTCTTTTTCAGATTCTCTTCTCATGTAGCTTATTACAGAGCATTGAGTAGAGTCCCCTCTGCTCTACAGCTGGTTCTTGCTGATTATCTGTTTTTATGGAATAGTGTGTACATGTCAATCCCACACTCCTAATTTATCCCTCCCCGCCGCCTTTCCCTTTGGCAACATAAGTTCTTTTTTTGTGTCTGAATCTGTTTTGTAAATAATTGATTTGTATCATTTTTTTTTAGATTCCACATTTAAGTGATATTATATGATATTTGTCTTTCTCTGCCTTAACCTACTGTGATAATCTCCATGGTCCATCCATAATGCAAATAGAATCTTTATTCTTTTTTATGGCTAAGTAATATTCCATTGTATATATGTATTCCTCTGTCACTTAACATTTAGGTTGTTTCCATGTCTTGGCTGTTGTAAATAGTGCTGCAGTGAACGTTGGGGGTGCTTGCATCTTTTCAAATTACAGTTTTCTTCAGCTATATGCCCAAGAGTGGAATTGCTGGATTATGTGGTAGTTCTGCTGTTACTTTTTAAGTAACCTCAATACTGAATACATAGTTGTTGTACCAATTTATATTCCCACCAACAGCGTAGGAGGGTCCCCTTTCCTCTACACCCTCTCCAGCATTTATTGTTTGTAGACTTTTTGGTAATGGCCCTTCTGACCAGTGTGAGGTGATCCCTCACTGTGGTTTCTGTTTGCATTACTCTAATAATTAGTGATGTGGAGCCGCCTTTCATGTGCATTTTGGCCATCTGTGTGCTTTTTTTGGAAGTGTCTATTTCAGTCTTCTGCCCATTTTCCTTTGGGGTGTTTGGCTTTTTATTGGGTATTGAGCTACATGAGCTGTTTGTATATTTTGGAGATGAATCCCTTGTTGGTCACTTTGTTTGCAAATATTTTCTCCCATCCTGCGGGTTGCCTTTTTGCTTTGTTTATGGTTTCCTTTGCTGTGCAAATCCTTTTGTGTATAATTAGGTCCCATTTGTTTATTTTTGTTTTGTTTTCATTACTCTAAAAGGTGGATCCAAAAATATATTGCCATGATTTATGTCAAAAAGAGTTCAGCCTGTTATCCTCTAAGAGTTTTAATGTATCTGATCCTACATTTAGGTCTTTAATACATTTTTAGTTTATTTTTGTGCATGGTGTTAGAGAATGTTCTAAATTTCATTCTTTGACATGTCGCTGTCTGGTTTTCCCAGCATCACTTACGGAAGAGACTGTCTTTTCTCCATTGTATACTATTGCCTCTTTTGTCATAGATTAATTGACCACAGGTGTGTGAGTTTATTTCTGGGCTATATTGTTCTATTGATCTATATTCCTATTTTTGTGTTAGTACCATACCGTTTTGATTACTGTAGCTTTGTAATATAGCCTGAAGTCAGGCAGCTTGATTGCACCAGCTGTTTTTCTTTCTTAGATTGCTTTGGCTATCTGTTTTACACATGGTAGTGTATATATGTCAACGCTATATATGTATATATGTCTCCCAATTCATTCCACCGTTCCCTTACCCCCACCACCACCTGTCCACATGTCCATTCTCTACATCTGCATCTCTGTTACTGCCCTGCAAATAGTACTGCCCTGCACCATTTTTCTAGATTCCATACATATCGTTAATATATGACATTTGTTTTTCTGATTTAGTTCATTCTGTGTGACAGACGCAGGGTCCATCCACATCTCTACAGATGACCCAGTTTCATTCCTTTTTCTGAGTACTATCCTACTGTAAACATGCATCACATCTTTTTATATGCTCCTCTGTTGGACATTTAGGTTGTTTCTGTGTCTGGGCTGTTGTAAATAGTGCTGCTACACACATAGAGGGTACATTTATCTTTTTGGATTAGCGTTTTGTCTGGCTATTTGCCCGGGAGTGGGATTGCTGGATCCTATGACAGATCTATTTTTAGTTTTCTGAGGAACCTCTGCATTGTTCTCCACAGCGGCTGCACCAACTTATGGTCCCACCAAGGGTGTAGGAGGGTTTCCTTTTCTCCATACTCTCTCCAGCATTTGTTATTGGTACACTTTTTAATGATGGCCATTCTGATTGGTGTGAGGTGGTACCTCATTGTAGTTTTAATTTGCATTCTAACCAGTCCATCCTAAAGATCAGTCCTGGGTGTTCATTGGAAGGACTGATGCTAAAGCTGAAACTCCAATACTTTGGCCACCTCATGCAAAGAGTTGACTCATTGGAAAAGACCCTGATGCTGGGAGGGATTGGGGGCAGGAGGAGAAGGGGATGACAGAGAATGAGATGGCTGGATGGCTTCACCAACTTCATGGACATGAGTTTGAGTAGACTCCTGGAGTTGGTGATGGACAGGGAGGCCTGGCGTGCTGTGATCCATGGAGTTGCAAAGAGTCGGACACAACTGAGCAACTGAACTGAACTGAACTGAATAATGAGTGATGTTGAGCATCTTTTCAAGTATTTGTTAGCCTGTGGTATGTCTTCTTTGGAGAAATGTCTATTTATGTCTTCTGCCCATTTTTTGATTGGGTTGTTTGAGAGGGGGTTGTTATTGTTGTTTATTCTCTTTTTTATAATTTCTGTATTATTTTGTTTTTTTATAAAAGACATATATTATAATCAGAAAAAAAAAGCCTACTTTTTATCTTGAAGAATCCCCAAACTCCATCTGGGGACCTGATCCCAACCTTTTGTCCCATCTCCATAGACCAGGTTAACCACATGTTCCCTGGGCGGGGCGTCCTCGGGCGCTGCTGACAGCACTGGGCCCCTGGACCGCTGTAGCTCTCAGAGGCCCTGCAGTCACATGGGGAGGCCCAGAGTGAAAGGTGGAGGCACTCCCCAGGGCCCGCAGTGACGCGGTCAGTTGCCTAGACTGGGAGCCCCAGAGCACATCCTGGGGGAGGGGCAGATACATATTGGAAGCCTGGAGTTGGAGGAGGGCAGCGGAGGCCATCCGAGTCTCTCCCGGCCCAGGGATTTGGGTTGAGGCAGGAGTGAGGAGGTGGGGAAAGACCAACAGCTAGCTTGTTAGACATTCTGACTCCCAGATTCTGAGGAGTGCAGAAGGTTTGACTTCATCTAGTCCTGTGTTCCCTAATCTTCATATCTATAGACTGCCTTCACTATCACTTCTGTGAAATTTTGCATTAGATAAACACTCACTGGTTTTTTGTTTGTTTAAATAAATTTATTGTAAAGGGCAACTTTGAATGATTGTTGTCATTGGAAACCAATATTGTTTCCTATGAAAAGTAGGTAAGTGCCAGAGTAGAAAACACAGTGGAGGGGGGTAGGGGGGAGATAGATGTATGCTGTTTCCAACAATAGGCTGTGAGCTGTTTTAGAGAGATCTTAACGATGGATGCACTAGCTCTGAACTGAGACTTGCTCTTCAAAGTGAAGGTGGAAGCATTCTCACTACACATTCTTCCTTGTCCACACACCGCGTAACATCATTTCCTGACCCAGTAATGGTGCACACGGGGGGCTCAAAGAGCATGCCGAGGAAGCCTCTCCGCTATGCGGCCTCCTCCGCCCTGTCCTCCTGGGGGAGGGATGCTGTCAGGGATGAAGGCTCGTGCAGGCCGGGAGCAGCTGGGTCAGGACACCATGTCTGCCTTGTCCACCCTGGTCTGCAGGCCTTTGAGGATATCTACCTGGAGGAGCGGAAGACCATCAAGGTCCTGCTAGAGTACGCCGACAAGATGTTCACCTACGTCTTCGTGCTGGAGATGCTGCTCAAGTGGGTGGCCTACGGCTTCAAGAAGTACTTCACCAACGCCTGGTGCTGGCTTGATTTCCTCATCGTGGACGTAAGTGTGACCCCTGAAGGGAAGAGAGGAGAGGGGGCGCCCTTAGCCAGTGTGAGAAGGAGCTGAGGCTGAGGGACGGAAGGACGGAAGGACAGGGTGGTGGGAGTTCGGCAGGCTGAAGTGGAGGCTCTTGGCTGTGCTGCAAGGCAGGTGGAGGGCCAGGAGAGCCGAGTCTGCGGTCACGGAGGGGAGGCAATCAGAACCCCCGGCCAGGGACACAGGGAAATCTAGGCCCTGCTCCTGGGAGAAACTGGACTCACCATGGGGGTCAGTGCGTACAGTCCTGGCAGGGCTGTGAGCTGGGGCAGGAGTGAGTTCTCACCCGCTCAGGACAGCCAGAAGCAGGGTGCTGACGAGCCTGTATTACGGCCCTCACCACGGCACCTTGTGCAGTGTCCGTCAGGACCGCTACACACGTGGCCAGTTACGAGCCTACATGTGTGCACACGAGAGGGGGCCGTCTGTATAGGAGATGGAGTGAACCGAAGGCCAGAGGGCATGGGTTGGCGAAGGGGTGCTCGGCAGGTGGGAGATTGTCCTGGCTCAGGTAGAAGGTACCACGACGTGGAGGATGAGTTGGGTGGAGTCACCTGTGAAAAGGAGGAAAGCCGTGAACATGGGCTGGGTGGGTGTTCCGGCCAGCTGCCCTGGGTCATCTGGTAGCTGGCAGGCCATGCCAGTCTCTGATGTGTCCAGAAGGGCCTGGGGTAGGAGGTTGGCATGTCCTCTGGGCACCCGGTGGGCAGATGGAATGCAGCCCCTCCCCACACCTCCCCAGGCCCTGGAACCTTGTTGGGTCCATGCAGGTTGAGTTCAGGGTCTTGTGGGGCTCCTGAGTACAGTCAAGTGGAGAGTAACCAGAGGGTGATGGGGGCAGAATTGAGGCTCAGGGCATGGGGCAGCCTTGGATCTGTGCTCCCTGAGGGCAGCGGGAACACAGCGAAGGGCCCAAGTGAGGGCTCACCATCTGGCAGTGGTGCTTCTCCCACAACAGAACGTGGGTCAGGATGTGCAAGCTGGGAAGAGTTTTCCAGAAGACGCCCATGGCTTCTGGGCTTGGCGTCAGGCTCTGCCCACCTGCAGGGGCTGTCCTTCCTAGAGTTCTAGCTTAGGCCTGTGCTCAGTCCCTACAGCAGCCCCGGAGGCCCAAGGGAGGGACTCGACGGCCAGTGGACCTGGCCAGGCTCAGGCCTCGGTGGAAGGTTAAGCTTGAGTGGCCCCCTGAGCTAGAGCATGCATGCAGACACAGAGCCTCACAGCTGGGCCTCCTCACAGGTGACTCCAAGCCCCCACAAGTGGCTGAAAAGATGTTAATGCTGGATAAGGGGTGCTGGGGTGGCAGACAAGGAGGGGCTCTGGGTGCGCTTATAGCCTGGGGCCCTCAGAGCCTCCCTGAGATGACGGAAAGGACTCTGAGGCCTCCCTGCCGAGGGGCCATGGGAAGCCCTGGGAGCCTAGCCGCTCTGCCTGGGCCCCCTCACCCACCTGTTCCTGCAGCTTCGTGGGACTGACTCCCCCAGGGCAGGCCAGACAGAGTCTGCAAAGATGTCTGGGGAAGCCCACCCCCCTCCCACCCCCTGCCACTTTGGAGAACCTAGCTGAGGCCAGGCCTCAGGTCCTGAAATTCCCAAGATTGGAGAATTAGCCTGTGGAGAGGAAAACTGAGGGTCGCAGCAAAGGAGGGCCTGGCCCAAGGAAAAGGAGAAGGAAGTGGTGCTGGAATCCAGCTTTCCTGACTCTGGCCATGCCCCCCCGCCCCCATCCCCACACCCCATGGAAATAGTGGACTTCGGGCCTCAAGATCTGGAGAACGGTGTTTCCATGTTCAATTCATGCAGTTTTTAAAAACTGTCAAGCATCTACTATATGCAGGTACCCTAGCAGATGCTGGGGATCTCAGGGAACGAAATAGACAAAGTCGCTGCCTGTGTGGAGGAAGGTGACTGGGAACCAGAAACATAATACATGAGCCGACTTTATATAATATTACACTGGTGATTTACACATGGAGAAAAAGAAGTGGAAAAGGAAGGGGATTAGGCCTCAGGGAGAAGGGAAGACACAGATTACAACTTGCACAGATTACAAGCTGGCTAAAAATAGGCCAACTGTGGCGATGTTTGAAGGAAGTTGGGGCTAGCCAGGCAGATGTCCGCAGGGCACTCCCAGCAGAGGTTGGAGCGGCAGTGCAAAGGTCCTGCAGTGGGAGAGTGCCTGGGACACTTGAGGAACCTCAAGGAGGGCAGAGTGGCTGGGGCAGAGGAGAGGGGACGGGAAGTGCAGGAGTTGAGGCCAGACTGCATGGAGTAGAACCATGGGGCTTTATTTAGAATGAGATGGGAGGCGTTGGAGGGCTTTGGACAGACGAGTGACATCATCTGACTCGTTATGAAAGGATCACCCTGTCCAGGGGAGGGGAAGTGGAAGCAGAGGGAAGTTGGGAGGCTGTGGCAGTAATCCAGGGGAGAGAAGACGGTGGCCTGGCCAGGATGGCGGCAGTGGAAGCGGTGAGAAATATTTGGACTTCTGACGTATTTTGAAGGCAGAGCCAACAGGAAATCCTAATGGGTTAGATGTCGGGTGTGTGAGACAGAGAGAAGGCAGGGATGATGCCAAGGCTTGTGGCCTGGGCAGCTGGAAGGATGGAGCTGCCATCAGCTGAGATCGGGTGGAAAGGCGGGGCGAGCTTGGGAAGGAACAGACAAGGGCGGCCTGCTGGGGACTAGCTGGGGAGCCTGGCCAGACCTGGTCCCTGGGACCCTGGCCTTAGCAGCAGGTCCCTGAGAGATGACCCTCGTCCTCTCCAGAGTGGGGACCAGCGTCCTCGAGGGGTGAGTCAGGGCAGCACAGAAGTCCATCCTGGGAGTCCTTGGAGGCGGCAGCTCCTCCAAGCTCTTCTGCCCAGCCTTCTCCCAACCTGCGCTTCCAAGCCTGAGAGCAGGCTATGGGTGTCACGCCTACCCCCCACTCCCCACTCCCCATGGCCCCTCACCACCCCAGGCTGCCCTCAGAGCCTGGGTGGCGGTAATGGTGATAGCCGGCATGGTCAGGCAGGAGGCCACTTCCAACCTGTGATCACTGGCCAGCAGTGACATAAGACGGGATTGGATGCCCGTGGAGCTTTAGAAGGATAAAGTCCGAGGGGTAGAAATGTCCCGGTGGGAACAGGGCAGAGGAAGCAGAAAGCAGTTCGCAGGGGCTCCATCTGAGCCTCTCTTCTGTGAAGATGACAGAATGTTGCAAGGTTCAGCCTTGAGGAAATGCTCCAGGGTGGTCTGTCTGCTCATATCCAACTCAGGATGGTCCTTCTTCCCCCAAAGAGTCTACTCTGGGGGAGGGGAGGGGCCAGCCCAATAATCTGATTTGAAGGAAAGCACACAGGGACCTAAAGCCACCCAGGCTTTGTGGCCCTGCTCTTCCACGCTAGCAGGTGGCTTTGGAACTCCGTTTCCACATCTGTAGAATGGGGAGGTGCATTCCGAGGCCAGGGTGAGTGGAGCTGTCACAGACATGTCTGTGAAGTGCGCACAGCAGGCCGTTGGTGAAGGTCTGAAAGCTGGGACATGCCTGGCCTTGGCCCCAGCCTCTTGGGCCCGGGGAAGGCTGGCCCAGCACAGGACAGCCTGTGAAGACGATCCCACCAGAAATCATAAAGCCTGGACACAGGGCAGCCTGGACACACCCAGCCTGTGTTCGGTGGGCCAAGAGCCCTGCCACAGGTCTCGAGCTGGCCTCGTGACCCCATCCACCCGCCTCCCACAGGTCTCGCTGATCAGCCTGGTGGCCAACGCCCTGGGCTTTGCAGAGATGGGCCCCATCAAGTCACTGCGGACCTTGCGTGCGCTCCGACCCCTGCGAGCCCTGTCACGATTTGAGGGCATGAGGGTAAGAGGGGTGACTCTCCTCATGGGAGCAGTGGGCAGTGGCTCTGTAAAGGGGACCCCCAGACTTACTCGCTGTTCAGGCGGCCCTGACCTGCCGCAAACATGTGTGAGATCTCCGGGAGGTACGGCTGGGCTTAGAGGTGCCTGGAGGTGGAGAGCTGTAAGAACCTCCCCCCAGGCCTGACGCCCCAGCCTGGTGGGCTGCACAAGGGCCAGAGAGCACTGGACGAAGGAAAGGACGCAAGGGCTGGACCACGGGTGTCTCAGCTGCAGCCCAGCCTCACCAGCCCCTTCGGTTCCTGCTCTCCCGCGGGGCCTCGTGTCTGTGTGTGCCCCGCCTCCTGACAGACACAGCCTGCCGCCCCCCTGTCTAGGACGGGCAGTAGGGCAGGGCTACTGAGGATAAAGCAAGCAAGGAAGGCGCCAGTTGTAGTCCTGCCATCAGAGAGCAGTTCGGTTTGCTTACTAAACTCTTTGGCACTATTTTCTAAGTGCAGAGAGCTCTGCCTTTTTTCCAGTAACTAGATTTTACCGAAGAATGTGCACATTTAAGGAAAATTTAAAAGCCCACCAAGAAAAAACATTACCTGTGATATATAGCAAGAAAACAAGCCTATATGTTTGTGTGAGAATGTTCTTTGTTTTTTATTGTTTTTACGGAATGTGCACGGTTCTGTCCTGACTTTAGCAGACACCTCCGTGTGTCTCTCACTGACCCGGAAGACACCACTGTGCAGTCCCATTCCTTTGATGGTTGTGAACTTGGCCCACATCCCCAATCCATGGACAAACAAACAGCTTATTTCTGGGGGGAAGCCATTCACAAGTGAATAACCTAAATTAAATGCTCCCATTAACCTAAGTTAAATGTCCAATGAGAGAAAAAACCCTTGGTTCATGGGGCACGGAGACACAGGGGAGACACTAGTTACCAGGAACGCCTCTGCTGTGGCTATTGGCCACAGAGCCAGCCAAAGGCAAATGCGAGAGTTGGTTTCCCACCCTGTTCCCATGTTCATCGCATGCTGGGCCAGGGACACCCCCCCCCGCCACTTTTTTGCACGTGTCAGCATTACGCGTCCTGGCAGCATACCCACCACACAGCCCCACGCCAGCTCTGCTTCCAGAGCTGTGTGGCAAACATATCCCTGGCTCACAGACAGCTGGGGACTAGGTCTCTCCCTGGAGTGAAGTCCCCAGTTCTTTTTGCCAAGGATGCCTCTCCTGGGTGCTGTGAGTTTAAATGAAGAGAGCATGGGGCCATGGCTCCATGGGGTCAGAGGGCCGCTCTCTGGAGAGGGCAGAGGCAGAAAGTGCGCACAGACCGCCCTGCCAGCCCTGATCCCATCACAGCACCCTCCACACGTACCAGCCGGAGATCCCCCAGGCACACTTTACGGGAGAATACCCATCCATCTCGGGAGCAGCAGCCCCAAAATAAACCAGAAACTCAGAGAATGTGTCTCCAGAGACCCTTTCTTCCCCATCAGATTTCTGGTGTACTATCTAGCAGAGACCGTGCTGAAAGTTAAGTTTGAAGGTCATGGATTCCAGGCAGGGCTATGAAGGATAAGACCAGAGGCTCTGAGCTGTGTCAGACTATGGGATGCAGAGCAGAAGGCATGTGTGTTCTCTCTCACTGCCCACCAGAGCTTCCAGCCATGGGCTGTCCTTCCTTGGTGACAGGAAATGTTCCCCACCCCTACCCCCACAGGGACCTATACCCAGGGGGTTTAGTAGGTTTGGGGGGGGGGCGTCTTACAAAGAGTGTGCATTCTGAGCACCCCCAGAAACTGAGTCTGTTCTCTGCCCACTTGAGGTTGTGGTCAACGCCCTGGTGGGCGCCATCCCATCCATCATGAACGTCCTTCTCGTCTGCCTCATCTTCTGGCTCATCTTCAGCATCATGGGCGTGAACCTCTTCGCGGGGAAGTTTGGGAGATGCATCAACCAAACTGAGGGAGACATGCCCTTGAACTATACCATCGTGAACAACAAGAGCGACTGTGAGTCTTTCAACGTGACTGGCGAATTGTACTGGACCAAGGTGAAAGTCAACTTTGACAACGTGGGGGCCGGGTACCTGGCCCTTCTGCAGGTGGTGAGTCCCATGGTGGGCGGGTGGGGGGACTGCCTTCCTCCCACTGTTGTCCAGAAACAGGCACCTTCCCCTATGCTGTGGGCAGGAGGGGGACAGCGGGGCCGCTCTGGATCCTCACAATAGGGTTGTGTCGCCCAAAGGAGGGTCAGGATTCTCCAGAGACTTCTTGTCTGTTTGGGAAGGTGCCAAATGTTCCTTTCTAAGGAAGATGCTACACTTCCCAAACATGGCGTGGGACTCCAGGGCTGCGGCATTTTCCCCAGCTGTCCAGCCAGCAGTCAGGTTGGCTCCTCCACTGTCTGTTTGGCAGCGCGATAGCACAGGTTGCAAATGAATGACCATAGACACCCAGGGACTGAATCGCTAGCAAAATTGTGACTCTGGCCACCCCTCTGTTATACAAGGCAGTGATTCCTGCTGCATTGTTTAAAAGAATATATTTACTTTCATCTCTAATGTGCAAGATGTTCAAACACTCACGGCCCTACCGAAGTTTCTATTGATTTGTGAGGACGATGGCTTCAGTGACTATAACGCACAGCATGCAAATAGCCTTGACAGCAGAAATGCAAGCAGAACTGTAACACATAAAGCTGCAGCTTTTTCTTCTTGCAGTCCCAATGCGAAGCCCAGACACCTGTCTCTAGTGCTGAGCAGAAGGAAACTCGGCACATCCCCTCACACCTCCACTGTTGTTTTTGTTGTTTAGTTGCTCAGTTGTGTCCAACTCTTTGTGACCCCACGGACTGTAGCCCACCAGGTCCCTCTGTCCATGGGATTTCCTAGGCGAGATTACTGGAGTAGGTTGCCATTTCCTTCATCAGGGGATCTTCCTGACCCAGGGATCAAATCTTAGCCTCCTGCACATTTTCTGCATTGACAGGTGGGTTCTCTACTGCTGAGCCACCAGGGAAGCACCCCCACCCACCTCTTAAATCCCAGGAGTAGCTTTCTCCAGAGTCCCCGAAATACTTCATGGGGAACAGGACTAGAGCCCAACCCAGAGAGCCTTCCCTTCTGAATGTCAGCACTTGGAAGGAAAGCCCCCTGTTGTAGTCTGAGAGCTGCCTGCTGTTGCAGACACAACCGCACAGTGGCTAGAAGGAATTCGGTCATGGGCATCTCGTAACCTTGGGTGGTCCCCAGCAGGTCCCACCGCATCTCCAGGCCTCTCTGTGCGGGTAAGGCCCCATGGCACAGGAAGCTGAAGCAGCTGCCTTCTCTGCGGCTGCCTTGGTTTCCCCATCCACCATCCCTGACTCATAAAAACTCTCAGATGTGGGAAATCTGTGTAGACCAGCTTACACCCTGAAAAGATGCTCAGGACATGATAGGATTATGCCGAGCACACAAATGAGATCCGCTAGGTAGTCAGTCTCACCAGCAAGCATGTCCCTCAGTTCCGAATCATCCTAGCAGCCCCGTCTGGGGCCGTCCATGCAACCGGCGCCAGGACCCTGTCCTGTTCAGCCTCCTCTTTGCTGGCATGCCAGAACCAGCGAGTGTGGACTCGCAAGAGCCGGTTGTTATATTTTCCGATATTTTGTCAGCCATTATTAAAAATTAGATTTATAAACTTGTAATTAACTCAACGATATTGAAACAAAATAAAAACTTACCATTACCGCTTATTATCATCTATGCTCTTCAGGTTACTCACACCTATTATAGTCATACCATGGGAACACTACCAGGCTGTGGTCCTGTGCATCTCTTCCCAGCACTGAGTTCAGTAACGACACTTTGGCAACTCGAGGTTGGCCATGATGGGAATGTTTACACAGAGAAGTTGGCAAACACAACAGTCAGGGCTTTTTTTTAATGTATAATTTTATGTTATTTATTTTTGGCTGTGCTGGGTCTTCATTGCTGCACGGGTTTTTCTCTAGTTGCAGCAAGCGGAAGCTACTCTCTAGTTACCGTGCGTGGGCTTCTCATTGGCTTCTCTTGTTGCGGAGCACAGCCTCTAGGGTTCAAGGGCTTCCGTAGCTGTCGCTCCTGGGCTCTAGAGCACAGGTTCAATAGCTGTGGCAAACGGGCTTAGTTGCTTCTCAGTATATGGGATCTTCCTGGGTCAGGGATTGGACCCATGTCTCCTGCATTGGCAGGCAAATTCTTCACCACTGAGCCACCAGGAAGCCCCATCAGGGCTTTTATTTTTCCTTCTGGAAAGCCACTTGCTGTTAGTCATTTGCCAACACACCACTAGCAAAAGGACCCCCTTACATATGAGGGAACGTTAGGATGCCTGAGGGACGTCCTTGGAACGCTGTGGAGCGGAAGCCCCAAGGCTTATGACAGAGAGGGCCAGGTCAGCACTTGGGCCCACCTTGCCAGAGCAGAGAACCCTAGTGCCCCCTCTCTGTTCCCGACACCCCCTGTAGGCCTCTGTGTCATTTTAGAATCTGAAATGAATGCAGATCTGAAGGGTAGTCTCTTGGCCAACATCAAAATGCTTATTCCCCCACTAAATGACCTTCCTGGATTGTCTGCTTGGCTGGCTTCCCCTCCCCCTCAGCCCTGAACAAGAAGGCCTTTCCCCAACTGCCCAGCCATTTGGATACCACTGAAAGGGTGGAGCAGGCTGCCTGCTTCTGGTGGGAGGTTACTTCCTGGTCCCATCTGTCCAGATAGGAGCCTGAAGTAGCTCCATAGATGCAGAATTAAATTATTTCCTTACTCTTGTCTCTTCCTTCCAGGCAACATTTAAAGGCTGGATGGACATCATGTATGCAGCTGTAGACTCCAGGGGGGTAGGTTGTCACACTGGTCTTTCTCCTTGAATCAGTCAAGGTTCCAAGCACCCAAGGTTCCCAGCTGCTTAGCCACCACGGAAACAGGGTCTGCAGCCCATAAGGGCCAGGTCTCTTGTGTCAGCCCAGAGTCAAGCCTCTCTGGAATGCCCTTGGCTGCCCCTGGGACATGGTTGTACAGTCTCCCAGGGACTCCCCAGATTCTCAGATATCTTGTGAATTGCATTCATTGTAATTTAGCTGAACCAAACTCCTACCCCCAGAGGATGGGGAGGGAGCATCAGAGACACAAATCAAGTTTCTCTGTGGTCCTGTCCCTGCCCCACATACATACACCAGCCACCATATCACACGGACAGCTGAAGGCTGAGAGATGCCCCCATATACTCACACCTGACAGTGGCCCAGGGGCAGGGCCAGTGCCGAGTCCAGTGTGCCTGCCCTCGCTGCCCTCACCTGCCACCACCCACCCTCCTCAACTCCATCCCCACCCGCCCCTCACACACACGCAGACCCACACCCCGTGTGGTGATGCTCCTCTGACACACCCAGCCAGCCCACCCCCTGTTCCTGCCTGCCTGACCTCCTGTCCGCTTTCTCCCTTCTAGTACGAGGAGCAGCCCCAGTGGGAATACAACCTCTACATGTATATCTATTTTGTCGTCTTCATCATCTTTGGGTCTTTCTTCACCCTGAACCTGTTCATCGGTGTCATCATTGACAACTTCAACCAACAGAAGAAAAAGATACGTCGAGCATGGTCTCCGCGGGCTGCAGGGCAGGGCTGGGTGCCAGGCACCTGGCGGCCTCGCTGGCTCCTGGCCCCATTCTTCCTTCCTGTTGGGGACTAAGCTCCCACTGGGATGGGGTGTGAGAGGGGTGTATCCATGATGTGACCTGCTTAGGCCTGTAAGTGTGTGACAAGGGGCCCCACGCCTGCCCTAGTCTGAGAGATGAGGCTCCTGAGAGAAGCTGGGGTGAGAGTTGGGACTATTCACCTGGCCCATGATCAGGGATCATGGGGGTGGGGGTGGGGAGCCACTGCACAGAGGCCTGGGTCTTCCCAGAGTTCCATCCTAGAAGGTACGATTGGGTGGCGGGCAAGCCAAGTGGGCAGAGGGAACTTCCAGGATGGCTGAGCTGGGCAGGAGAGAGGATGGAGGTCGGGGCTGCATTTGCAAGTCCCAAAGTCAGAGAGAGCTCAAGGTGAATGGGGAAAGGGACCCTGGAGAAGCAGGTCTGGGATGGTGGTTGAGGGGGAATCTCTGATGTAGGATAAGGCATACCTTTTTCCTCCAGGAGAGGAAGTGAGGAGGCGGGCCACCCTGGCACCCTCACCAAGGAGGCTAGATCCCCGAGAACCCCCAAACGAGGCTGGTGCCTGTCTCTCTGCACTTAGGGGGCCAGGACATCTTCATGACAGAGGAGCAGAAGAAGTACTACAATGCCATGAAGAAGTTGGGCTCCAAGAAGCCCCAGAAGCCCATCCCACGGCCCCTGGTGAGTCAGGCTCTCAATTTGGTGGGAGTGGGGAAGATCTGCCCAAAGTGGGCGCTGGGAAGCCCCCACACCACAAGACCAACTACTGGGGCCTCTTCACAGTCTTTTGGTGCAACCTGGGGCCCTTGGCCTGTCCAGGGAAGGAGGGACCTCCAGTCATGCACAGGGGCCTCAGTCTCATGGAGGTAGAGGGGAAGGCATGAGACAGCTGTGGGAGCCCAGGAACTTCTGAATGAGGCCCCTCCTCCCCTACAGCACTGCAGGCTTTCCCCGGGGAGGGCTGGGCAGCCCCTGTGTAACCTCATCCTTGTAACTCCTGTAGAGTCCTGACCTGTAGAGTCCCCAGGTGGCCGGGGCCTGGGGGTGGGTGGTGCTGGGTTCTCTGCTAGGCTGACTCCCTTGGCCAAATCAGGCCAACACACACCCATGTGTGTGTATGTGTGTGTGTGTGCTAGAGCAGGATGGGGGCAATACTTAGGTTACTCAGGTGAAAGTGTTATTCACTCAGTCATGTCCAACTCTTTGTGACCCCACAGACTGTAGTCCACCAGGCTCCTCTGTCCATGGCATTCTCCAGGCAAGAATACTGGAGTGGGTTGCCATTTCCTCCTCCAGGGGATCTTCCTGACCCAGGGATCTGACCCAGGGATCAAACCCAGGTCTCCTGCATTGCAGGCAGATTCTTTACCACTGAACCGCCAGGGAAGCCCAGGTTATGCAGGTGATGGTACCTAAATCATTAGCTTGTAAGTGGCAACCCGTTTTTGCATCCAGTTCATCCATGTCATCTGACTCTTTCCTGTTCTCCATGCTCTGGTCTAGGTTAGAAGTGTGTGTGTGTTTTCAATTATTTATAATCATCTCTCTTCCCCAAAATGGGGCTCCCCTGGTGGATCAGATGGTAAAGAATCTGCCTGCAATGCGGGAGACCAGGGTTCAACCCCTGGGTTGGGAATATCCCCCAGAGAAGAGCATGGCAACCCACTCCAGTAGTCCTGCCTGGAGAATCCAATGGACAGAGGAGCCTGGCGGGCTACAGTTCATGAGGTTGCAAAGAGTCAGACATGATTGAGTGACTAACAGTTTCCCCAAAATAGTCTTACAATTCAAGACACATATATATATAGTCAATGGAATAAATAAAACAAATTCCATAGAAAGAATGAAGAAATTTTGTTAACCTGACGGCTGAGACAGTTTCTAGAGCTGAACTTTAGATCTGACCTTGAGCCTTCAGACAGTGGGAACAAAAAGAGAAGCTTGATGAACAATGGGCTGAGGAAACTTGGGGTAAGAGAAGTCCTTTCCTGAAGCGCCATGAGAGATGGCATCTGGGACAAGGAGCCCGGGGCTGGGCCTGGAAGCCCAGGGAGTTTTCAGCAGGGAACCAGGCTGGCCAGCCTCATGCCTTTTTCCTCTCCCCATGACAGTCTGCGGGCATTGGACGCCCCTGCCCCAGAGGGTGGAGTAGGAGGGTGGGTGGTCCGGGCTGAGAGGCAGCGAAGGAGGCCCACTAGCCTGTCTGAGGCCCCTGCTGAGCGCGTCCTTTGGCCTTCCTTTCAGAACAAGTACCAGGGCTTCATATTCGACATTGTGACCAAGCAGGCCTTCGACGTCACCATCATGTTTCTCATCTGCTTAAACATGGTGACCATGATGGTGGAGACAGACGACCAGAGCCCTGAGAAGGTCAACATCTTGGCCAAGATCAACCTGCTGTTCGTAGGCATCTTCACAGGCGAGTGCATCTTCAAGATGGTTGCCCTGCGCCACTATTACTTCACCAACAGCTGGAACATCTTCGACTTCGTGGTCGTCATCCTCTCCATCGTGGGTGGGTATGCACGGCAGCTGGGCAGAGAAGGCCTCCCAGGCCAGGCGTCTCGCTCCCTCCAGCCCCTGATGTGTACTCAGTGCCAAGTACGCCAGCTTCCTGCATTCTTTGCTCCCTACAGTCCTTCCTACCCCCACCCCACAATCACACACACACATCTGGGAAGGCCACTCAGGCCAAGGGGCCAGCTTGGCAGAGGAGCCAACAGCCCCTCCTGGTCCCACCCTCCCTGAGGCCCTAGAACACAGCTCTCTGTTTGGAGAGCTTCAAGGGTGAGTCTAGGAAAGGGAATGGGCCTTTGGGGGTTCCCCGCCTTCCCAAGGGAAAACCTTCAAGCCCAAGGAAGAGTCTCCAGAGTTGGGAGGCCGATGGGCCTCTAAAGTAGAAGTTAACCCTGGAGATGGACATTCTGGAGTTGAGAATCGCCACCTGGCCACCCTGGTGTGTGCCAGGCTTCTTCAGACATCACTTGCCTCATGCAATTCACCATATAAAGTCAGCACCAAGGCAGGGAAATCATTCAACTAGGGAGAAGCAGAGAGAGGAATCCCACATAGTCTACTCAGGCTGATACAACAAAAATAGCAGACTGGGTAACTCACAAACAACAGAAATCTACTTCTCACAGATCTGGATGCTGGAAGTCCAAGAGGAAAGCACCAGCATGATCAGGTTTTCTGCTGAGGGTCCTTTTCCTGGCTCACAACCCACACCTTCTTGCTGTGTCCTCACAAACTGGAAGGGGCCCGGGAGCTCCCCGAGCCGCTTCTCTAAGGGCACTAAGCCCATTCATTCGCGCTCCACCCTCATGAAACTAAGCCCCTCCCATGGCCCACCTCCCAAGACCATCATCTTTGAGGGGGGGAATTTCAACAGAGGAACTCAGGGGCAGGCAGAAACATTGAGAACAGAGCACACGCCCGTATCTGTTTGACCTCAGAGCCTTCCTTCTTTAAAGAACAGTTTTATTAAGATATACTTTACATAACACAACACCCACCCTTTCAAGTGTACAATTCAGTACTTTTAATTATAGTCACATGCCTGTGCAACCATCATTATGCTCTAATTTTAGAATATTTTCTTTACCCCCAAAAGAGACTCTGTACCCACTGAGCTCACCATTTTCTCTGTCCCTACCCGCTGGCAGCTCAGTTGGTAAAGAATCCGCCTGCATTGTAGGAGACCCTGGTTTGATTCCTGGGTCAGGTAGATCCACTGGAGAAGGGATAGGCTACCAACTCCAGTATTCTTGGACTTCCCTTGTGGCTCAGCTGGTAAAGAATCCACCCACAATGCAGGAGACCTGGGTTCGATCCCTGGGTTGGGAAGATCCCCTGGAGAAGGGAAAGGCTACCCACTCCAGTATTCTGGCCTGGAGAATTCCATGGAGTCAGTCTATACAGTCCATGGTCAGAACTATACAGTCCATGGAGTCAGAAAGAGCTGGACATGACTGAGCAACTTTCAGAGTCACAGCCAGGCACCCCCTGGCAGCCACTAATCTAAAATTTTGAGGGACTGCCAAACTATTTTCCAAAGTGACTGCACCACGTTACAATCCCAAATTCAATGTAGGAGGGTTCCAGTTACTCCATATCCTCACCAACACTTGTTCCTGTCTGTATTTTTTAATTACAGCCTTGCTAATTGGTATGTAGTGACATCTCATTGAGGTTTTGGTTTGCATTTCCCTGATGACTAATGATGATGAACATCTCTTCACATGTTTATTGGTCATTTTCCTTGGTATATCTTGGTATATAACAGGAGAAGTATCTTGGAGGAATGTCTGTTCCAATCCTTTGCTCGATTTTTTAATTGACTTATTTGTGTTTTTATTGAGTTGTAAGAATTCTTTATATATTCCGGAGGCCAGTCCCTTATCAGATACACAATTTGCAGATATTTTCTCCCATTCTGTAGGTTGTCTTTTCACTTTCATGGTTGTCACCTCTTGAAGCACAGAGGTTTTAAGTCCAATGTATCAATACTTTCTTTTGTCACTTGTGTTCAGAGCCCAATCTGGACCCTGCCCCCACAGACCTCTGCCGTGGGATAACTGGCTTTCATCTTTCTGCCATGTATAGACTCTTCAGTGACTCAGAGGGAAAGGCAGGGGCCAAGAGAGGGGTTGCTGTGGCTATAGTGATGTGCAGATGCTTAGAAGCTAGGAGTGCGGTCAGGAAATTCTCCAGGAGGTCTCAGGCGGGGATGAGGGTGAGACCATGCCTGGTGGGACTAGAGAGGAGCTTTTCTCTAAAGCAGGTGTCAGGAGCTGGAACGGAGCCCTGAGGGACAGTCTCAAAGATTCCAGGAAGTGTAGACTATATTCAGGAACTACTGGTCCCAGAGCTTGTGTACCAGAGAGGCATGGTTAACAGCTCAACTTGGAGCCAGAGTGTCTGAGTCAAATCCCCACTTCTCACCGACTAGGTGGCAACTTGGATAAGTTACCTCACCTCTCAGTTTCCGCTTCTGGAAAATGAGGATGATAGTATCAGCTTACCTCCTAGGGTAACTGGAAGGGGTAAATGGATGTGTGAATTGCTCAGCCCAGTGCTTTATTGACAGCGAACACTTGACACATGTTAGCGAGTGACATTATTATTAGGTTGGTACAAAAGTAATTGCGGTTTTGGACTGTGAATTCTAAACCATTATAACTAGGCTTGAGTACATCTTTATTCATCAAAATAGGAGCCATTACAATCAACACATTTTTGCCAATGAGAAATGAGTGTTTATTCCTGTTGCACAAAAATCCATGCCTTGGGATTCGACGAACTCTTGGAAAGCATTTTCTGCCTCCTGCTGGTTGTGGAAGCGTTTTCCCTGCAAAAAGTTGTCGAGATGCTTGAAGAAGTGATAGTGGGTTGGTGAGAGGTCAGGTGAATATGGCGGATGAGGCAAAACTTCGCAGCCCAAATCGTTCAACTTTTGAAGTGTTGGTTGTTCAGTGTGTGGTTGAGCACTGTCATGGAGAAGAACTGGGCCCTTTCTGTTGACCAATGCTGGCTGTAGGTGTTGCATTTTTCAGTGCATCTCATTGATTTGCTGAGCATACTTCTCACATGTAATGGTTTTGCAGAGATTCCAAAAGCTGTAGTAGATCAGATGGGCAGCAGACCTCCAAACAGTGACCATGACCTTTTTTGGTATAAATTTGGCTTTGAAGAGTGCTTTGGAGTTTCTTCTTGGTCCAGCCACTGAGCTGGTCATCACTGGTTGTGATATATAATCCAGTTTTCGTCGCACACCACAATCTGATTAAGAAATGGTTCATTGTTGTTGCATAGAATAAGAGAAAATGACATTTCAAAAGGATGATTTTTTTTATTTGAGGTCAACTTAAGAGGCACCCACTTATCGAGCTGTTTCACCTTTCCAATTTGCTTCAATGTTGAAAGACTGTAGACTGGTCAGCATTGAGTTTTGGCAGCTTCTCATGTGAGGATCAGCTTCAATGATCCTCTCAATTGGTCGTTGTCAACTTCCAATAGCCAGCCACTGTGCTCCTCATCTTCAAGGCTATCATGTCCTTTGCAAAACTTCTTGAACCACCACTGCACTGTACATTTGTTAGCAGCTCCTGAGCCAAATGTATTGTTGATGTTGCAAGTTATCTGTGCTGTTTTACAACCCATTTTGAACTCAAAAAAGAAAATCGCTCAAACATGTTTTTTGTCTAACATCATCTCCATAGTCTAAAATAAACATAAAATAAATAGCAGGTAATAAGTCATTAGCAAAAAAAAAAAAAAAAACAAAGCAAGAAATGCACATTAAAATGATGTAGAACCTAGCCACATTTATTTAAAATGTATTCCAATATCAAATGGCAAATTTCAACAATACAAAAACCACAATTTCTTTTGCACCAACCTAATATATGAGAAGTCTGGAAAGTTAACTTGGCCCAATAGGAGGCAAGTATATTCCATTCTTTCTTCTATAACTTACATCCGTGCTCCTTGAAACTTCAAACCCAGCGTAGTCAGTAGAGTCGGGGTAGGCAGGCCTTGCAGCTAGCAGGGGTGGGAAGGTCACAGGAAGCACCTCAGAGAGGCTGAGTTGTGACAGGTGAGGTGTGAGGAGTGCGCCAACGGCCTGGCCAGTGCCTCTTGTATTTCAGTGTGCACACGAACCACCTGGACTTGTTAAAACACAGGGGGTCTGGGGCGGAGCTGAGATTCTGCATTTCTGATGAGTGCCCAGGAAATCCCAAGGCTGTTGGTCCTCAGACCACACTCTGAGCATCAAGGAGCTAAAAGTTCTAGAGTTCTGGTCCAAGCTAGGCATCAGGGATGCTGAGCAAGTCCGCTGAGGCCCCCGAACCGCAATCTGGATAATGGGCCTAGTATGGCTGTACTGTGCAGGTAGGCTCAGGAGACTAAGGAGCTGAGGGCTGAGAAGACACTTTGCAAAGGATGCAGGAACTGTGGGTCCTTTTCTGGACCATAAATGCAGAAACGGAGACTCAGGTGGGTGAAGGCAGGGTCCTTCCAGGCCCCAGGTGACCCAGGCCTCCACTCCCAGGCTCCTTGCTGTGCAGAGACCCCTCCCAGAGAAGCTGGGCTGGAGGGAGGACAGTGATGCCATCGGTAGCCACAGTCTCCGCTGTTTCCCGCAGGCACTGTGCTCTCAGACATCATCCAGAAGTACTTCTTCTCCCCGACGCTCTTCCGCGTCATCCGCCTGGCCCGCATCGGCCGCATCCTCAGGCTGATCCGCGGGGCCAAGGGCATCCGCACGCTGCTCTTCGCCCTCATGATGTCCCTGCCCGCCCTCTTCAACATCGGGCTGCTGCTCTTCCTCGTCATGTTCATCTACTCCATCTTCGGCATGGCCAACTTCGCCTACGTCAAGTGGGAGGCCGGCATCGACGACATGTTCAACTTCCAGACCTTCGCCAACAGCATGCTGTGCCTCTTCCAGATCACCACGTCGGCGGGCTGGGACGGGCTCCTCAGCCCCATCCTCAACACGGGGCCCCCCTACTGCGACCCCAACCTGCCCAACAGCAACGGCTCCCGGGGCAACTGCGGGAGCCCCGCAGTGGGCATCCTCTTCTTCACCACCTACATCATCATCTCCTTCCTCATCGTGGTCAACATGTACATCGCCATCATCCTGGAGAACTTCAGCGTGGCCACGGAGGAGAGCACGGAGCCCCTGAGTGAGGACGACTTTGACATGTTCTACGAGATCTGGGAGAAGTTCGACCCGGAGGCCACCCAGTTCATCGAGTATTCGGCCCTGTCCGACTTCGCCGACGCCCTGTCGGAGCCGCTCCGGATCCCCAAGCCCAACCAGATAAGCCTCATCAATATGGACCTGCCCATGGTGAGCGGGGACCGCATCCACTGCATGGACATCCTCTTTGCCTTCACCAAGAGGGTCCTGGGCGAATCTGGGGAGATGGACGCCCTGAAGATCCAGATGGAGGAGAAGTTCATGGCGGCCAACCCGTCCAAGATCTCCTACGAGCCCATCACCACCACGCTGCGGCGGAAGCACGAGGAGGTGTCGGCCACGATCATCCAGCGGGCCTTCCGCCGGCACCTGCTGCAGCGCTCGGTCAAGCAGGCCTCCTTCCTCTACCGCCGGCAGGCGGGCAGCAGCGGCCTCTCGGACGAGGACGCCCCGGAGCAGGAGGGCCTCATCGCCTACATGATGAACGAGAACTTCTCCCGCCGCCCCGGCCCGCCCGGCAGCTCCTCCGTCTCCTCCACGTCCTTCCCGCCCTCCTACGACAGCGTCACCAGGGCCACCAGCGACAACCCCCAGGTGCGGGCGTCTGACTACAGCCCTAGCGAGGATCTCGCCGACTTCCCCCCAACCCCCGACAGGGACCGCGAGTCAGTCGTGTGAGCGCAGCCCAGGGAGGGGGGCGCCCGCGCAGAGCATCGTGGCAAACCCAAGGGCAGCCGCTGGGCCGTCCGACCTTTGCTTTGGGCTTCGGGAGTGAGAGAGGAGCCTCGCCCTGTGGACCGACCAGGCAGTCCTGTGCACCGCGCCGATGGCTGGGAGCACTTGGCCGAGCTGTCCATCTGGGGTTACCAGTCCTGGGGGCCGGGTCTGGTCCGGCAGCGCCCTGGGGCTCTGACCACCACCTCCGTCCCAGCTGCTGAGACAAAACGCGAAACCAAGACTATGTTGTGAATGGGCTTTCATACATTTATTATATTTGATATTTTTTTACTTGAGCAAAGAACTAACTTTTTTTTTTTTCATGGATGGATCGGCAGCGATTCACACTGCCTCTTCCTAACTCGGAACAAGAGTGTCTGTGGAGTTGCTGGGGCCCTGCTGTCAATGCAAAAGTGAGATCCTGTGTGGGTCCCGCGGGCCTTCACTGCCTAGGGGCGGGCAGAAAGGGGGTCCCCCGCCGCTTGGGCTGAGGTTCCAGGAGGGCTGAACCCCTTCCCACACAGACGTGCGTGCACTCTCACACTCACAGAGGCCAGACACAAGCCACATGTGGCCTGGACTCCCCAAGGCGAGCGGCACCCCCCAGGTGGGATTCTTGTCAGCCAGGGCTCACTCATTGCCCCATTTCCCCTGTATGTTTATGCAGGCCACCCTGGAGTCAGGCCTATAAATACAACAAGCTTCCAGAAGAGAGCGGCCCGGCTCCCAGGGCTTGTCCTCGGCACTGACGTTGCCTTTCTTCCCTGTAGAGCTTGGCCTCTGTTAGAGTATTAACATTAAGGGAAGGGCCTGAGGGAGGCACATACGTCCTGCCACCCAGCTTGTCCGTGCTGCCCAGCCTGGCTGGCCCTGCCCCAGCAAGAGAAGGCTGAGCCCGTGGGGTTGGGGTGAAGAACCCACTCCACAGCCCCCAGCACGGTGCCCTCCAGCCCGCGTGGAGAATGGAATCCGCTGTTATCACCCAGGCTCTGTCTCCAGACCTTTCTGCCTCTGCCCAGGGCTGAGGGGGTGCCCGTGTGGACCCCAGCTCCTCTCCAGCTGCGGCAGCACAGGAGTGGGGAGGGCTACCCAGGCCGCGTGCACGGAAGGGGCTGCAGGACGCTCAGGAGGGGAATGGACCCCAGGTCTCCTGGGAAGGGGAGTCGAGTGACCCTGGACCAGCGCCCCCCTCCCCGCCCGTTCAGCCCGGAGTCCCGGTGGCAGCGCACTCGGGACCTCCTGGGGCAGGGTCCAGGCTGCCCACGGGTCTTGTGAGCAGGCCTTTTCAGGGAAAAATACTTTTTCTAGTCCGATTACCACCACCCTCCCCACCCCCCACCCCCTCCCCCCTCGCCCCACGCCCCCTCCCCGCCACAGGGCCTCTTCAGCTGCTGACAATCCTACTGAGCATATGCAAATCTTTCAATGTAGAGAACTGTCACCCTGAGAGTGACAGTGGTGGCTGGTGGAGGCTGTGCAGGCAGGGGCTCGGCTGCCCAAGTCCACTCTCCAGCAAAGCCGCCCTCCACCCGGCGGCCACCTCACAGGCCGCCTCTCGGGGCAGCCCCGGAAGCCAGAAGCTGGCTGTCCTAACCTACCTCGCCGAGCCGTCGGGGGGCCGGCTGTGGGGAGCTGAGGGGGAACCGCCAGCGGCGAGTCAAGTATTACCGTTTCTTCCCGTCACTCGAGTTCCCTTGGTGGCAGCCCCAGCCGCCCCCCTGCCCCGTCCCCAGTGATTTCTCTTCTCTCATGTTCCCTTGAAGTCTGGCGTGGGACATGGTTTTAACTGTCCCAGCACCACTTCTCTGAGTGGAAATCTTATTTTTGTAGCTCTCTGTGCTGTGCTCTCAAGGCTGGGAGAGGTGTGTGCCCTCCGCGACGCCTGGCACCCTGCATGGGCAGGGAGGCCGGCCGGGCTGCAGGCCCGGCTGACTGGAAGGAGGCTGGGGTTGTGTGTGTGGGGACAGCCCGGGAGCCTGAGGCGGCTGCCGGGCCGGCCACTGAATGCAGCCCGTGTGGCCGAGGGCGGGGCCGAGCTAGACCGACTCCTTAGCTTGTACGTGTCTCTCATTGCTTTTTTCCAGAACTGCATAGTGACCAGCAGAGTGGGAGCAGGAGGGGAGGACACAGGAGGGAGGGAGAAGCACCAAGCGCCAGCCGTTGTCTGAACCACCCAAGCACTTCTCACCAAACTTCGTGCATAAATAAGATGCATATTTTTAAAACAAACCAATAAATGGCTTACATGACCTGGTCTGGACTCGGTCCATTTTTTTTTTTTTTAAGTATAGTTGATTTACAAATTGATAATATTGTGTTAGTTTCTGGTGTACAGAAAAGTGATTCAGTTGCACGTACACACATATATTTCAGGCGGGGGACAGATACCTGTAAAGTTGGTGTGTAAAGAGACATGACCCCCAATGTCATCACATCCAGCCTTTGTTTTTGCCTCTCCCTGTCCCCTTCAACTTTATTCAGTGGAGATAAACTTCCTTGACCCCAGATGAAAACCAGGCCAGCCCTGGGGCTTTTCCACTCAATTCTTGGTGAAACAGCAGCCTTCAGCCACCCTGCGTTGTAAATACCACCTTAGCTTCCTTCTGAGCATGTCCAGTCCCATGACAGCCAGAGATGGGGTGGCTGGACAGGCACCATGCGGGCATCTTCAGGCTTGCGGGGCCTTCTCCCGGTGGTCTCCCAGCCCTGGGGATGCACTCTTCCGGGTGCCCCGTGACCCCTTCTTTGCCCATGGGTACCCGTGGGTCCGTTCAGCCTCTTCCTGCCAAGCCCCTGGGCTCCCCCAGTAGCCCTGAGGTGGCGGCTCACACAGGCCCTCTCCGCCTGCTGCCTCTGCCCCACCCACACTGGCCCGCCGCCTGGCCCTGGCAGCCCCGCGCTCCACAGCCACCACCAGAGCAGCTGGCCCACAACCCTGCACCCAGATCCCAGAGCTGGACTCAGATCCCTGTCACTGGTCCACCTGAGTTTTCTCAGCCCCAGGGGGGCCCAGTCCTCACTTGGAAAACAAACTTACGGTCACCAAAGGGGAAAGGTGGGGGTGGGGAAGGATAAATTAAGAATCGAGGATTAACCTAGACACACTACTGGGCTTCCCTGGTCGCTCAGATGGTAAAGAATCCACCTGCAACGTGGGGAACCCGGGTTTGATCCCCGGGTTGGGAAGATTCCCCTGGAGGAGGGCATGGCAACCCACTCCAGTATTCTTGCCTGGAGAATCCCCATGGACAGAGGAGCTGGTGGGCTACAGTCCATGGGGTCGCAAACACTCAGACACGACTGAGTGACTCAGCACAGCACACTACTGTATATAAAATAGATGATCCACAGGGACCTGCCATAGAGCACAGGGAACTTTACCCAATACTCTGTATTAGCCTATATGAGCGAAGGATCTGACCAAGAATGGAGGTATGCACAAGTATAAACTGAATCACTTTGCTCTACACCTGCAACTAACAATAACCTAACGCAACACTGTAAATCACCTACCCCTCCCACAGAAGACACTGGCCTGGGAGGTGGCAGGCTGATCCAGAGGGAGGCAAGAGGGGGCCTTGCGGTCATGCACCACTGCAGCTGTCACCCGGCCGCTCTGGGGCGAGGCAGGGGTCCAGGCTCCACAAGGGACGGACGCCGGCTCCTGTGTCAGAGGGAAGGCATGCGGCCCGGGATCTCAGCCCTTGGCAGGGACAGAGATGCTCCTGGACAGACGTCAGCTCTCAGCCTGGGGCCGCGGCCCTGGCAGCTCCCTGCCCCGTGCCGGCCGCTCTTCCGCCTCAGCCCTGATGGCCACGGGACTCGGTGCCCGGAGGCTGGGAGGGGCAGGGAGACAGCCAGGCACTCAGTCCTCCAGGTGGAGATGGAGCGGGCAGCGGCCGAGAGCCAGGAGACGCCAAAGGCCACCTCTCCTGGGCTGGGGGTGCCACGGGACTGGACACCCTTCAGCGCTCTGTCCTGTGTGTGTGGGCTCCCTAAGGGCTGGGGAAGGCCAAGCCAGCACTTCCTACCACCCTCTCCAGCCCGGCCCGTGCCTGGCACAGACAGGAGCCCAGGGACGTTAAAACAAGAGACACCCCACCAACACAGCTCTTCAGTACCCACAAGGTTCGCCTGGACCCTCTCCTCCATTTGAACCCTTCCCGCCTTTCTGTCCTATGCGACCCTTGGCCCCGCTTCTCAGCCACATTTCTACCTTCCATTCCTTATTCTTCTGGAAGGAGGTCACCTACATGGAGGGCATGGGCAGATTCACACACAGGGTAGCCTTAAGACACAGTAGCCAGTGTCCGTGTGGAGGAGGGGGCAGGTGTGCCCACAGGGAGATGCCTGAAATCCTAAGACTGAACCTCAGGCTTCCTGTCCCAACCACCATGGACCACGATCCTTGGGATGGGGAGGCAGACAGAGCAGGGGTGGGGGACAAGGGCCTTGGTTTAGAAATGACACTCAAAGCCTGGCAGCTGCCACCCTCTGTCTGGGGGGGACCCCAAGAGGCCCCCACCCGAGGCACCTCTCTCCTGGGGGTGTCCCAAGTCAGCGTAAATGGCAGAGGAGGGGGCTGGGCCAGCCCAAACCCAGCACGTACAATCACCGCTCTCCCAAGTACTTCCTCCCATGCCAGCTCACGGGGCTGGCATCCACGGTCAGCTGCCAGGCACCTGCTGCCGGAGAGAAAAGGCCCATCACCCCAGCCTCCATGGCAGCATGAGCCAGCTCGGGTTCCAGAGAGGCATGCAAGTCGCAACAGAGCCCCCTTCCCCGGATGTGGGCCGAGCGGCGGCGGTCCATCCCGTCCTCCTGCCCCGCCGTCCTCTGTGTCTGGCCGCCGTGGGCTGAGCCTGCCTCCAGGATTTGCTCTTGGAGCCGTGTCTCCTGGGGACCATCTGTCTGCCACTCACCCTCTCGGGCTGCACTTCCTGGACAGCCAGGGGCCAGGCTGCTTCTGCGTGTGGGGCCAAGGGAGGTTCTGCAAGGACAGAGGGCAGGGAGGGCTTGACCAAGAGGAGAGGCCGGCTCGATGGAGATAATTGGGCCTCCTGTATCCTGTATCAATCCATCACATTTATAGTCTTCCCTCCAGACAGGAGACAACGAGGAAATGACAAAAGCCAATAAGGCCAATAAATGAAGGGTAATGGAATAACCAGTATGTGCAGCCCTGAGCCCCAGAGCCTGGAGCAGGCTGAGCCCCTCCCCTCCCCTCTCCTCCCCACCCCCCCACCCGCCCACCGCCGGTCTCTGTCCTGACTTCAGCCACAGGCCCCCGAGGGACAGGCGAAACCAGTCAACAGCCTCCACGGGGGTGTCCGGCTGGAGATCCGCTACTCAGTTCCAGCTGGCGTCCTCCCCGCCTCCTCTCTCTGTCTCTCTCACACCCCACATCCAATCCCGCAGGAAATCCTGTTGGCTCTGCCTTCAGAATACATCCCAAGTCTGACCACTTCTCAACACCTCCACGGCCACCATTGCTGGTCTGAGCCACACTGCCTCTCGCCTGGAATCTCCCGAAGGCCTCCTGCTTGGTCCTGGGCCCAGCCCATTCTCAACACAGCAGCCAGTGGGGTCTATTAAAAGTCATGCTATTGGCTCAGGCTGCTGCTTCACACAGAACCCCAGTGGCCCCCAGCCCACCCAGAGAACAGACAATGTTTTCTATCAACTAGTCAAGAATTTACATGACATATCCAGTTCCTCTTTTTTTTTTTTTTTTTTGAGGGATCTTCGGAGAAGGCAATGGCACCCCACTCCAGTACTCTTGCCTAGAAAATCCCATGGATGGAGGAGCCTGGTAGGCTGCAGGCCATGGGGTCGCGAAGAGTCGGACATGACTGAGCGACTTCCCTTTCACTTTTCCTTTCATGCATTGGAGAAGGAAATGGCAACCCACTCCAGTGTTCTTGCCTGGAGAATCCCAGGGACGGAGGAGCCTGGTGGGCTACCGTCTATGGGGTCGCACAGAATCGGACAGAACTGACGTGACTTAGCAGCAGCAGCAGAGGGATCTTCACTCTCTGCTTGAGTTGTTTACAAAACGAAATAGGGGCTGAGGTCTGACAGCGCTGCCATTTCACTGTTGAGGACACTTGGATACCTTGCAGGGTCCAGGCTCCCGAAAGGCAGTTGTTGTTTAGTCACTAAGTCATGTCCAACTCTTTGCAACCCCATGGACTGTAGCCCACCAGTTCCTCTGTCCCTGGGATTTTCCAGGCAAGAATACTGGAGTGGGCTGCCATTTCCTTCTCCAATGCATGAAAGTGAAAAGTGAAAGTGAAGTTGCTCAGTCGTGTCTGACTCTTAGCGACCCCATGGACTGCAGCCTACCAGGCTCCCCCATCCATGGGATTTTCCAGGCAAGAGTACTGGAGTGGGGTGCCATTGCCTTCTCCCCAGAAGGCAGCACCAGTCCTCAAAGACATGGGGAGCTGAATGGGTGAGCCCCACTTTGACTCTTCTCTAGGGGACATTTCTGTGGATAAATAATCATAGTCTCCAGTCAAGAGCACAAGCCCAGTTCAGCGCCTCCCAAAAGTGGCCTCACTCCACACTGAAGCCAGCCTTCCCCCCAAGAAACACAGGGGAGCCCTGCCACCACCACTGACTTCTGTTTCCCCAATCATCTCATTTCAGAAGCCCCTGGCCCAGGGCCTTTACTGTGGCCACTCCATTCCACTACAACTTCCTTCCCTCCCCATCTCAGGAAGCAGCAGGTGGATACTGGGTCCTTCTGGGAACTGACACAGTTCCTCCAGAAGCCAGCTTTGCATACCTCGGATTTCAGAGAGAGGAAGCCTTGGATCTTGTCTTGAAACAGTTAACTAACTTCAAGTGAGGGACCGGGAATACCCACCCATCCAACGCTTGCATAACTAACAAAGCCAGCCAAGTGGCCTTCACTGGACTCCGGGTACTTTCTTTTGAAGCCTGTACCTGCTCCCTGTGGACATGGCAAGTGGGCTGTGCTAGGCGTGTAACCATTCCTGCTGGTCCCCCGAGCCTTGCGGAGGCTCCAACAGCACCCCAGCCCTAACCTCAGCACAGGCTGTGTGCTTTCCGTGCAGGAAAAAGGAACATTTCCAGGTGGAAATCTTCCAAATGTGTCTTCCCCAATCACCCTGTCACCAGATTGTTCTAAGCAAAAACTTTCTCGTAAATTATCTTTGCCTTTGACTGTTCACACACAAAGGTCGCATAGTTGTCTGCCTCTGGTATCACACACGTAGCTGGGGAGATGGTTTCAGAGGTTCCCACAGCTGGAATCTCCAGAGGAATTCTGACCAAGAAAGGGAACATGAGGTCATGATGAAGAGGGAGAGAAGGTGGGGAGGACTCAGACAGCTAGAGAGGGGAGGGACTCTATCCAGCCCACCTTGCCCCTCCCATCTCCAAGCTGCCGTTTCTTTGGTGTTGCTCCCACCACCGCATCCAAATGAACAAATGATAAAATGCTCAACGAGGAACAATAATACAGTGGTATCAATGAGCACACATAGCACCTGAGTCTTGCTTCCTAAATACTATTCTGGGGACTTCCCTGGTGGTCCAGAGGCTAAGACACCGAACTCCCAGTGCAGGGGGCCTGGGTTTGATCTCTGGTCAGGGAGCTAGGTCCCACATGCCACAACTAAGAGTTTGCATGCTGCAACTAAGACCCAGCACAACTACACAAACAAATATTTTTTTAAAAGATTATAAATACCATTCTCCGTTCAAAGGAAATAGGATTCCTTGGTGAAACGGCTGGTTCATTGTTAGAGCAGAGAAAAAATACAAGATGAGCCCTGGACCATCCTGGAAAGTAAGAGAGTACTTAGGCTGATAGATACACATCAAAACACACAGGAGGCAGTTTGAATGGGCCAGTTCATAAGTTTAGAAGGAGGAGAGGAGTGACAAATCATCAATGGATGAAAATTAAGGTAAAAGTTTGATGAGCAACATAGTCTCAAAGTATCCTCCCACAATTGCTTTTTATAGCTTTCTTAATTTAACAGTGGGGAGGGGGAATTTGGTGCTCACCTCCTAAACCAGGTGATGGAAGACAACATTTCTAACAAATGAGAAAATGTACATTGCATGCCTCCTCATGTGATATCAGAGAGACACATCATAACCTATGTGGTAATCTTACCAAAAATGCACAACCTGAAAGTAATCATGAGGAAACAGCAGACTGGATTTGAGCAGCATCGTTCTACAGAATAACTGGCCTAAACCCTTCAGCAATGTCAAGTTCAAGTAATACAAGGAAAAGCTGAGGAACGCTTCCAGATTAAAGGAAATCAAAGGGACATGACAGCTAAATGCAACAGGTGATTCTGAAAAAGGAAAAAAAATAAACAAATAGAAGACAGGATTGAGACCACGAATGAAATTTGAATATAGCCTAAGGATTAGATAACACATTTTCTGATTTTGTTAACTGTGTTGTGGTTTTACAAAAGAATATCCTTGTCCTCATCAATATACTCTCAAGTATTTAGGAGTAAAAAGGCATCATGTCTTCAACTTACTCTCAAGTGATTCAGAGGAAGAAATGTGTATACTGTGCATAGTATATTACAATATAGAATATATACTGTATATATAGAATATATACAGTATAAATAAAAAAAAAGAATATATACAGTATAAATATACACTATTTATATTATATACATAATATATTGTATGTGTAGTATATACATATACTGTATAAAATATATTAAATACATACACTATATATACATATATATACTACATGTACAGTATATTATAGACACATATATGTAGAGAGAATTATAAAATAAATGAGCAAAACATAAATAACTGGTGACTCTGCATAAAGGATGTAAGTGAAGTTAAAGTAAAATTTACACAAATGATAATAATGGCCAAAACTCCATGGTGCATGCTGTGTGCCAGGCCCTGTCCAAATACTTTACATGTAGTAACTCATTTGATACTTGCAAGAGTCTTACAATGTATGCGCTACTATCATCCATGTTGTCTTCTTCTTTTGGAGATGGGGAAACTGAGGCCCAGAGCAGGTACAATGGCAGAGCTGGGATGTGACGGCAGGCTCCCTTAGACCGTGGGCTCTGAAGACTCAAGCCGTGCAGAGGCTGAGAAGGGAACCCAGGGACGGGAGCAGAGGATGCCCACACTCATGCCCGAATGCACACAGACCGGCTGCCCGATGCAGTGGGCTGCAGCCTGAGAATCAAAACAATCTCCAGCTCTGAACACACCGGCGAGCCTCTGAGAAAGCAGAAGGAAGCTCTGAGTTGAGTGCCTTAGGTGTGGGGGACAAAGACCGCCCTTCCCAGAGGGTCCCTGCAGCCCCTAGCCCAGACAGTTGGCCTTTCCTTTCCCCATCCCGAGAGCTCCAAGCTCCGGTTCTCCTCCTCCCTGACCCCCGGCCCACCACTCGGCCGTGAAGGGTTTCTGGCCTTGGCCTGCTGGTGATGATCACTGCCTGAGGCCGTGGAGGAAAGAAGGAGGCCCCTTTGGAACAGTGGCCCCAAAGTCAGAGCTGGGGGGTGGGGGGTGGGGATGACTGTAAGCTGGTGGGCACGCGGACTGCAGGAGACGGGGTGAGGGGACGAGGTCACTGTAGGAGCAGCTTGGCAGGGGCGGCCGTCCTCCTGGGCGCTTTGCCAGGAAGGATGGAGGGAGGTCTGCTCCCCGCACCCTGAGCAGGCTGGGCCTCGCTGCCCAGGGCAAAGTCTCCAGGCCGGGGCGGGAGGGGCTGCCCGCGCCTGTCCAGCCTGCCAGGGACGAGGGGAGGGGAGGAGGCCGCTGACGTCCAGGCTCGGTGGTGGATGGACCCCCCCACCCTTCCCCGCTGGAGGGCCTGTCACATGGCGGCCGCGGCTCACACCCGCTTATCGGGGCCGGGGTGTGGAGAGGGTGTCGTGGACGGGAGATAGCGCTGGGACAGAGCTGTCCACACCGGCCTGCTCTGCCTCCCTCATCCGCGCCTGCTCGGAGGCCCTTCGGCCCGTGCATCCCCGCGGCCTGCCCCCGCCCGCCTGCCCACAAGCCCCCTTGCAGGCTGCCTTTGAGAAGCAGAGGCCTGCCCTAGACACCCAGAACACTGGCTGCCGGGTGACCCTGGAGGGTTTCTGGCCCTCGTTGCACCTAGGGGACCAGGCAGATCTCACTCACCTGAAATCATACTGCAAGCAGGCCAAGGAGCAGAGCTAGGCTCTGACCCTGGACCAGAGCAGGTGAGGGTTCCAGCCTCAGCCTGGGACCCCGGAGGCAGGGTCCTGGGGCCAGAGTGAAGGAGCAGTGAGGGGCACGCTTGTCCCTGAGGACCCCAGGCCGTTCAAGTTTCAGCCTCACATGGGGAGTGAGGACACAGATACGTCATACCGTCCTGGACTCCACTGACCATGGAGAAGATCCAAGGTCTCGGCCTGTGTCTGAATGGCAATGATGGGAAGAGGGTGAAGGCCTCCTCTGCAGTGTGGGGGCTGGGGGACGGGGGGGTGCAGGGAGGTGAGAGGGGGCCCCCTGCACAGAAATCAGGAGGCCAGGGGAGAAGTCAGGGGCCCATCAGGAAAGGTGGTGGGAACGAAAACCTGTGCCCTACCTGACGGCCTTCCCGGCTGGCTTAGATGGTAAAGAACCCGCCTGCAATGTGGGAGGCCTGGGCTCAATCCCTGGGTGGGAAGATCCTCTGGAGAAGGGGAAGGCTACCCACACCAGTTTTCTTGCCTGGAGAATCCTCATGGACAGAAAAGTCTGGCAGGCTACAGTCCATGAGGCTGCAAAGAGTCAGACACAACTGGATGATTTTCACTTCACCTGATGAGCTAAGGTGGGCCCTTGACTGGGCCAACGTCTTGCAGGTGCGGGGGAGGCCTGGCAAATTCAAGGCCCTTGTCTGCCACTGTCCCTATCCCCAGAGCCTTAGGAGAAATTTGTGCAGAAAGGAGCCCTGGCATCAGCAGAGGGAGAGTGGTCCATCTTGTGCCTTTCAAGTAACTGAGGCTGGGGGAGGGAGAGTTTGGAAATAATCCCAAGATCCTGGCTGGGGGCGGGGGAGAGGGCAGGGCTCCACACCTGCACACAGCTGGAAGACCTAAATTTAACTCAGCTTCTCCCTGGGCCAAACACACCAAAACCCTGCTCAGCACACTCCGACTGGCACCCCCTTGCTCCCATGCTCCCACTGGGAAGGGCAGCTTCAGGACCAGACCGTGTGGAGCCTGATGAAGAGTGAGCGGGGAAAGCGCCCTGAGAACTGCAGCCAGCCCGAAGCAGTGCTGGGCACCCAGACATCCCAGACACGCTGGGACTCAAGCAGGATAACTTGCTGGTAACTCCACAACAAGTCCTGGGCACGTGCTATTTACAGAACCCTCTAGAGGCCCCAGAGAAGAGCCACCTCCACAATATGCCTGCCTCCAGGAAGTTAACAGGCCTTGGAGAGCTAAGGCGAGTCAATGATGAATGACTGGATTATGAAACAAAGTGAAATAACTGCAAAGGCCTTAGGGGGTGGAGGTCAAATGTTAGATGGGTGAGTGAGAAGATGGCTGGGCAGACAAGTGTGCCCCCCTGTGTCCAAAGCACTGACCCAGCTATGCTGTGTGCTCCCAGAGGTGAGCGGGCCACCTCCCTGCTTCAGAGTGCGAGCGTGTGTGCTAAGTCGCTTCAGTTGTGTCTGACTTTTTGCAACCCTATGGACTGCACCCGCAGGCTCCTCTGTCCATGGGATTCTCCAGCCAAGAATACTGGAGTGGGTTGCCACTTCCTTCTCCGGGGAATCTTCTCGACCCAGGAATCGAACCCACATCTCTTACGTCTCCTGCATTGGCAGGCGGGCTCTTTACCACTAGCAGCAAATTATCATCAAGACCTATTTTTGCATTGTGCGGTCAATTGAGTTTGTTTGGTTTTTTTTTTTTTAAGCCATAAAAGAGAAATGAACGGAAGTTCTGAAAACATCAGAGCCCATTATTATCACATGAAACTTGCTGGGTGAGTATGTGAAGGAGGTTGCTGTGTAAAATGAATTTTTTACCAAAAGGACCCTCCTTGGCTCTGCCTCCTTCAGTGTTTTCAACGGACACACTGGAGGCTTGTTTATCCAATCTGCGATCTCAGAGCTGGGAGACATAGCTAACATGTCAGATGGCCAAGTCAGGATCATAAAGAATGTGAACTCACCTGAAGATGGGCAGAAACTATAAGAAAACAGAATCTTAACAGTTGGGCATACATATGCCACATTTGTGTTCCAAAAATTGACTATGGAAGCACATGATGGGGAAATGATGTGACAGTAGATCATGTGGAAAAGACATGAAGCTGCTAGTTAAGAGTGAGTTCCACATGAACCAGTGGTATTGTGAGAAAAATGGGGTGTAAATCCCCTGACTTGATTCAGCATTACTATCACCTCACCCTGAAATCTTTCCCCAGATGTGGCCACCCACTGGGAGGGCATGTGAAATCATGCTGAAGGGTCTGAAATCCATGAATGCCTGGGCATGAAATGAGATGCACAGATGTCTCTAGGAGCTCCTCATCTCTAAAGGGCTATCAGGTGAGCGTGGGTACCCGCCGGTTCTGTGTAGCCCGGAACAGCTGTTAGGGTCTGTCATTGATAAGCAGAGTTACAGAGGAAGGTTTTGTCTTAATGTTATGAAGTTCTTCTACAAAGAAAATTGGGCACCTGGGGGTCCAAAGACATAGGAGATGTCTTTGATATCTTGATATCACAAAGTGAAAGGCACTCAGTCATGTCCAACTCTTTGCAACCCCATGGACTATACAGCCCATGGAATTCTCTAGGCCAGAATACCAGCATGGGTAGACTTTCCCTTCTCCAGGGGATCTTCCCAACCCAGGGATCAAACCCAGGTTTCCCACATTGCAGGCCGATTCTTTACCAGCTGGGTTACCAGGGAAGCCAAAAAATACTAGAGTGGGTAGCCTATCCCTTCTCCAGGGGATCTTCCTGACCCAGAAATTGAACCATGGTCTCCTGCATTGCAGGTGGATTCTTTACCAGCTGAGCCACCAGAATACTCACAAGATCAAGCTCAAAGACCTCCTGCTTGCCTGAACACTCCTGTCTAGGGGACATGTGCATAATGGGAGGCTGGGAGTAAAGGAGGGCCCAGTCTGGCTCCAAATCCTGGATTCTAATCAGGAACTCCAGTGTTGCTTGTTCACAAAATAGATTTTAGCTTCACGTGCATGCATGCACCCAGAGGTGAGCGGGCCACCTCCCTGTTTCAGAGTGCGAGCATGTGTGCTAAGTCACTTCAGTTGTGTCTGACTCTTTGCGACCCTGTGGACTATAGCCCACCAGGCTCCTCTGTCCATGGAATTCTCCAGGCAAGAATATTGGAGTGGGTTGCTGTGCCCTCCTCCAGGGGATCTTCCTGACCTAGGTATCGAATCTGGGTTTCCTGCATTGCAGGCAGATTCTTTACCACTGAGCCACCAGGGAAGACCTTCAGCTTCACATCAGATACTGAATCAAAATCTTCAAGTGTGGAGTTGGAGAATCTACGATATTTTTTGAAGCTTACAGGTGGACTATTCAAGATTGGGAGACTAGATATAATAACAAAATATATGAACCTTGATGGAAATTGACGCTTCAAAAAGTATAAAAAACATTTTGGGAACATGCAGGCAATCGTTGAGATTGTTATTAGATGATATTGAGTTCTTGATAATGTTCTTAGATGGGATAATAGTTATTTGGGGTATAGGGGCTTTTTTCCCCTGGGTAGTTCAGCCTGAAGTATTAAAAAGTGAAGTGCTGTGCATTATTCACAATAACCAAGGCATGGAAACAACTTAAATGTCCATCGACAGAGGAATGGATAAAGAAGATGTGGTACACAGATCCAGTGTAATGTTATTCAGCCATAGGAAAGAGTGAAACAATGCCACGTGCAGCAACATGGATGTAATTAGAGATGATCACGCTAAGTGAGGTCAGGAGAAAGACAAATACCATATGATATTAGTTACCTGTGGGATCTAAAATATGACACAACTGAACCCATGAAACAGAAACAGACTCACGGGCCGAGTACAGACTTGTGCTTTCCCAGGAAGAGGGTTTTGAGGGAGGGATGGAGTGGGACGTTAGACTTAGCAGATGTAAGCTTTTACATAGAGAGTGGATAAACAACAAGGTCCTACTGTATAGCACAGGGAGCTATATGCAATATCCTATGATAAACCATAATGGAAAAGAATATTTAAAAAGAATAATATAAAAAAAGATTTTAAAAAATATAAAAAAGAATATATATACACACATATATATCTATATATATAACTGAATCACTTTGCCGTACAGCAGAAATTAACACAACATTGTAAATCAACTATACTTCAATTAAAAAATAAAAAACAACAACAAAAGTGAAGCGCTGTGTCTACAACTTACTTTTTTTAGACAATGAGTTAATTTTAAGTAGTTCAAGAAAAGAAGAACACAAACGAGACGCAATATCGAGAGAGAGGGCTTTCAATGCACTTTCAACTTTTCTAAAGGCTGGAAATTATTCAAAACAAATCTGGGAGGAAAAGCTAAGCCTCCTAGGCTACTCTGATGTGAACCAAACACGAGGCGCGATGGACAACGGGACCCCTCCCGTCCCACCGGCCTGCTGACTGAGGCTCCGTGTTGGGGCCGGGTCCCGGCAGCGTGGCGTTACATCACAGTGACCCCTAGAGGTGCTGTGCGCTCAGGGTAGACTGGCCCTTGGCCGAACTGTCAACTCATGAACACAGAAGAAAAGCCCATCCAACTAGCCCATCTCCCCTGCCCCAAATTATACAGAGTGCAGGGCATCCGGTCAGCCCTCTGACCTAAGGGTCAGTCCCTGGAGGTGGGGGGCCTATGGTATCTCGTGACAGGTCGTCTCCATGACGACAACCAGCCCAGCAGGCCGGATGGAGAGGATGGGCATGGAGACAGGCAAGCGCAGGGGTCCCATGGCTGACGTGAGGCCAGCCCTCACCAGCTCCCCCAGAATGAATCAGAGAACCCATCAAGGAGGAGACTGAGGGCCCATAAAGGGGAAGGGCAGACACAGTGGACGTGGGATGAGCAGGGAACACACAGCAGGCCCCGGTCGGGCCAGGCTGCTGAGGGGAAATCAAGATTCACCACGCTGACACCAGCGACAGACATGGGCTCACGAGGATGAGGGCAGGGAGCACGCAGGATACTCACGGTCACTCCTAGAGCAGGGCTGCAGGCTGAGCCCGGCCCCGTAGGAAGCCACTCCCTCAAGATCAGACTCTGCCTCTCCTGCTGGGCTCCAGTCTAAGTCCTGAAGGAGGGACAGAGGTTTTCAGTGTGAAGATCGAGGCCCGAGGCCAGAGGCGCTGGCAGGTATTTAAGGGGCTCGCAGGCCCATCCTACCTTGGCCACTTGCATAAGGCCCCCCTTGTCACACCCGATACTGGTGAAACAGTCTCAATCCACAGACCAAAGAGCCTGAAGCCTCGAAATAAAGATGTCACTGTGAGTGGAGAGAGATTAGGGAGTGAGTCCGTCACCCCCGGGGGGTGCCCTCAGCAGCAGAGACCCCAGCCTGGTCCTTCTTCCCCAGCAGCACCAGGGGCTCCCTGGGTGTATCGGGGCGGAAGGCAGAGTCCCAGGTACAGGAGCCCAAAAACTCACAGGAGCCGAGGAGGGCTGGATGGTGATCGGTTTGGGGCAGTGGTGAGGTGGATGCGTCTGAGCCCCAGTTCTCAGCTGTCCCACGGGGCAGGCGGAAGTGATCTGATTCAGAGGCAAGTCCTGAGCTCTACCCAGCGCTTACGTTTCAAAGTTTGTCTTGGTGTTAGTTCAGTTGTGTCCAACTCTGTGACTCCATGGACCATTGTTCATCAGGCTCCTCTGTCCATGGGATTCTCCAGGCAAGAATACTGGAGTGGGTTGCCATTTCCTACTCCAGGGGATCTTCCAGACCCAGGGATTGGACCTGGGTCTCCTGCATTGCAGGCAGATTCTTTACCCTCTGACCCTTATCAGAAGTGCTGAGATAAAAATTCAAGCATCACCTGTCATACACCACCAAAACTTTTACATATAAAAATGAGGATTGGGAGATTGCACTTTTTTAAATTATAAGTAGTTATCTCTATTTTTCACAATGACCACGTAGCATTTTTACAGGAACTGAAAACATGTTAAGACTCTTTACCGACTTCCCCAGCGACCCAGTGGTTAAGAAGTCGCCTTCCAAGGCAGCGAGTATGTGTTCAATCCCTGGCTGGGAGCTAAGAGTCCACATGCCTCGTGGCCAAAAAACTAAAACAGAAAACAGAAACAATATTCTAACAAATTCAAAAAAGACTAAAAATGGACCACATCAGAAAAAAAAAAATCTTTTAAATAAGACTCTATAATTTACTGATCTAAAAATCAAGATTCTCGACCATACAGGTGGAGATGTAGGAGTGGAAACAGTATCGGAATAACCCCATATTTGCTGGAAATTCAGGTCAGGGGACCACGCAGATTGGGGACAGTAGACAGAGGCTCACCTCTGAAGATGGGTGGTAAGACCTCCCCCCGCCCAGAGCCACCCTCGGGCTCCTGGAGAAACACCCAGACCCCTCTGTCCCCTCTCCAACAAGGAGAGAGAGTAACAGGTGTTTTTTGGATTTTGGTTTTTTTTGGTCACAGTGACATTTTGGCTGTTTCTCCCTGAGAAGAAAAAGACTGGCGCAAGCTAATGGGGAACAGTGTGATAAGAGAGGCCATTATAATCAGGCTGCGGTGTTCTGACCCCACCAACTTCCCTCTTTGTTAACGACTGGCAGAATCAGGCCAGTCGTGACCATCTTAACTCTATCTCAAGCCGTGGCATTTCTGTTAGAGACAAACACAAAACACCATGACAATTGTTCTGGTAATACCACTTGGAACGACAGCAGTGATGGGACACGGACAAGTTCTATACCCTGTATCCTATTTTAAGATATTTTTACTTCCTACCCTGATGACAGCCCATGAAAGGATTCCACGGAAACCCAAACTAGAGAGCTGGCTGAGAAACACAGCCACTGCTTCCCTCAGATCTAACAGTTTTGGGGTCTTGGCCCAACCAGCCGTCCTGCGCCATACAGGTAGACAGACAGGCATATGGTGAGAGTGGGTGACTCTGCGGGCACAGACCCTTCTTAGGTTCCTCAGCGTCTGGAACAAAAGGCCCATCTGGAAAGCAAGCGACACCCAGGAATTTGGCACCAGCCAGTCACTAGAAGAGCCGCACTTCTGAAGGCAAGTAGGGACTCTGATCAACCCCAGGAAGCACTGACCTCTCACCTTCCATGACCGTTTCTTTTTTTTTTTTTTTAATTTATTTTTTCCTGCACTGGGTCTATGTTGCTGGGCAGGCTCTCTCCAGCTGGAGCGAGTGGGGGCCACTCCCATTTGCGGTGCACAGGCGTCTCTTGCTGTGGCCGCGGGCTCTAGCCGCACAGGCTCAGTAGCTGCAGTATGTGGGCCCAATAGTTGTGGCTCCCAGGCTTAGCTGTTCCTAGGTCTGCGGAATCCTCCTGGACCAGGGATCGAACCCACGTCCCCTTTACTGGCAGGCAGACTCTTAGCCACTGGACCACCAGGAAAGTCCCCCTGTGATTGTTTCTTCCCAAAGAACTAAGGAGGGTTCAAGTCAGAGAACATTCAAGTCTCTTTGGCTGGATGGCAGACAAGAAATCAGAACCTCTTACCAAGCGGGCCCCAGGGTCACAGACACCCATGGAAGTATGTCTTTCTGAGCCCAAAGCCTCTATATCGGGGAAGATTTTAATGTACCCCATGTTGGGTGCCTTGTTTCTCGTGGATTACTTCTTTGGGAAGATGAACTTTGGGCAAAACACTTAAGCTCTCCAAGCCTCAGCTTCCTCATGGGTAAAACAAGGACAGTGCCATCTCCCTCGGAGGGTAGTATCAGGATAATACATGGAAAGCACTGAGCTTTGAATACACGACCCACTAGGTGAGCAGAAAAAGTAGGTGCTGGGGCTTCTACATGACAGAAGAGGAGAAACAGCCGGTCCATGAGAGGAGGAACAAGAGAGAGAAATATACAACACATGTGGTCAGGATAATGCATAGAGGCATCAGACCAACTCAAGTCCTAATTACAGAAAACACAATATTGGGTTCCAAGAAGGCTGAATAAATACATGATTTGGAGACAGAAAACATAACACCTTCCTGTACAATCCATCCAAAGGGACATGCATCCCAAGGGATTTAAATTCACCGGCCAAAGGTAATAAGAAACCAAAACACAGATTCCCAGAGAAGATGAGCATTAACACATAGATTCTTATTGTCCTTAAAGTAAGGTCACCCCAAAGAGAAGCAGGCCCATCGTCTGCTCTGCTTGTAGGACAAAGAATGCCAGGAGTGAGTCCTAGGGTGGTTTTTGTTTTTGTTTTTGCCACACTATGAGGCATGTGGGATCCATGATCAGGGATCAAACCTGCGCCCCCGGCACTGGAAGCACAGAGTCTTAGCCACTGGACCGCCAGGTAAGTCCCCTGGGTTTTTCAATGGACAAGAAAAGCCAGCGCCTTCTCTGTCTCACAGTCAGAACTTCTGGTGCTCTAAACATTCAAAGGTCAAAACCGCCAGCTTGGGAACTCCCATCACTAAAAATAAAAATACGGCCTTAGTTTATCAGATTCACTAGGGAGCTAAACAAATAGCCTTTCAAGAAGCAGCCAGACACACCACATCAGGATGGCTAACAGCGGTGTCACCTAGACTGCGGCTCATTTGTAAAATCACATTAGGTAAATGTAAACGCCGTCTGCTCAGAGCTCTGCACACTCGGGGCTGCCATCAAACACACAACTCCTGAACGTGTCATCAAATCTAACACTTTGGAAAGGTGTCCACACAACGAAGCAGCCAGGGCCAGGGTCGGGCCTGGAAACATCTTGGTCGCCTGTGTAGGCTGGCTGTAATAATGAAATAACACTGTTATGAAACCTGTTCAAATTTCCTTCCAATTGGCCTAAGAGCCATTATCTGTTTTCTGAAGAAGAAAAAGTGAACATCCATTTCCTTAATGGCCTCCAATAAAATGACACAACCCCACAACACGATCGTGGAGCTCCTGTCCTCCCAGGCCCGCCCTTCCTCGGTAAGAGGCCTCCCTTCCCGACCAAAACCCCGACTCAGGCAGATCCCGTCAGGAGCCCAGCTAAGACAGAGGGACGACAGCTGGGGAGGATCCGCTTCTGCCTTCCCCAGCTCCTACCCACACGCACAGCCCCACAGCCCTGAGGCCTCTGCTTACACGCAGGGAGGCCCCGCCATGACCCACCACAGGGCGCGGGGAAGGCCCGCCCGAAGCAGCGAGCTCTGTGACGAGCCGTCCTGGAATCAGTACAGGCGGTTGGTCAGGGTGCGGCTTAGAGTAAGGTTTACGGAACTGCACAACCTACATGACCCCCTCCAACAAGTCACTGATGCACGTTCCTCACAGACCAGCACACACACCGCAGTGAACCCGATGGAGGACACAACCAGCCCACGGATCACCAGAGATGCTCACTCAAGAATGCAACTCAGAGGAGCTGTGCCCGGCTGCAGGAAATACTAAAGGAATAGGTAACAGGAGCTGAAAGTAAACACACTTGTGCTGCTCTCAAGAAGCGTCCCACGGGGGGAGACGGCAACAGCCAGAGTTCCCACGGCAGGTGGGATGTGGTGAGATGTCAGTGCAGAGCATCAGTGCCTGCGCTGGGGGTGGGTGCAGAGGAAGCCAGGAGCCAGAACGGAGGGCGCGGCAGCAGCGGCGCCAAGGTTTACAGCTGGGGCGGGGTGGGCTTGGCGGGGAGCAGGGAGAAGTTTAAATGGGCTCAGGGGTGCCAGGCATTAACTAGCTGGGAGCAGTTAGGCAAATCCTTGGTGCCACCTGGTGGACAGCCTCCGTCACTGCAGCACAGACCTCAGACTCCCAATCTAAGAAGCCCTTGAATATTTTCTCTCCTTCATCTACAAATGACAATTCTCAAAAATAATTAATTGGTCATATCCACGTGTTGCCAAACAGGGCTTATAATCAGGTTCATTAAATTCCACCCAAAAGTAAAGAAGCTTGACATCTCAAGATTCATTGCTTTACCTCATGGAAATGCACCATTTCTATTAGATTTTTTAAAACTGTTAACATAGCCAAAGGACCTCTAATACTACTTTTGAGTCTCATGGACACAGAAATTCCTGCCAGGAACCACAAAGTGTGAATCTTCCACCCATGACCTTCTCACAATATTTCAACAAAGGGGGGTAAAATGCTATTCCCAGAAATAAAGAGAAAAATGAACACTTAGTCACTGACTATCTTCTCTGATTCAGTCCTATTTTTTCACAGGAAGTAAACATCTTTAATCTCTCTAATGTAGGAACCAGTCCTACTTGGAAATTCAGAAAACTCTTTTTTTCCTCCCTGATTTTAAAACTTAAAAAAAAAACTGAAATATTTTAGAGCTCTCTTCTCTGCAGATAACTCAATCTACATAACAAATTCTTCCCACTTTCAGGAAAATTGGAAGACTTTCAGAAAATGTTTCTAGAAACTAGGGTACTGAAGCAGAATGGTTCACCAGATGAAACCCCAGAGACCTGAGGCTTTGCACTAAGTTGCAAATCACAGCCACCAGTATCTTCTTTTTTCATTCATAAAATGGGTAATAACAATCCCCAAATCGCCCATCTCATAGAATAATTCTGAAGACACAAAGACCCATTAGTTTTAGGAAAAAAATTAGAAATCTGCAAGGCCTATGTGAAGAGTTATTTTTGTAGCGAATGTCATTCAAAAGACAGGAATGCAATTGCATTTGGTACAAAAGATAGTTCTGCAGAGGGACAGTTTCCCGTGGGAAAACACGGAATTAAGCAAGATGAGACCATTTCAAGGTGGACAAAAGGGTTTCAGAAGAAAACAAGCTGGGCACAAATGATGCCCTCAATAAAGGACCCAAGGGCTTAACATGAACCAAGTCTTTAGTATCAGTAAATCAGCAATAATCCTTTTTATATAATATTTAGGTATAAAAATACTTTACAAAGGAAATCCTTGCTGCTGTCAAATCACCAAAAAGCACTGAACTCTTGTCAAGGCTGTAACAGAAACTGGAAATCAACCAGGAGTGACTAGAAAATATAATATATATAACAATTAAGAAGCTGACACTCCTTCACAACCTGAAATCAGGTTTTGTGCATGAGGGCCTGAGCTTGTTTCTTCCCATCCAACAGACAGAGATGACAATTTGTCCCCCATCTTACCCCCAACTCCACACACATATAGCTGGGCCTTCGTGCTGATGCAGTGCCAGAGAGACTGGCCACAAACAACCCAGGCTGAGGCTAAAATAGGTACCTGCAAGACTCAGTTAGGTATTTGGTTACGTTCCTCTAGCAAGACATAAAAAAGACATTCCAAAAATAAAGCAATTGGACACATCAAGAGATGAAGCCCTTAAAATAAACTCATGCCAATCAAGTGAAAGAAAGAGACCGTGATGCTGTGATAAATGGGGACTCCCCAGCTGAGCAGACAGAGGGACAAGAAGTGAGGGAGTCACGGGGTGAGGAGTCAACAGGGTTGTGGCCGCCCCGTGTGCTACCTGTGAAGCCATTTCGGACGCTCAAACCCCGGGAGACCGTCCTTCTCACACTGGGCACCCACCCTGAGAGGGGGCGGGAGATGCCAAGCCAGTGGAACAAGCACATCTTCCCAGATGGTCACTTCTACTGAGTGATTTCGGATGGGGGTAAGGAAATGTTTAGCCAATAAAATTATGGATTTCAATTGAGACAGATGTGGAAATGAAGACTGCCTAAAGATGAAACAGGAGATTTCAAAAAAAAAATGCCTGATCTCTTCAGCTGAAGCCTCAAGATCCCTGGAGGCATACTTTCCCTTTCTTCCCTCTCCTGGAATTAGTGGAAGTTTGGAAAATAATGCCGTAGAAGGAAAATACAGACAGGTAAGCACTTCCAATAGGACCACCACCCCCACTGCCGAGCCGTCAAATCTGAAGCTCATTTTCTTGCCAGGACAATTATAATCTATGGGCTGGAATCTTTAGGTATGTTTCATTTGCCTGGATTCTATCTCTTCTTGAAATAGGCACATGGCTGACCTAAGCTATAATAAAGGGGGTGATTGTGATTAGAGCTGTCAGATGACTCACTTCTGATAAAATCACTGCCTCTCATCTTCCCGCGGGCTCACGTTCACTCCAGTCCTATGACGCTGCAGTTCTTTCCTACATATTCTAGCAGACATTTCTGCCTGGCTAGAAGGAATCCTCCTCTTGGCCCATTTTCTGCTCTTATTTTGCACGCCAGCAACTATCACTTGTAACCTCTCCAACCACACCATGTTTCACCTCCTGGCCTTAAGCTTCTACATATGAAGAGCAGAACCATCCCTTCACTGGAGATTTATGACAGCTTAAAGAACAACGCTGTGAATGATGGGCAATTCTCATACAAGGAGACAGACCCACGTTTGGACTTCCCCCTTGACAATTACTAGCAATGTCACTTGGACGTGACCCCTTGAAACCTCAATTTCCTCCAATAAAAGAAGGTAATCCCTACCTGTTTGTAAGAGCTGTTTGTGAGGACTGACCGGCATAGCATGAACAAAGCTACATACATACTGGGAGGTATACAAGGCCCCTGATAAATCCCAGGTCATCTGCTCCACTTCCTCCAAAGTACATGCATATATGCTTCATTACCTAGGTAGAAAAGTAAATAAATACCTTATTTTTATTAGCCACATTCTCCTAAAATAAGGTTCAAAGTATAGTTATAAACAAGAAGTAAATACTAAATGGATTGATTTAAGAAAACAAAACACGAACACTTCTCAGGCTGTCTGAATTGCCACATGTAATTACATGCATCCCCTTGGAAACAGGAATTCATGATTCAAATACAAATTCATTTCTTGAGAGGAACAGACCCACCTTGGGTCTGGCGATGCCATGTCCCCTTTCTCAGCATCACTAAAGGACATGATTTTACTCACAATGATTTTATTATGAATTCCGAGAAAATAACCTGAATTTTTAGCAGTGCATTCAAAGTTTCTACCATCTGGCGCAAACCTTCCCCCCCTTTTTTCAAAGCAACTTTTTATTGAAGTATCGTTGACTTTTAATGTTGTATTCATTTCAGGTGTATGGCAAAGTCATTTCATTTTATATATACACACATATATATTCTTTCTCAGATTATCTTCCATTATGGTTATTACAAAATACGTGATATAGCTCCGTGTGCCAGACAGTAGGTCCTTATTGTTTATCCATTTCTTTTTGTCTCCTTCCCTTTACAAGGGCTCTGATCCAACTGTCTGTGGGACTCACTGTTACTCAGCACACAGCCTGCCTCTTCCCCTTGCCTGCCTTTGCCTCCCATTCTGTTTTCCTTAACCAAATTCACCTAAGTTTCTACAAGTATATTTGTACATATACATGTTTTTTACCCAGCTAAATTCTTCAATTGGCAAGCTCTAAGACCTTTTTTCCAATTTAATTTATTAAAATAGCATATTTTGCTTTCATGCTAATAGATATGCTAAAGATTTTTAAATTCAAAATTCCACCTGAAGTCAAATTTGATCTGAAAAATGTTGCCAAATTTAACAAAAGCTATAATGGAAATTGTGAGTGAAAAATATAAATACGTATATAAAAGTTGATGTCCCTTTGATATGATTCTAAGGAAGATGAAAAACTACATACCCGTAGTAGGTATATATTCCTATCAACATTCAACTTTATGTCCTCACACATAACACACAGAGTCATCTGCTTCCTTTACAACCAAGGTCTATAATCTCCTTCTCAAAAAGCACAGGAATGTTGAAGATGGAGAAAAAAGGTCTTCTGAACAGTGAGCCACTAAAGGCAATAAAATGTACATACTATGTTCTTGGGGGCTCTCTCCACTCACTATAAAAGGCTAAAAATACATGTGGTGAACACACGTGACAAGCCACACAGCAGACCGAGTACTCAAGAATCAACTTGTCCAGATCTTGGTTTCTAAACACCAACCCTAATTAAAAGGAGCCAAGAGAAATGGCTGATTCCAGAGTTTGCAAAAGCTGAGTCTGAAACATCCCGTTATACCAGAACGCAGGAAGTGCAGAGAAACATAGTGGAGTCCTCAGCACTATTGCAGGTTGTTCAGAGTCTCAGCAAAATCTGGGCACAAGTTATTAAGTAAAAGAACTGATAGAAGTTTTTGATTCAAAGAAGAGAGAGAGAGATGACTCCCACAATGTGAAATAGAGGAAAGAAGGAAAAAGTAACCAAGAACGTAGTTTGAAGCATGTCATTTATAATTCCATATATATTCGTCCCATGTGACAAGTACTTAAAGACTGGCTGAATTAAAGATTTGCCAGCGTGAACATGAATGGGTGCTCAGTCGTGTCCGACCCTGTGAACTGTAGCCCACCAGGCTTCCCCGTCCATGGGATTCTCCAGGTAAGAATACTGGAGTGCGTTGTCATGCCCTCCTCCAGGGGATCTTCCCGACTCAGGGATCGAACCTGTGTCTCTTGTGTCTCCTTCACTGCAGGTGGTTTCTTTGCCACTGAGCCACCAGGGAAGCCCAAACATGAATAGGTCCTATCAATTAATACAGATACGCAAAACTAATGATATAGGTTCAGAGGCTCAGAACGTGAAAGAAAAGACTGATAATGCTTTAAAATTTAAAAAAAAAAAAAGGACTGTTACTCAAAGTATACTTCTCAGGAAGCTCATCTTGACTGCCCTCACACATTCATCATCCTGACACGAAGTACGTTGAGAAGAGCTGACAGGTCTGTTTTGAAACTCTCTTCAAGGCTACTTGAACATGCCTGCCTAGCATTCACTGATTGACTCTTCAGGAGAGGCAAGGTTAAGTCTTTTTAATGGTTAGTTTTATACATTCCAGTGTAATAAGAATTCTGGCATAGACAAGATACACTGAAAGGTACAAATATACATGTTTTATTCTGAATTAATTGCAAATTTAAAATGTGTAAGGATGGCATAGAACACCTGCATAGCCTTCACCCAGATTCACAAACTCTTAACACTTTGCCCAATCCACTTTATTGCTTTCTCTCTCTCTCTTTCTAAACCTTTTAAAAAATAAAAATAAAAACTTTAAAAAATAAGTTGTAAAATATCCTTCAGGGTCTGTTACCTAAGAGCAGAGACATCCACTTGTATAATCACAGTACAGTGATCAAAATCAGGAAATTTAACACTGATAAAATATAATTATCTAATCTATAGACAAATGTTACCAGCTGTCCAAATAAAGTCTTATGTAGCAACTTTTGTATTCCTGATCCAGGATCTGACCTAAGATAACACAAGGCATTTTATTTTCATGTATTTGAGTCTTTAGTTTTTAGTCTTCATTAATGTGGAACAGTTAATTTCTTGGCTTCTGTCTTTGAGGACACTGATGTTTTTGAAGGCTCTAAGTCAGCTATTCCATGGAATATCCCTCAGTTGAGGTCTGCCTAATACTTCTGCATGATGAGACTCAACATTATGCATCTGGGGCAGAAATATCACAGAAATAATACTGTATCCTCCTTAATGCATCATGGGCTTCCCTGATAGTTCAGTTGGTAAAGAATCC